>NC_073313.1:73683176-73983176 GCF_027595985.1 Sorex araneus | reverse complement strand
GAACACGTGGAAACTGTAATGGAATTATTGCTGTTATCTCGAAACTCTCCCACTTGCCCCTCAAACCTTTGGACTCAAAGCTGCTGTGCATGTGAAAGGCTGGGCGTCACCATAAAGTGGATAGGTGATGCCAAACCAGATTGAAACATGCCATTACAGGTCCAGGGGACAGCTTACTTTTTCAATGATGCACCGGGGTTCGATATCCGGCACCACCATGCTCCCCTGAACATGGAACTTCTGAACACAGAGGCCAAGAGTAGAACTGACAACTGCCAGGTGTGCCCTCCCCAAACAGAAAACAAATCAATGACAACGAAAGGAAACACAGCAGGTAGGGCATTTGCCTTGCATATGGCCAACCCGGGTTTGATTTCTCCATCCCTGTTGGAGAGTCTGGCAAACTACAGAGAGTATCCTGCCCGCATGGCAGAGCCTAGCAAGCTACCCATGGCGTATTCGATATGCCAAAAACAGTAACAACAAGTCTTACAATGGAGATGTTACTGATGCCCGCTCAAGCAAAACGATGAACAACGGGACGACAGTGCTACAGTGCTATGAATTCAGCACAATGTCTAAGTAGAGCATATTAAAGCACCAGAAGCAGAGCAGGCCCTGAGGAATGGCACCCAGGCTTGGAGCACCAGCCTTCTAAGCATATGATCATGAGTTCTAATCCCAGGGGCCCCACATGTATGACTTCCAGGCAGCTCGCAGCCATTTCTGGTTTCACCGTAGACAGGATGCACATTGCCGAACATCACAATGACAATGATGTGTGAACACGAAGGCCAGCCAGTGTAAAGCTCTGGAGGCTCGTGTTCCTCTGGTGAATGGAACACAAACCTGCCTGTGCATTGTGGCCAAACGTGTAAGTATCACAAACAGAGGTGCGACCTCTCCCACCCCTTGCCCCAGTGAGTAGCACAGCTCCAAATATGACTGCCATGGCCAGTCCAGTGTGCAAGCCCCACTCACCGCAATGCCACCACCTACAAGCAAGGGGAAGACAAGAGAGGGAGGGGATGAAGTGGCAAAGGAGAGCCATTCAGACAAATGTTGACAGTGGCTTGTGTCTAATTAAAAATATAGTTTGGTCTGTGTAATACCCATATGCTTTAGGAATACTGCCAACAAGGAAGGCCAGATGATGAAGGTAGGCCGGCGGGAATGTCAAAACTGGCCGCCCAGTTTCCCAAAACTGCCTTCCATGGTGGAAGAAGTCAAGACTGAGGTTCCTCAAGGGAGGGGAAAGGCTACTCCTCCCAGCAATGCACGCAACATCCTGATAGAGTAAAAACTCTCCCAAGGCATCCAAAGGAGAGATACCAGCACTTCCCAGAGAATTCTTCTCCCTTAACCCAAGCAAGACCAGTGACATCACATCAGTACCAGCAGGCTTGGGTAATGCCCTGCTAATATATTTCTTACCTCACCACCATCAGCTCTGCTGGCAAAGCATTCAGGGGCAGGAGGTGAGATAACTGTTAAAATCTGTGACAATTTCTCTCCCTGGATGCCAAAAATAGATAAGGAAAACTAAGTGTTTGGCTCGGATCCCAGATGGGTACTTTTGCTTTGGAGGCTTAATTACTGAGAGGCAAGAAATGAGATCTCAGTTCTCAGACTTCAGCTACCAATTGGTCTGTGCGTCCTGGGGAAGTCCGGGCCCTGATTCATTCCTAGGTACTTGGGGGCAAGCTGGACTAAATAATCTAATCTCAAAAGATGAAAGGGAACTGGGGCTAGATCTTCAAGCAGAAAAAAAATTGAGGTGTGGTTTTGGGATGTTATATTTGGATGTCTGCCCTCTACTTCTGCCTGGATCAAAACAAAGAACCAAAATTCTATTCAAGGGTAAACAGACTGCCTATTTCAGGACAACAAATAAATCGTTTCAGTGCCCTTGTCTTGCATGTGTGAGGTCTTGGGTTTGATCACAGCACCACACAGAGAGAAAAAAATATTTTATAAACCAGTGCACGTGAGAAAACGCATTCAGGATGGGACCTGTTCATTGGCTTCTAAGTAGAAAAGGAGGGAAAAAGAAAGGAAACATCAGGAAAAGTCACAGAAGCCAAGAAAAGGCACTGGCTGTCTTCTGGATACTAATACTGGCAGATGACAAGGACATTGGCTTACAGAGGTTTTAAGGACACCCAGTTAAAGCACCACAGTGGCAATTTAAGTAACAGCAGCCTTTATGTGGAAAAAAAACAATGTCTTCTCCGATGGGCATGCTACCCAGGGGAGATAGCTTATTACTCTGATAAACCAGGATGCAAATTCATGTCCTGGCACCCAAGGTACAAATACATTCAAGTGAACACAAGTTAAGATTAACTGCCTCTTGGACAAAAGGGGAAAAAAGAGCCACTCAGAATTACAAATTTCACTTTGTACGAAGGATTCTGTTCTAATCGAACACATACAGATAGAAACTTGCTTGAGAAGAATTATTAGAGCAGACATGTTTAAAATGTATGACTTCTTAGGAACAAACACGATCACACTCAAGCACGTCGGCCCCCAAAACAATGTCTTAAGAGCGAGGACAATCAGTAGTGTGCGGTTCTATTTGAGTACTGCAAATAGTGCTGGAATTTGAAAGCGTACATGGGGGGTATCTGGAACAATTAGAAGAATTTACAGCTAACATTAAAAATAAATACCTGGCAAGCTTTGAACAGGAAAAATGCTTTTGGCTCCATCATGAAAGCTCACGGTTGGTTGTAGCATTAGAATGTTGCTCAGTGCGACACAAGCAGATTAGTCAGGACCAGTACACAAGTAATTAAATGTTCACAAAGACCCCATTCTCCTTCTTGTAATGCAGTTCACTCTGCCTCACATGGGTATAAAAGGCACGTGTGTGCACAAATATCTTAATATACTTCCAGACCCTTTCAGCCTTACTTTGTAAACTCAGACATGATGAGAGACCTTTTTGGCAGGTTGTCTAAGAGTAAATATTTACTAGAGCCTTAAAGGGGGGGTGGAGTGGGAGGAAAGACAGAACCACACAGAATGGCCTTCACCATCTGGACAGGAAAGCGCCTTTGCTATTTTGTTGTTTTGTTTTGTTTGGGGGCTATACCTGACGATGCTCAAGGGGTTACTTCTAGCTTTGCACTCAGGAATTACTGTGGGCAGTGCTCGGGGGACCATATGGGAGGCCAGAGATAGAACCCCGGGTCAGGCAAGTGCAAGGGCAATGCCCTCCGCACTGTACTATCCCTGCGGCCCTCCTTTCATTGGGAGCATTATTAAAGAGGCCCAATTCTGCTGTCGGGCAGGAATAACTTCACAGCCAGTGGACATTCTAAGATATCCTGCTCACATTCCATTTTAGTTCCCAGACATTTGCTATCACCTTTGCCCCGGTCCAAGGGCAAGCAGGTAGAACACCCTGGGTGTCTGGAATGCAGTTGAGCTTCGTTTGTCTTGGGGAGTGTTTTCTTTTTCTACATGGGGAATAAAAGAAAAGGGAAAGGAACAGAATGGAAACACGAATGTGCCAAAGCCAAGTTGGCTGTGATGTGAATCTTCGGCTTGGAGACTGCTTGGTCCTTCTCATCCCTCTCAACATAATGCTCCAAAGACACGCTCCAAGAAGAGATTCCGCAGGAGAAGGTGTCTTTTTGCTTTCTTTTACCCCTCTGGAGGTCAAACACTAACTTAAAGGAACACCAAAGTTTCAGATGAGAGCATCGGCCTCTAGAGCCTGTATCCAGCCGTCTTCAGCCTTCGTACACCTGTGGTCCAACACGTGCCCTGCATCATGGTTGCAGGGCGTGGCAGTGAGAACCGGCATGGCAGCCAGTGGCTTCCACCCTTCCCACCTCTGTGGACCAGTGGTTGAAAAGTGCAGGGACATATTACATTTGGGAGCCGTGTGGCCGCTCGGGGCTCCTGGGATATTCTGAGGGGCCACGGGAGAAAACCCGCATAAAGGAGGAGGGAGGGGCACGGCATAAGGCTTGGGGGCCAACTGGCAGGATGGTGGTGGCACAGGGAGAAAACAAGGTCAGAGGGTGGGTACTATGAGGAACCTTCTCGTCAATCCTGGAGATGACGTTTAAGAGGAAAAGATTCCTCCTCTGTTCAACAGGCCAGAACGCGCTTTGACCCAGCTTTGTGGATCTGGACTCTCTCAGTCCAGGGTGCCTCTGAGCCTTGCTGATTGTTCATGCTGTTGAGCAACAACCTAAAGAGTTATGAAAGAGTGAAGTATTCAGGACAAGTAAGCGGTGGTTCAGGCATGCCTGCCTATTAAAGGTAACCTTCTAGGGATGGCAGTGGGGGGAGAGAATAAGAGCTGGACCAATGGCATACTGCGCTGAGCATCTGCTTTGCATGCAGGAGACACGGGTCAGTTCCTTGAGCATGCCCAGAAGGAATCTGTGTACAGAATCAGCCATGGAGCCCCTCGTTTTACTCCTAGAATATGCCCCTGAAGCAGTAAAAGCAGGTGCTCACACAAAAACATCTGTGTACAGGGCTGGAGCGATAGCACAGCAAGTAGGGAGTTTGCCTTGCACAAGGCTGACCCAGGTTCAATTCCCAGCATCTCATATGGTCCCTCAAGTGCCGCCAGGAGTAATTCCTGAGTGCAGAGCCAGGAGTAACCCCTAAGCATCGCCAGGTGTGACCCAAAAATAAAAAAAAAAGTCTGCATTCGTGTTAACAGCAGCAGCGTCCCCAAGGGTCCATGGATAGAAATCCGAATTGCCTTTGGCCAGTGACTAAAACAAATACAGTCCATCTAGACAGGGCAGCACTGCTCAGGCATAGAAAGGGAGTAGAGTCCTGACACCTGTTGTGCCAACCATCATTTCCGAAACCTTTGCGGAGAGGAGGCACGGACTGGATTCTAAGAAATCCTCACAACAGGGTGCAACGGAACTGTGAGAATTGCCAGGGGCTAGGGTGGGGAGAGGAGGGGAAGTATGTAACAGTTGGGTTCTTTCACTGGCAGGTGATGAGGTGTTATGTTAAGTGACGGTGGGTGTTGGTGGTTTCCCAATTTGTATGGCACTGCCCGGTACCCTGGGCTTACTAACCCACTGGGAACACACAACAGTCACGTGTTAAATGCTGGTCTCGGCATACTCCTCCCCTAATCCTGGCTTCAGTGGTTTCCTACACATCTTAAAACTGAAAACTAGGGGTGGGGAGATAGGAAAGCGGGTAAGCGACTTGCCCTGAATCCTTCCTACACTTTGAATCCCTGGCACACATATGATCCCTCAAGTACCACGAGGGGTCACTCCTGAGCACAGAGCCAAGATTAGCCCCTGAACCCCACAGGGAGTGACCTACCCCTCCCTCCAAAAAAACCCCAAACCCTTAATAAGTAAAATGGGAACTTGCAGGGCAGAGAAATGTCACAAAGGGCTGGAATGCATGCTTCACAGGTGTGAACCCCAGATTTGATCCCAGCACCTCATGGTCTAGAGGACTCCTGGGAGTGACCTACGAGTAGCTTTCCTCTGCAATGATGACCCTTCCCCCTCTTCGACTGAACTTGGATGGAACTACATTTCACAGCTGAAAGGCCACTCTCTCACTCAAGCCCTCCCTAATGCCGCCTCATGGAAGACCACTAAAACTTGTTCTACCGAATCTATGTCTGCTACAGGATATTTTGAAGAGAATGAGGCAAGAAGAAAATCTCAAGCCAGCTTCTCAAATAGTCAGAAGTCCCTCCCTGGATTCTACCCAGGTATTCTCATCAACGCTGACCCAAAGAAACTCACGGGGCAAGGCGAGTGGCTCTCACACAGTGCTCAGGAGGCCCTGGGGCCCCAACCACAATTCTCTGTCCACGGAGCCATCGGTTCAATGCAAGGGCTCAAAGATGTGAGCTCAGGACCGAAGTGCCAGGATTACCTGGACCAGCCCAGCATGCAGGGCCCTCCAGGAGCTGCAACCTTGATGCTCAGAGAACCAGGTGGTACCAGAAATCAAACCCAAGTGAGCACATGCTAGGTGTGTGCTGTAACTACTATACTATCGCCTGGCCCCTAACCAAAGGAATTCTTTGGAATTCCTTGACTTTGGGGATAATAATTATTAAAAAACTTTTCCAATGACAGATGAATAGATTATGAAAGTGGGACATATATACACAACGCAAAACTACGCAGCTTCAAAGAACAGTGAAATCATGCAATTCGCTGCAACTTGGGTGGAGCTGGAGGATATTATGTTAAGTAAAGTAAGTCAGAAGAAAAAGGACAAACACCAGACTGACTTATCCATGGCATACATAAGATCCGAATCAGGAAATGAAAGGTATTAAAGGAGGGGGAATTCCTGGATCACCCTTGGCCCCAAATTACAGGAAGAAGAACAGGGAAGGGAAAATATCAAGAAGGGAAGTAAGAAGCTAATGGGAAGTAACAGAGGACAGGGGTCAAGGGTCTTTGGAACACTGGTGGTGCAGAGGGGGTAATATAGTTATATCCAAACCACAGAGTCAACAACACTGAAAGCAAAAGATCCAAGCCACAACAACCAAAGTGAAAAATATGTCTGTGCAGGAGGCAGGCTGTGGGGGTAGGTGGAAACCTGGAGACACAGGTAAAAGAAAGTTGACACTGGTGGTGGGATTGGTGCTGCACAGTACCTTAAAAATATTTTTTTAAAAAATCTATTGCTTTGCTTCAGGAAAAACAAGGCAGTGGACATAGCAATATGAACTTTGTAGAGATTACAGACACTTTAGTCCGTTCGGAATAATTTAAGGCGAGAGGTTATCATGATACCTTGTTAACTGATTTATATACACTTCAGACAATCTTATCCCGAGCAGCACTGAGATTCCTCCTTTCCATCTGATTAAACCGCTGATTAAAGATGGTACTTATGGTTAATTCTATTCTTAAAAAGTTTGAGGCAGTGGGACAAGAATATAATCTCCAACGCAATCCAATTTCTGTAAAAAAAATATCCAATTCAACTTCTCTACTCTGATGGTCATGAACATGACCTGCCCTCCGGTACAAGGACACAGCAGAGAAGGCTTTCACGATGGCCAGTCACCCTGCAGCAATGGCAGGTCCCAACCAAGGAAACTCTAACTCCCCAGCTGGTCTTGCACTATTTTCCTTTCAGGTCTACTTCATTTAACGGTCATCAACTGGGACGGGGTACTTCTGGCAGACTGGCTTCATCTACGAGCAGAACCCTACAGGAAGTCTCACCGGGGAGAAGAAAAGCCCACGCCTCTCCGCAGCTGTCAGAAGGCGTTTCTACAATACAGTCTCACCTCTGTGCTTCTGGGACGCGAGCAGAAACCGCAACCTCAAGAACAGCCTCTCATTGATGAGCGGTATTTGCTAGTACCCGAAGCTGACATCACAGTTTGTAATGAGGCGTGCAGAGAGGTTTTCCTAATCAATGAGCGAGCAGTAGTAAGCAACCAGCACGGCTCTTTCTGAGAGCAGTTTCCTATCTCCTAGAACACAGTTGGGGAGTCAACACGAATTCGATACACCCCACTCCAAATAGAAAGCAAGGTTCCTTGTTGTTTGGCTTTGAGGTTTTTTTCTTTCCCTCTCTGCAGTCACCACCCACATCCCTGCATGTTTATAAATACAAAGAGCTACTTCATGACATATCCAAAGCCGAGGAGGATGAAATCATTGTTTCGATGAGGTCAGGGCAAATGCCTCCTCCTCCTCCTCCTCTTCCTCCTCTGAAAGAGGTTCCCAAAGGGAGGGGAGCCAGGAGGAAGGCGGGCTGGATAATGGAGATGGCCAGCGAGGGATGGGGAATCAGAGCTGTCTATTCAAAGCGCAATCTTCCCCGGTGCTGAGCTGCGCTGTGGGCAGGTAACCTTCCTTTCATCCACATTCAAAAGCCGTGGCAGGGAAATTTCCCCCTTCAGCTTTTGCCATTCCTGTGCCGAGGCTGCAGTGGAGCCTTTACAGAAAAACAACCCAAAAACCTAACAAGCAGTGGATTTCAAATGCAGAAAATTGCCACTTCCCTAAAATTTTAGCTTACTGAGAGTAGAAAAGGAGAAAAAAAAATGAGGTCCCAGAAATACTTCACACACACATCACACATCACACACACACACACACACACACACACACCCCACCACCACCACCACCACCACCACCACCACCCATCTTGCTCCAGACTTGACAAATCACTGAATCTAGCAAGATGTTGTTTTTCTTTTCTCCCAAAGTAGTGATTTCCCTAGAAAAAGCCTTCTTTCTTCTCGGTTTGCTGGCTATGTTCCTGAAGCCAGAATCCTCACTCAGGTCATTATTCCAAGAGGGGGAGCCAATGAGACTCTAGGCTGTCAAAGGTCTGTTTGAGCCTGGGAAGCAGGGGCAGGATGACAGAGCTGCCAGACCCTGACCTCCCTCCCCCTGCCTTCCAACACCTCCCCCACCCCCCCTTCTCACTCTTCACCTTTATCCCACGGTGTGAGAGCATCGTCAGGCAGCAGGCGTAGACTGCAAGCAAGCCCACACTCTCGGCTCCTTTCTCCTCTCATCTACCTCTCGCTAACCCCAGAGTGAGGGCTGGACCACTTGCCTCAATGGATAAGTCTGTGATCACGTGGACCTGATGACGTGGAATGAGGAGGATAGGCGTGAAGTAATTCTCAAGAGGCATTTGTAACATGCCATGAAGAAACAGTGAGGGTTGCAGGGACACAGAGGGTGACCAGAACCAGGTCGAGTGGTTGAGGACACAGTGGCTGAGTCTTGGGTAATGTGCTGGAGGGGAGGGCGTGGGGGTCATGGCTGGCACTGCTCTGGGGGTCCTGGGGGGTATCAATGATCAAACTGGGGTCAGCCCTGGGCAAGGTAAGCACTTGCTCGCCTGTCTGAGGCTTGGATTCTTTGGGCTCCTTCTTATCCAGAATAGGACTGAAGGGAGTTTCCGGATTTCACGCATGGCACTTGCCTTGGCCAGAGTCTGGATACAACAACCAGGAGAGACAATTTCACTTCCACCATGCCCTACGGTGGTCTCCATTCCTCCAACACAACCTGACGTTTACTCATCGTTCTCACTGCAGGCTCCCCAGCCAGGAGGCCCTGCTCCCTCCAAAAGGTGTTCCCTCCTTATTTGCTCTCCAAGTATTTGTTCCTTCCCATTTGATCGTCCTCCAGACTGGAATTAGCTGCATGAGTCTCCTTGAACACAAATGGCTCAACGGAGCCTGACAGACATGGTAGCCTACATGAAGCCCGCAAAATGCTCACGGAAGCCCTTCACCTCAAGGTGATCACAGGGAGACTCTTGGAGCCACGCCAGATTCTCACTATACCACTAGAACTTGCTCAATAAGGACCAACGACACCTAAGCTTGACTTCTGAGTAGCTGAATTCGGTAGACAGAAGGCTGGATGAATGGCATGATCGCAGAGAATTCAGCTATTTCTTTTCGGGGGCAGAGGAGGCTGCACTCACATCCCCAGTGCTCAGCAGCTACTTCGGGCTCTCGCCGAGTGATTCCTGACAGTGCTTGGAGAGAACCACACGCAGTGCTGGTGGGTGGGGGGGTGCCCACAAGGCAAAGCTCTAGCACTAGCTCTTCTCTCTCTGGCCCACTGCCCACTGTTCTGAATAAGCCACCCAGATATACCCCGAGTATCCCCTGGAGTTCTGTGAGATCACCAAGTAGCATCAAACTATGTCCCGAGACGGGAACATAGTTTGGTCGAGGCTCGAGTTTCAAAGTCGAACGGGCTTATAAATATCATCAAGTGGGTTTGTCTCTGATGCTTCAGAAACAAGACATACTCCAATATCTGCCATCTTCCAGAGAGCCTTGCCAAGGACCAAACTGGTTCAAATGGTGACACAGAGATGTCCAGCACAATGGCAGAAGGTGTACTTCCAAAGCCACAAGTCTGGGTTCAGAGCCCCGTTCTGCCATGTAACTAGCTAAGTGACCTTGGGCAAATTCCTTCATCACATGGAGTCTCAGTTCCCTGTCTGTACATGTGAGGATGATGTCAGTGGTGACTTTACAGGGCAGTATGAGACACAGCCTTCAGAGATTAAATATTTTTTTTAAAAAAAATCACAGCTTTGGGGGTCTGGAGCGATAGCACAAGCAGGTAGGGTGTTTGCCTTGCATGCGGCAGACCTGGGTTAGATTCCAGCATCCCATATGGTCTCCCGAGCACCACCAGGAGCAATTCCTGAGTGTATGAGCCAGGAGTAACCCCTGTGCAACGCTGGGTGTGACCCAAAAAGAAAAAAAAATCATAGCTTTGTTATAGAGCACTGTCAAACAGCAAATTCATGAATCAATTGCTTGGCTGATGAATATGTCTGTGTAAAAACTCAGGCAATCTTGATGCCAATACTTGGAATGCTGCTGCAGGGTTATTACGCTGGAACCCTTGTGACACAAATGAAATCAATGGCAACGTATTTCTAATGTGGGCAGAAACAGAAATAGCAGTGAGAGAAGAAAGGTACTTACAAAAGTAACCTGCCCCTGAGTGCTGGACATTACCTGGAAGTGTTTCAGGCTTTATTGGTGAATTGCCCCTTTTCTTCCTCCCAGAGAAGCTTATCTTGCTCTTGCTAGCATCCCTAATTTGGTTAAAGTTTATCTTTAACCTACCCTTTGCATTTTACCTCTCACTGTCACAGTTCCCTAAGTCAATCTTGATTACTTATAAGCCAAAACTTTCTGGTAATTCTGAACTTTGTATCTGTAGTGCTTTGTATTTGAAGTGCTGTGTATTTCTACCTGATTTTCGTTTTCCCCTATAGGCTTTGGTTAAACACAGAAAGACCATTAATGCTATGCTCCTAATATCTGGGAGTTGATTGACTCTGAAATATATCTACACCTGGCCATTGGTAATAATTACTTGACTCAGGTATCGACTGCTGTAGTTTCTAATACCCCAAAAGGAAGGTTGCGCCTTGGGACTGTGATACACCCAGTGGTGAAGCTACCCTGGCATCAAAATGGGACATTCTAGAAAGCATGAATGCATGGTCTTGAAGCAAGCTGTTATGACTTAAGAGACAGGACCCCCAACTGGCCTGGAGACTTAGTATGGGATTAAAAAAAAAGCCTTGCTTGATCTTAGAGCCCAGAGAACTAAGTGTTTGTCTCTTACTGTATTTATCAGAACAACTGCAAGTATTGATAACATATACAACCAGAAGGAAAGATAAAAGCTATGTAGATGTCCCTGGTGTCTTCTTGCATTAATCTCCCCAAAAGAATTTCCAGTTTTATCTATGTAAATCATCTATGCAAATTTCCAGATGTTTCTGTATGTATATGATCAATCACACCTAAGTCTAATAGCTCAACCCCCTCAGATTTCCCTAAGTATGCTAGCAGCTCTGCATTAAAGAGGCCATTTTCACCATCAGGCTGTGGTCTCCCCCGTCTCTGTCTCTCAGCTGGGGAGGCCTAGGGAGGCTGAAAGGCAGCTGTCAGTCTTTGCAGCACCCACACATACTTTGTGAACTAACACCTGAGTACTTTTGAAAATGAACTAAACCACACTGACTAGATGCTATTTCTCAATGACCTCCAGACAGACCAACACCTTGGAATATTGCTGGGAACAAGAAAATTGCAAAGTTCAGGGGCTGGAGCATTAGCACAGCGGGTAGGGCATTTGCCTTGCATGCGGCAGACCCAGGTTCGATTCCCAGTATCCCAGAGGGTTCCCTGAGCACTTTCAGGAGTAAGTCCTGAGTGCAGAGGCAGGAGTAACCCCTGTGCATCACCGGGTGTGACCCAAAAAGCCAAAAAGCCAAAAAAAAGAAAGAAAGAAAATTGCAGAGTTCATTCCTGCAAAAAAGGGGGTGCAGAATTCATTCCACACATTCACAACCATGGGGACTAGAGCCAACTTTGCAAGGCTCTCCATGATGAAGCTCAGCAAGATACCACTTGCTTTGTATGTGTGAGGCCCTGGGTTCAAGTCCAGGCACTGCAAACACAAAAATAAATATCAATGGTC
Organism: Sorex araneus; assembly: GCF_027595985.1. Classification (NCBI taxonomy): domain Eukaryota; kingdom Metazoa; phylum Chordata; class Mammalia; order Eulipotyphla; family Soricidae; genus Sorex; species Sorex araneus. The sequence goes on along the minus strand of NC_073313.1, from coordinate 73,971,192 downwards.
CCACCCAGGTTTAAATGGGGGAGCACCCGAGACTGGAGAGGGCTGGCGAGACGCTGGGTGAGAAGCAGAAGCAAATGGCACGTTCAAATGGCCCAGCTCTCATCTCTCATCAAGCATGCGCTGCTCTGCCAAATACGGGACTAGAGGGCCAGGCGCCAGGAGGGCGAAAAAGCACCTCCACACACAGGGCAGGGAGTGATGGGGAAATCTCTTGGACAGCGACGAGACAATGTGAACTAAGGGGACAAGAAGGAGGGCAGAGCAGGAGAAGCTGTGACCTGGAAATAGCTGGGTGCGGCCCTGCCCTCTCTCCCACCCTGCTTTCCAAATCTCAGGTGCATGTGGGGCTGGGAGATCCTGAAAGCAAAGGGCCTTCCATGTCCACCGAAAGCGATCTTTAAAGAACTCTAAGAAAAGATGAGACCTGAAGGTCTCTGCTGGGTGGACGGGATGAGAGGGTATCGCACTAAGTGAAGGCAACCCGAGAGACAGAGATGTAACGATTGCTCGCTCTCACATGCAAACTATGCAGTATCAGGCAGGGCAGGGAAGAAGACATCAGGGAAGGCCCTGGCCTGGCCTAAGTCCATTGGGTTATCCCCAGAATCATACACAATCCCGAGCACCGCCAGAGGGGTCACTCCTGAGCACAGAGGAGCCAGGAACAGTCCCTGAAGAACCCGTCAAACACACACACACACACACATACACACACACAGACACACACGAAAGAATAAGGGAATAACAAATGACCAAGGACAACAGACCCAAGAGTCGCCTGAGAACCAAACTGCCAAGAGGGTGAGAGGGTGGGCTGGGGGTGGCGGGTAGCAGAGACCAAGAGACACTGGTGGGGGGCGCTGACACTCTGCTAGTTGCTGTGGAGCCGGAGCCCAGCAGCCCCATTAACCCCATTATCAACGGTATCAGAAATCACAGCACCTAGGTGAAAATTTGTGGGAGGGGAAAAAAAAACATCAGTGCTTGGCATAAAACCAAGGGACATCATTTTTTGGGGGGGAGGCATGCCTAGCAGTGCTTTGGGATCACTCTGGCAGTGCTTGGGGACTCTCGGTGGTGGCGCTATGGGGGATGGAACCAGGATGCCTGACATGCACTGAAAGTTTGCCTTCCCTGCTGCACCATCTCTCTGATCCCAGGCATCATCCTAATGCCAAACTCAGAGGTTTGTTTCACCGGAAGGTCGATCCTGAGATGGGCTCACTTCATCCCTTCTGACTCATGGTCCCCAGCATGGCCCGGCATCAAGCCTTGAGGTCTGCCGAGCGGCTCTGGTCCTGCCTTTGACGCCGGTGAATGTGGGGCCAGGTTGTATAGAAGAGAATCTGGAAGCCCTCCTGGCGCCTGCTTTTAAGGGCCTGACAGCTCCTACCACGGATGTCTCTGCCTTTTCATTCCTGTGTGTTTCGACGGTGACTGTTCTGGAACATTCATCGGAGAGAAGAGCCCCGGGATTTCAAAGAGCACAGTGTGAGTGCATGATTGTAGGGGAGCCGGGCAGAAGAGGGGAGATCTGATTATAGTGCACATATGCAGGTGAATAGGGAAAATGAACACACCGCAATGGAGCTAACGTAAGGTACAAATTATATTAATTGGAGGTTTTAAACACGGCGGTACTCAATCAAATTTGTACATAAAATACTCTCAAAGAGGACATTTTAATCATCATTCAGTAGTCACCTTTCAGGAACTGCTATCTTTATCCATAATCCCCTATATTTAAGGCCCAAGGGAAGCCTTTCCAAATAACTATTCCTGGCAAGATAATGCTGAAGAACTCCCTGCTTTTTTTTTAACGTGTTCATCACTATTGCAACTAGAGTCTTCTTTAAAATCTTTGGGTCCTAGGAAACAGCTCAAGGGCTGGAATGCAAGCTTTGCATGCTCCAGGTTTGATCCTCAGCACCACAGGGTCCCCTGAGCACTGCCAGGAGCCTGCCCCAAACACCAGTGAGAGTGGCTCCAAATCCAAAAAGAAATAGCACCTCGGGCCGGAGCAATAGTACAGTGGGGAAGGTGTTTGCCTTGCACATGGCCAACCCGGGTTCGATCCCCGTGATCCCATAGGGTTTCCCAAGCACCGCTAGGAATAATTCCTGAGTGCAAAACCAGGAGTAAACCATGAGCATCGCTGGGTGTGACCCAAAAAGGAAAAAAAAGAAAAACAAACAAACAACACAAGAAATAGCACCTCACCAGAACCCAGATAATCTCTAGAGGTTACCACATAACTAATTGGAGTGATTTTGTTGAGAGTTTCAATTTTATTTCTGTACAGTTATTTCCTGGGGGACACAAACTTCTCCCCCATGAATTCCTAAACAGTCCAACTCTAAAAGGTTGGTAGTATCTGTGGCTATAAACCCTGATAATAATCACCTCTGGGTTTGGGTTAGTAGAGTGGAGTGTACTTGATTGTGAGATTAAAGATCTAATCAAATCCGACTTAGTCAATGTTTGAGTAAGGCTGAGTTGAGCAACTGTCCATGCGTAATGCAATCTACCCTGCACCTCATATATTCTTAAGTCCGCCATCATTCTTCTTACTTTCCTGTTTCTTTTGGAGGGGGATGCACATCTAACTTCTGGTTCTGCTTTCAGGGATCACTCCTGGTGGACTCGGGGAACCACACGATTTGTAGGGGATTCAACCTGGGTTGGCCACGTGCAAGGCAAGCACATTACAGGAGTGTCATCGGTTGGGGAACATCTTTTCCTTTTCGTGAATAAAAATGCACTTACAGAAATAAACACCCAGCTGCCGCCAAGATGTGATCCCGGGGACCGCACGTGTGTGCGGCCTCTCCACAGCTGCACGAGCGTGACTCCAGACGCCAGCTAAATTTTTCGGCATGGGCAGCTCCTCGCAGAATGTCTCCAGACTGAGAACTAAGCCTCGGCCCCATGCCCGCCCAGGAGGGGAAAGGTATTTCTCTCTCTCTCTTCCTTGCTGGGGGTGAAGGGCGTGGTGACCGCCATATTATGACGACCACAGTTGGGGTTTACAAGCTTGCAATGATCCAATATCTGGAAGAAATCTCCCTGGACTTAGTTGCTAAAGTACAGAAATCCAAAACAGCGTGGGCGCGCGACCTCATATCTCTTCACAACAGGTCTGACTAGTGGGGTACTCCTAACAATAATAGTGAGGTTTGTGTTGAAATATTGAAATAACCAAAGTAAAGAGAAAGTGAAATTTATCAGCTACAAGGTGGGGGGAGTATGGGGGGGGCGGGATGGGAGGTGTACTGTGTTTTTTTTTTTGGTGGTGGGATATGGGCACTGGTGAAGGGATGGTTGTTTCAGCATTGTATAACTGAGACTTAAGCCTAAAGCATTGTAATTTTCCACATGGTGATTCAATAAAATAAAATTCTTTAAAAAAAAAAAAAGAAATAGACAGTTGCTACAGTGGAAACAGGACTGGCCCTTCTGATGGTGGCCATACAACGGAATCAAACAGGACACTACGAATATATTCATTCACTCCTGGAAATAAACCTTTTAAATTTTGCACCAAAAGATTGTCATATGATAGATGTGATTAATAACCTTATTGTGGCCATTTTTTTTCTTGGGTGGGGGGACGTTGGTGCCACCCCTGGCTATGCTCAGGGGTATCTGGGGCTATCACAATCACAATCACAATATCCCGTTAATCACCAATTTCTCGGGCGGGCTCAGTAACATCTCATTTCGTCCTTTCCCTGAGATCTTAGAAGTCTATTTCGACTTGGCCCTCCTAACAATGTTGCACGGGGGGCTCTTCAGGGTCAGGAAAATGAGATCCAGCTTGTTACTGGATTTTGCATATGAATACACCATGGGGAGCTTGCAAGGCTGTTCCATGGGGCAGGAAACTCTCAGAAGATTGCCAGTTTCTCCAGAGGGAGAAGTAAGCTAAAGCGGCCGCGCACTTCTGAGAGCTTGCTTTTAAGTCTCTAGATGTTGACCATTGATGGGATTACACACACCTGAGTTCCTCTGCCGGTACCTTCATGCATGAGGCCTGTCCGAACATGTAGGGAGGAGCCTCCAGCATGGCTCTAGCTAGGTTCCAGTGGTCTTCGGCTGCCGGGAGCTCTGCTTGGGGTGGGGAGGGAAGCTGGAGCCCATCCCCTCCAAGGGGCCCCGGGGAAGACGGCCAGGAGTGCGGGCAAGAGACATCTGGGGCTATAAATCCTGGTAATAATCACCTCTAGGTTTTACACTGGGACTGGAGCAATAGCATAGCGGGTAGGGCGTTTGCCTTGCATATGGCCAACCTGGGTTCAATTCCTCCATCCCTCTCAGAGAGCCCGGCAAGCTACCCAGAGTATCCTGCCTGCACGGCAGAGCCTGGCAAGCTACCCGTGGCATATTCGATATGCCAAAAACAGTAACAACAAGTCTCACAATGGAGACATTACTGGTGTCCGCTCAAGCAAATAGATGAACAATGGGATGACAGTGCTACAGTGCTACAGGTTTTACACCTGGCAGTCTTCTGGGGGGCAGATGAGATGCCAGGTATTGAAGCCAGGTCGGCTGTGTGCAAGGCAAGCACCCTACTCACTGTACTATCTCTCCGGTTCTCTGGCAGTCATTTCTTAATATGTATTTCAAATCATTACACCATGCGCCTTTACACTTACACAATGTCATGGCAGTTTTATAGCAAAACAGTTGACTGGAACGAGCAATTGCTGGGTACTCCTATGGCACTCTGGACTACTTATATCGACATGTGTTGCAAAGCCTTGACCAAATAAAAAAGGAGCCCCACAACCAATGACATTACTCACCCCACAACTCTCAAGCAAGTGCCCCTTGGCAGCCTTACGTCACCCCTCCTACATTCATGCCTCCTCTCTCCTGCTCCCCTCCCCTCTTCTCCCTTAACCCAGTGATTTCACCACATCTTGCAGGATTTGTCCTTTACGTTCATCACACCACCTTCGGGATCCCTTCTCTTTACAGACACCTGTCTTCCCTGAGACTTGGCTCGCCTGGAATCCCTCTTTTTCTGCTGGGCTGTTGGAGGCAACTTCCCTTTGGTTGCCCACTTCTCTGAGTGGCCCATTGATCCAATCTCATAGAGTAAGGTCCCACTGCCTCAGGGTCCCTCCCAGCAGGCAAGCACTTAACACTTCCTCATGCAGTACCCTACAGTTCCTGGGCATTGTCCTTTATTCAGGCAGGTCTCGGGCAGCTTCTCCATTCCCTCTCCTGCCATCCTGCAGTGTTCCCATGGGCAATCCACATTACACTTGTCCCGGGGTTACAGGCCCTCAGTGTCCCCTCTAGTGACCTTTCATATCCTTCATCATCTCTATTATTTATTGTGGGGTTGTTTTTTTGCTTTGTTTGGGGGCCACACCTAGCAACGACCAGGGGTTACTTCTGGCTCTGCCCTCAAGAATTAGTCCTAGAGGTGCTTGGGGGAACCATAAAGGGAGCCAGGGATCGAACCTGAGTCAGCCAGGTGCAAGGCAAACACTCTACCTACTGTCCCATCACTCTGGCCCCTTACTTTTGGTTTTGGGTCACACCCAGCAGTGCTCAGGGCTTATTCTTGGCCCTGTGCTCAGTGGCCACTCCTGCAGGTGCTTGAAGAACCATATTGGGTGTTGTGGATCAATCTCGGACAAGCCACATGAAAGTGCCCTACCCGCAGTACTGTCACTCTGGCCTCTTATCGTCTCTATTAAATAAGTCTCCAACCACTTATGGACATAATGACTAGACAATTGGAACTCTGGCTGTCCATCTTGTTCTCGATGCCAAATGTTCCCAAGTCGCTCAGAAATTCCCCCATTTCCATCAGGCTGGGGAAACCTTTGATGGTGAGGGGCCTTCTGGCTCTCAGATGGTTCAGGCAGAAGGGCCAACACAAAGCATCCATATCTGTCCCATCATGCCCCGGGCCCAGGCTTCAACTGATTTCACAGGCCTTCTCTGGCCCACAGGCCAGACGTTCCTCTGCTCTGCCAGACTGGACAACCCCTCCAGAAATCTGAACCATAGAGTCTCTGAAGGCTTCTAGTCAAAGGAGCTTCATCTATGCTCTACTTCCACCAAGGACCCGCCGGCTAGACTTGGGGTGGTTAATACGTGCTGCAGCATCTCTGACCTTCAAACCACAGCTCTTTGCTGTAGCTCTTACATTCCGTACAATTGCTCCTGGAAATCTCCGGGTTTTTTTTTCGTCTTTACTGTCATTTGCCTAAGGAAGTCACCATACTGCCTTCACTCCTGAAACCTACTCTCACTGGGCCCCTGAACTTGTCCCCCGCATGGCTGTCTGCCAGAAATGGCCCACAAAGCCTTGAAGCCGGGCCCTATCTCAGCATCTGTTTCTTTACTCCTGCAAGAAGGAAGGGGAGAATGTGTTCGGTAAGGGGAGCACAGTGCCAAGAGTGAGCCCATTACAAATTCCTCAGGGTCACCCCACACACCTCCTCAGGCCCTCTCCATCCCCAAGGTGCTCACTTCTTAAGGTTCATGACTCTCCTCCAAGGCCAGGCTTTTCACATGAATGGCCTTGCTTCCACATCTTGTAGAGAATCAGAGCCAGGTGATGGGTATTTCTTCACATCCCTAAAGTTTCAGAGCCAGAGATCTCTTTGGTTCAAGACTAATGAGAAGGCTCACAGAGGCAGGAAAGGCGAGGAAGGCAGTGACCTTGCATGTGGCCCTGCCAGGAATTATCCCTGAGTACAGAGCCAGCAGTAAGTCCCACACAGCATCGGCTGTGCCACAACAACTGCCGCCCCAAGACCCATAGAGAGCTTCCCTCCACCTACTTTCCTGATCTCGCCCTCTCCATTTGCTTGCACCAGTAATGATACTATCTCCCCTGTACTGTCAATCCCTTTCTCTCTGCTCTCTTCCCCCCTAGCTCCCTAACTTCAGTTCTTTAACTTAAATATTTCCTTAAACACACTTGGCCAAGTTGCCCTCTTCCTTATCTCCTCCCTTCATTAAAAACCCAATACGAGGTAAAGTTCCTTCAGGGTACTGATATATTTGGGATGGGGGGTTGGTTTTTCTTACTCGGCAACTAGTAACCTAGTATGGGTGCTGGTACACTGCAGTAACTTGATAAATAACCGTTGCAAAAGAAGTAATGGCCTCAAAAGTATCATGCTCGCTGTGTCTGCTTCTTCTGTAAGCTGTCCCACTTTAAGCTGCCTCTTACCCCACACTCCCACAGCGCTGACTTGCCAAGCCAAATGGACAGTTGCTCAACCTCTCCCTAAGTCCACTCTTCCCCATCTTCTTCTTGGAAGACAGTTTTTCTCCCTGGCTGCTGTAACACCACACTGATGCTTACCTCACGGGACACTCAGTTTTGAGAGCTGGACACTTTCCTTTGCCAAATCTGCTTGTCCTGCACCCAGATTGAATTACTAACTGCTGGTATTTCCCTGGATTCAGCCGCTGGCCTCTCACCCGGCTGCCTGTTTTCCCCTGGGTAACCGAGCCCATATGCCTGACTGTAATTACCACTTGGATTCCCATGACACCACGAGAGGTCTATCTCTAGTCCCAGACTCCGCTCTCTCTGACACACAATGGGCAAACAATAACAACCACTGACATTTGAGGGCGAAGCGATAGCACAGCGGGTAGGGTGTTTGCCTTGCACGCGGCCGACTGGGGTTTGATTCCTTCGTCCCTCTCGGAGAGCCCGGCAAGCTACCGAGAGTATCCCGCCCGCACGGCAGAGCGTGTCAAGCTACCTGTGGAGTACTCAATGTGCCCAAAACAGTAACAACAGGTCTCATAATGGAGACGCTACTGGTGTCTGCTCGAGCAAATCGATGAACAACGGGACGACAGCGCTACAGTGCAATTCAAATCTCTGGATGTGGATTGTCTCAGTCCTCACAAGCAGCCCCTTTGAGAGCTACTGTCATCCTTTCCAGGACAGAATGAAGCCAATGGCTCAAGGCTACAAGGGGCTAGTGACTGGGAAAGCTGGGAGTGACCCCGGGTGCTGCTTAAGGGAACATATATGGTGCCTTGGACCAAACAGGATCAGCCACATGACATGCAAGCACCTTAACCCCTGTACTAGCTCTCCAGTCTCCCCTTCACACTCTTGATTTTAGATTCTTATTGCCCCCCCCAAAAAAAACATGGAACTTCAAGCAATCACTGATGTCAGTATTCTGACCTCAGTAATTCAAACTTTAAGGTCATCTCAGTTGGGCCTCAAATAACATGTTTGAATTGAGAGGGTCGACTTATATGCACATTTCTTTCCGTGTGCAAGTGCTGTGTTCAGAGAATCACTGGACTGGGCCAGAGAGACAGTTAAGGCACCTGGTCTTGCATGCAGCTGATCCGGGTTCAGTCCCAAGCAACACATTATGGTACCCAGAGCATCATCTGGAGATCCCTGAGCACAGAGCCAGGACAGGGAGCAGAGTCTGCTCAACTGACGATGTAGGCTGTCTGTATCCTCAGATGGACCTCCAAAGAGCTGCCCAGAAGGAATCTGAACATTGAGCTGCTGAACATGGAGTATCCTAATACTAATCCCCCAGGGAAACTAATGAAGTCTATAATTACATTTTTGTGGTGTCCTAAATATATCTGCAATTGGGTTGGAGTGGTGTCCCTAATGCCACATATTATTCAAGCAAGTGTACACTTAAAGAACAAAATACGCATGTGTTATGCACCTGTTAAGACAACCTTTGCAAAAAGTACAGACAAGAGCGCAAGGCTTAAGGCACGTGCCCTGCGTGTGGCTAATTCCCAGCACCACTGCAAAGGGACCCCCAAGATCCACCAGAGGTCACTCCAGAGCCCAGAGCACTCTTTGGAGTGACCAAAAAACCAAACAGGAAAACAAAACAAAACAAAACCAAAACCCCTCATTTACAGCACTCAACAGAAGTAAAAACTAAAGTGTACAGACATGTATTTTTAACAATAAAAAGAATGACTTTTTATTAATCAGAAACAAAGGGGTGTCTTCTACCAGGAGTGGATGTACCCATGTGTTACAAGACATTCAAGCAAGCAAGAGTTAAGCATTTCCATAAAGACAAAGCATTTCCATAAAGACAAATACCACGTTGCAGCTTTAGCTTTAACGTATTATCAAAAGGTATATCCCCTCACTCACTGCATGAACAGCAGCAGGAAGGAGATGGAAAACATACATACACCCATACACATACACACACACACACCTCTGCACAGTGCGCTGATCAAGGAGATCAATGAGATGCAGCCAGAAAAGGGCCAACACAACAACTATCAGCAGCCTATATGGGGCCAATTAAAAGAAGTTGCTTCACAGAGAAAATGTAGGAGGCATGATTTGGTTTGGTTTAATTTTGTTTTGGAGGGTGGCAATGAGGTTGGTGGGGGGCGGGCCACACCTGGAGGTGCCTTGGGTCTCCTCCATGCAAGGAAAGAGCCTTGCCCAATGTACTATCTCTCTGGGCCCCTCCAGGCCAATCTGAAATAGAGGCGTCCATTAGACTTTTGATGACTGCCATTCGTTAAGGCACTGCTGTACTGCTCGAGGTTCAGAGAAGAAAACTGCCCCACTGCCACCAGCTTGCTTTGCCCCCTGACTGCCAAGCACCCAGGGGTCTATTTCTAACTAAATTTACCCTTTGAGGACTGGCCAAGGACAAGGAAGGAAAAAGGAAAGAACAGAGCGACAGAGGGTCTCAGTGATGGGAGAAAAGTGGCATGAAGAAAAGCCTCAGCGATGCCTCGCCTGTCCCGTTCCTGCCTCTTCCTCTGCATGCACAGTGGCGCATGTCGGTCCGCCTATGTGCATGCAGTCTGAGCCCAGTGAAGATCCAAGCGTGTGACTGCCAAGCAAGTCAGATTCAGATGCTGCTTCTCAGCTCCTTGCAACCACTGCAGGTATGAAGGGGCAGGTCTACTGCTGTTTGGAGAGGTTTGCGCCCAGGGAATCTGCCAGGCTCAACAGACATTTAGCAAGCACCATCCACGTTGGGCGCTAGAGAGCTGAGAGAATGCGACAGAAGCCGTGGCTCACAGATAAGTCAGGGAGGGGAATGCATTCCCAAGGCATGAGGGGCACATAACAGGACTGTGCTAGTTCATACCAAGTGCACCAAGGTTTTTCTGGAATATTTTCTGGAAATATTTTCTGGAAAATATGCTCAGTCCTACTGCAGAGACAAGGTGAGGGGGGGGGGGAGAGGGAAGAAATTCATTGTGCAAGGCAAAGTGGAGGAAAAGAGATGAAGACGTTCCTTCTTGACCCTTTCCTTCCTTCCACACTTTCGAGCCAAGATCTTCAATGCCAGGCTCAGAAAAGAATAAGGTTGCTGGGTGCTGGTGCTGGAGTGATAGTACAGCGGGTAGGTGTTTGTGTTGCACACGGCAGACCCAGAATCAATCCCCAGGATCCCATATGGTCCCCTGAGCCTTGCCAGGAGTAACTCCTGAGTGCAAAGCCACGAGTAACCCCTGTGCATCACCGGGTATGACCCAAAAAGCCAAAAAGAAAAGAGAATAAGGTTGCTTTCATGCTGCCAGGGTGGGGGTGGGGGTCACAGTTCGGAGAGCAGAATAGAACCATGATGGAGATACAATGTTATTATACACTAATATGAGGCATACCAGGTACCAGAAGTCACTCAGAATATTTCACACTTATTCACACAGTTAGTCCTTATGATAACCCTATGAAGGAGGCCAGGGTGATAGCACAGCGGGAAGGGCGTTTGCCTTGCACGTGGACAACCCAGGTTCAATCCCCAACGCCCTCCCATATGGTTGATCAAGCACTGCCAGGTGCAATTCCTGAGCATAGATCCAGGAGTAACCCCTAAGCATTACTGGGTATGACCCAAAAAGGAAAAAAATAGAATAACACTATGAAGTCAGTAGCTATTAGTCTCTCAATTAATTTTGTTTGTTTGGAGTTTGTTGTTGGTTTTTTTTTTTTTTTTTTTGAGGGGGAGAGATGCACTTTCGGCGGTGCTCAGGGCTTACTCCTGGCTCTGCGCTAAGGGATCACCCCAGGCAGGCTCAGGGGACCATAAAGGGTGTGGGGACAGAACCCAGGTGGGCCACCGGTGAGGCAAGTTCCCTCCCCGCTGTCCTGCCTCTCTGGTTCCAATCTCTCAACTGCTTAGCTGAGGAGAGGTTGGGTAACTTGCACCAGATCAGGTGTCCGTAGTGAAACAGGGCTAATGCTTGCCTGGGGCTAGACATTCAGGCCTGCACCCACATCTACCGTGCTACACAGCCTCGAAGAATTCTGCCCTCAGGTTACAGAAGTGCGAGTGTGGCCCTCACAGCAAGACAAGGAAGCAAGTCCAGCCATCTTCACCCTGGAAAGGAAAGTTAGGCGGAGAAGATACCTGCATCACAGTCTTACCGCTCAGAAGTAGCGCCAGACAAAAAATCCAAAAGGGCTTTGGATTTCTTCGGAAAAGAAGTCGGCTGATGTCAGAAATTTCAGCTCTTCGGGGCTAGAGAGACAGTATAGCGGGCAAGGCGTTTGCCCTTCACGTGGGAGATCCAGGTTTCATCCCTGTCACCCGATATGGTCGTGCCAGGAGTGACCGTGACCACAGAGCCAGGAGTAAGCCCTGAGCACAGCCAGGTGTGCTCCCGCCCCCCCCCGCCCCCGAAAGAAACGTCCGCTCTCAAACAGGACAAGCGAACTCCGGAACGGATCCACAGTGCTCCTGGCCTGGTGGCTGCATCGGGAATGCAGCAGGCGCCGCTGGATCTGTGTCTGCATTCTGTGTTGCCACAGAAACAGCAACCTCGAGGCCCAGCAACACAGGCGGCGCTTTGAATTGTTTTGATAAGAACATAAAGTCCCCTGGGAGAAGAAGACAACGGGACAAAGGACTGACATTACAGTTTGCTGGTAGTACAGTTGGGGTCACTGTAATTACGCCGCACACTGCAGAGCGCCTTGTATGGGGAGAATTCAGTGTGACTTGTGGACTTTAATTTCAAAGCGATTTTCATCTATTAATTCCAGCACTTAGTAAAACACATTTGTTTTCATCATTCCTGAGAAGCATATAAAACAGCACTCATCAGGGCCACGAGTGGTGTGCAATTACCAAGACGCTTTCTTCCCATGTAAATGCCTAATGGTACACACAAATACTAATTCGGAGTCAGAGGAGAAACGAGGAAAAACTCAATTAATGGAAAATGCAGTGATACCAAATAATAATGAAGCTGGAAGAAAACACATTAAGGATGGGGGGGGGCAGTATTAGCATAATAAATATTTCAGAAATAAAGTAAAATATAAGAGATATGCAATCACATTAAGAATTCCTTACATGTGTAAAACAAATTCCTTACATATAGAAAACAAAGAGAGGAGAGCACATCCAACAGTGCTCAGTGGCTATTCCTGGCTCAGTGTTTGGAGGTCGCTCCCAGAGGTGCTGATGGACCCAGAGGTGCAGGGGACAAAACCTGGGCTTCCCACATGCAAATCAGGAGAATCTGGAGACAAAGGGTGCTGATCTTACACACGGAGGACCTAGGGTCAACCCCCGGCATCCCATACGGTCTCTAAGCCCTGCCGGAAGTGACCCCTGAATCCAGAGCCAGCAGTAGCACCTGAACACCACCAAGTGTGGCCCTCAAACAAACAAAAATCCCACATCCGTCCCACTGAGCTACTGCTCTAGCCTGACATATGCAATTGTTTGGTTTGGAGAACAGAAAATGAATCACAAAGTATTGTTTACTAAAAAAATACCAAAATGCAGCCTGACAGTTCTGTTATTTGCTCACTGCATATATATTACTAGATATTTTAGGGCTTAACGTTTTTATAAATGAAGCTACAAACTCTTCAACTTTAAGCGATTCAAAGTGGTTTTGACCACAGGCCAATTTTTGGAAAGCAGCATAAACTCACCAAGGGAATAATTTCTTAAGACTGCAGTTAGGTTTTCTTTATCCAAGTATGTGGTAGATATCATAAAGGGTGATGTCCAAAGGACTCTAGATCAAAACCCCTGCCCTCCCATTCCTAGGTCACCTTTGGCAAGTAACAACTGCTCTGTGCCTCAGTGCCCCAATAGCAAATGACAGTCATACTGTATTCCTGGAAGGATTAAACAAAAGAACATAGAGTGTACGCCCACAGTTAGCACTCGGTTCATTTCCATCACAGCCACCCGTAACCCCATTTTCTGAAAAGTCTGTAAGGAACAAATCCTCAAGACTACTTTCACCAGATGGCGGTTAGTACACATACAGTTTCCCTTTCCAAAATGCCAACATGAGTAGTTCGTTGGCTTTTCTCCATCTGATTTTGGGGAAAAGACTATTTGCCTATCCTAACTGTCTTTCTTTACAAGCCTGACCCAATTTCTCTGGGTGTGCATGCATATGTGTGTTCTGGGTCACACTGGGTAAGCTAAGGGCTGACTCCTAGCTCTGTGCTCAGGGATCACTCCTGGCAGGGCTCACAGTACCATATGTGGTGCAAGGGATCAAACCCAGGTTGACTGCATGCAAGGCAATTGCGCTCTCTCTCTCTCTCTTTCTCTCTCTCTCTGTCTCTCTCCTCTTCCCCCTCCCCCTCCCTCCCCCCTTTCTGGATTCCAAAGACAAGACTGTGGGTGCTGGGAAAAACAAAACAAGGAGTTCAAGTGCTGGGAAAAAAAAACAAGGAGTTCAAGGGCTCTCAAGTGTGATAGCGATACCTCTACTGGCCCAAATCCAGTCTGGAATTCTAGAAGAGCAGTAGTATTCCCTAGACTCTGAGTGTATGTATGCTCTAATAACAGTCAAAGGCCCACCCCCCTTTTATTTTGCCTAATATGTCTGTGATTTTCCTTTAGGAATCCATGGATATAAAGCAAACTCTAGTGGTTGTATAGAAGCACAGCTGGCAGGGCACTTGCCTTGCATGCGGCTGACCTAGGTTCGCGCTACAACATCCTGTATAAGCCGCACCAGAAGTAATCCCTGAGCACAGAGTCAGGAGGATGCCCTGAGCACTACCAAATGTGGTTCCCGAACAAATATAAAACTCACTCTATAGTAAATATTAAGAACCCAGAGTACTAATAAAGTATTACTATCAAAAATATTTTCATAAATTCTATGAAAATGTGCTAAATAAAAATGCAGGGACCATACAGCGGGGGGGGGGGAGCAGAAGCACTTGCCTTGCACACAGCAGACCTAAATTCAATCCCCAGCATCCCACATGGTCAACCGAGCCCACCAGGAGTGTTTCCTGAGTGCAGAGCCAGGAGTAATCCCTGAGCATCGCCAGATGTGACCCAAAAAAACAAAAACAAAAAATGTATTCCCAGGGGAGGAATGAATAAAAATAATCAATAGTTACTGAATACTTCCTCGCTAGACCTATATTCTATCTTCTAATAATCCAGGTATGTTATCTACAGAACAGGCATTATTTCATTCTTGGGCAAACCCTGCAGTAAATAACTATTAGCCACACTTGCCAGAATCAGAGAAATCCTGGGTGAGCATGGTCACACAGATCAAACAACAGGGTAAGGTTGCCCCGCACGCTGACCTCGGAGGCTATGGGGCCAAATGTTTTAATCACTCAACAAATATTTACCAAGCGTCAAACTATGTGGTCAGCTCTGGTTTAGGTGGTGAAATTACAACATTTACCAAAAGGGACAAAGACAAAACACTTCCGTCTTGGGAGTTTCTATTCTAGTGGGAAAAAAAGAGACAAAATAATTGAGATATATGGCCTGGTAGGCAGTTGCAAGTGCTAAGGAGAACAAGACATCATCAGGAAGGATAAGAAGAACTTGGGGTATGAAGGAAGGCTACTGTGTGGCGACAGCAGGACAAAAAGAAGGTCCTACCACTGTGTTGTCCGTGCCTCGCACCCTGGGCTGTAGTCTCCCTGGACTCCCAATCAAGCGAGACGACAGGCACGGGAGTAGAACATCACTGTCCAGTACAGTGAGCGTAACAGAAGCTGTGGGTGCAGTGGCTCAGCCAACTCCAACTCATCCAGGGCTTAGCAATTGCACCCTGGGTGATACCTGAAGTCCATTCACCTGGGCAGAACTACTGCGGGCAAAATCACAGCCTTTGACCAGAGGCACTGAGGGTGGACAAGAAAGAACTGACAGGTATATCTACGCCCTTTCGAATTCATGTTTTTGTGATTGCAGGGCAGACGCCAAGAAGTGGGATCACCGGTCGGATGAGAGCTCTATTCCTTTGCATTTTTTAAACATAACCTTCCATAGTGCCTTCCCCAGGAGCTGAAACAGACAGCATCCTCGCCATCAGTAGAGAAGGCTTCCTTTCTCACCAGAACCTGCCCATGCTGGCAAAGGACCTCCATAAAACTTTTTTTTTAAAGAATCGATGGGACTTGCAGGGTTTGTGCTTGGATATTGGGAAATGATGGGAAATGGGTCGCCCAGACAGGGAATCCAGGATCATGCTTGTGAACAGAGATGATGAGTTCTTTTGGAGGTATGGCTGATTCTGAGGCACTGTGGAGGAAAGCCAAGGGCATCCCTTGCAATGGTAGCCCCAAATGTAGGGCTGCAGCTCATAGGAGGGGACCAGCCTGGCCATGAGACAGACTTGCTCTTCCTCTGCCCAAAGGCAGCATGTGGTGTGACAATGGAGAAGACTACCCTATAAAATGAGAGCCAAGGGCCGACCTTGAAGGGCCAATACTGTGGTAAGGTCCCCTCTAGGGTTTAGTACCACTGGCCAGTAGACAGAATTCATACATTGAAAGTGTCCGGCTCTGTGGCTTATGGATGCTGAGTAGGCTGCCGTTGACAATATTTCAGCATATTTCTGCACCTAAAATGAAGCCCTGTAAGGTGAATTGCCCACTTCTCTGTTTTCTTTCCTCTCTTCAGCACTGGTAATCACTAATTTACTTTCTACCCATTCTAAGGCTTTTCTATAAACGACATGACACAATTCGTCACCTTTCGTGATAGCTCAGTATCATGTTCTCCGGGTTCCTCCACCTATTAGGAAGACTGAATACTTCACTCCTTTGCATGAAGGTGTAATATTCTATTGTATGGTTGTATCACATCATCTGGGTACTCATCAGCTAGGGACACATAGATTGATTAACTTTCAGATTATGAGCAATGACATTGTGTATATTTATGAGCAATTTTGACATGAACATGTTTTTCACTGCTCTTGCATCTCACCTAGGAGTTAAATGACTAGGCCCTTTGGTAGTTCCGTGATTGCCTCTCTGAGGAACCAGCACAGACTGTTTTCCACAATGGTCGCATGATTTTTATTCCCATCCTGCGCTTTTAGTGCCTTGTCCTAGTGGGCACGAAGTGGCATCTCATCAGAGTTTTTATTTGCTTTTCCCAAACTAATGATGTTGAACACCTACTGGTGTGCTTAGTGACCAAGTGTAGATCTTCACAGGTGACAAGCCTATTCAAATCCACTTTCCCCCAACTACAATAACTTAAAACTTAAAAATGTGTCCAACAAGAAGGCAGGTTGAGGCAAAGGGATGGAAGGAACCTGGGGACACTGGTGGCAGGATGGTCATACTGGTGGAGGAACTGGTGTTGGGACACTGTTGGATAACATTGGTTTTTCCTTGGTCCTCCTGCAGGGAGCTTAGGTTTATTGAATTGCACCCATCATAGTGCTCCCGAGGCACCCTCAATTCAATCAGGCACTAATAATCCTATCCTGCTTTTCTCTTTCTTTTATATCCTTTGCATGGTTTAGCAATGTCCTTTTTGTATAGTCACAGGAAGACAGTTGATGCTATGCTTTTGCAACATGGGAGTTAACTGACTCCAAATAACATTTACTCCTGGGCATCCATCATATTTACTTGACTTAAGCCTCAGCTGCCATTACTTCCTAACACCCCCAAAAGGAGGGTCCGAATGAGGTACCTGGATGGACCCAGGGCAAGCCGTAAACTACCCTGGCATTGAAAAGGGACAAGGTAAGCACCATAAGAAATATAAGTTAAGAGCACGGTCATGGAACAGACTCTGTCATGATCCAAGAAGAAGTGACTGAAAGCCCTGCTGGGGTTAGGAAAGACTAACCTGGCCTGAGTACTGTAGTAGGAAGAGCCACCCTAAATTTAAGCATAATATATCTTTTACTGTGTTCATACAAAATAATTAGAAATATTAGTAAGAAGTAAATTTAATATAATTTTTAAAAGGATTACTAGCTACGGAAAGGAGATGCCCTTAGATGGAATCTCATCCCTGAAGCAGATCTAGTAATCAAGAATGCTGAACCCCCAGATCAGATTTTGTCCTTGAGTTAATCTCCTACAAGAACTTTCCCTGAAGGAAGGGCTTTACATCTGTTTATCGTTATGGTAATGTTTAATCACAACTATGTGTACCCCAACCTTCATGATTTCTTTAGAACTAATGCTGTGAGACTTGAATAAGGGATCACTGATTACCAACCAGCCTGTGGCACATTCCTCAGTTTGCCCATCACTGTTAGCTGGGCTGGGGGAAGCTGTTCTCAGCCGCTGGACACATCCATGCTTGAATTCACAGAACAGTTTATGCCTGAAATTCTATTATGAAAAACTTGGTAAATCACAGTGCCTTAAGTGAAAACAAATAAGTACATTTTTTCATTTTTCAATTACATTGTTTTTTTTTTGCTTAATAGACTGATTCAAAGTCAACTTATATCTAGGATCTTGGACAAATCATTGAACCTTTCTCTATACCATCACCGTACTTATAAATCACCGTATCACTGTCATCCTGTTGATCATCGATTTACTTGAGCAGGCACCAGTAATGTCTCCACTCGTCCTAGCCCTGAGATTTTAGTAGCCTCTCTTTACTTGATCTTCCCAGCAGTGCCACACTGGAGGTTCTTTCAGGGCAACGGGAATGAGACCCATCACTGTTACTGTATTTGGCATATCGAATACGCCAGTGAGAGCTTGCGGCTCTGCCATGCGGGCAGGATGGTCTTGGTACCTTACCAGGTTCTCCGAGAGGAAGAACTAGGCTATAAGAGCTTCCAGGAGCTTTGTTTGAAAGAGCTTCCAATGAGGCACCGTTGGGAAGGAGAGTAAAGAGAGGCTTCTAAAATCTCAGGGCTAGGACAAATGAAGATGGTACTGAGACCGCTCGAGAAAATGGACAATCAAGGGGATGATGATGATTTGTGGATCTTGGCCATTGATGGGATTACATGGTGCTGGGGGCAGTCTGTGAGTGTGGCTGCCAAGCTACTGGAAAATGGGGGATCTGGGTCAAGGAGGCCTAGTCCCAATACGAACAGGCTTGTAGATCTCAGCCCCAGGTCCCGCACACCTGTGTTTCTCTGCCGGTTCCTTCATGCGTGAGGCTCATACAAATGTGTAGAGGCGGACCTTGAGCATGGCTGTGGTTGGGTTCCAGAGGTCTTCAGCTGCCAGGGCTCTGCTTGGGGCAGGGAGGGAAACTCAACCCGCTCCCCTCCGAGGGGCCCCAGTGAAGACAGCTAGGCGCGGGGGCAAGAGACTCTGCATTGCTCTCTTCCTGGAGCTTTGTTTTATATTCTCTGGATACTTGGTCGAAGACCTCCGAAGGCACCATAAGTATAATAAGTTAAGAGCATGGTCATGGAACAAATTCTGTTATGACCCAAAAGGAAGAAACTAAATAAGGACCCTGCAGGGGTTAGAAAAGACTAAACCTGATTTTAGGACTACAGTGTGAGATATATAGCGAGATGTCCCCAGGAAGAGCCAACTTTTAAGCTTAATATATCAATTTACTGTGTTCATACAAAATGACTAGAAATATTGTAAGAACTAAGTTTATCAGGATTGTTTAAATGGATTACTAGCTGGAGCAATAGCACAGTGGTTGGGCTTTCGCCTTTAATGCAGCCGACCCGAGTTCTATTCCTCCACCCCTCTCGAGAGCCCGGCAAGCTACCAAGTGTATCGAGCCCATGTGGCAGAGTCTGGCAAGCTACCCGTGTGTATTGGGTATGCCAAAAACAGTAACAATAAGTCTCTCAATGAGAGACGTTACTGGTGCCCGCTCAAACAAATCGATGAGCAACAGGATGACAGTGTCACAGTATCACTAGCTGAGGAAAGGAGAAAGCAATATACCCTAGATGGAATCTGGCCCTTGAGCTAGGATCTCCTAGTAATCTAGAGTGCTGAACCCTCAGACGAGATCGTGTCCTTGAGTTATACCCTAGAACTTCCCCTGCAGGTGTGGCTTTTTCCTCTGTTTGCTGTTATGACAATGTTCAACCCCACCTATGTGTATCCCCACCCTTCATGATTTCTATATAACTATGCTGTAAGGGGAAAGGGTGGGGGGCTAGGATGATGGAACTATGATAACTGGGACTACAACCAAAACTATGACTATGATTGTGCTGTAAGGGAGAGACTGAACTACAATTGTGCTGTAAAGGGAGAGATTGAACTACGTTGGGGAGGAGAGAGAAATAAACTACCAACAAGCCTGGGGCCCTTTTTCTTGGTACCCCAGGCCTTCCTCCCTCCATTGCTGAGGGCCGGCCAGGGGAACGGTTCTCTGCCACCAAAATGCTCAAGTCCCAGTTGCCCATGCTTTTCACTGAAACTCACACTTAATCATGAATTATTTCCCACTAGACCTCACTGCCTGGGGACTTAAGCAATACTCTTCGAGGTAAGAACCTCTATGTTTGGGGATAGGCATGCCTGCTCGCAGACACCCCATCTATCCTCACCACCTCTGAATCTTCCAAAACCCAGTCATTAGTGACATGGCAGCTACTCTCTGTGCGTTGGTGAGAAGAGCCTGAGGTGATTCACACAAAGCATTTAGTCCTGTGCTTGGCACTGCCTTCTGTGCAGTGAAGGTCATTGTTTCCGGAGTGGCAGACTGGGCTCCCCTTCCGTTTTCCATCCTGTGGGCACGAGGTCTGGGATGGGGAGCCCCTCCGTCCTGTGGAAGCTTCTCTCCCTTCCTCTCCTCGTCTCTGACCTTTCCTCCCCATCATCTTTCCCGTAGCCCCCCATTGGTACCCGGGGCCCCCAGCACGGCATAATCCCACCTACTGGCCCCACCACAGCCTTTCTCCCCACTGGCCCAACTTGGTCACGCTCATGACATGCCAATTTCACGTGGTAACATCCCGCTGTCACACACAGTCACTTATTTCTAACACAGGTCCCACCCAGTCACACACACACCGAGTCCCACACACAGCGCCACACACGCTCACACGGACTCACTTATAAAATGGAACAGAAAATCTTCCGGTAATATATATGTTGTTTTAATTTTAGAAACAGCATATGAGAAGCTGGGCATGGAGCTCAGCAGTACAACACCTGCCTTGCATATGTGCGGCCCCAGGTTCAATCTCCATCACTGTCAGGAATAAAAACAGCATGACTATGCATACGGCATACAAACAAGACTAAACTAAACTAAACTAAAAGGTAGAAGAATGGTTATTAATTGCACTGCTTTTAATAGTTTTTTTAAAAAAACCTTAGGGGCCAGAGACATAATGCAAAAGTCTAGAGTGATTGCTTTGCTAGCAGCAGACCAAAATTCCATTCCTGGTACCACATGGACCCCCAAGCACTGGCAAAGGCAAGCCCTCAGCACCACAGGGTATGGCTTAAAAGCAAAAAACAAGTTTTAAATCCAATTTCCATCAGGAGGAGACCATTCAAGAACATAATATCCACACAATGGACTGTGAAGCTGTTAAAATATTTAATATGTACCAATATGAAGTAATTTGAACCTACACCAAGCAGGAAGCAGATTAAATAATATTTGTATGATATGCATTATGTGATTTCAAGTGTGCTATATATTCTCACATAGGCATAAAACAATCTGAACATTTAGATCAGAAATTAACAGTGTTGAGGACGGAGTGATAGCCCAGTGGCAAGGGTGTTTGTCTTGCATATGGCTGACCCAGGTTCAATCCCCAGCATCCCACATGGTTCCTCCCCAGCACCTAAGTGCAGAGCCAGGAGGAACCCCTGAGCATCAGTGGGTGTGATGCCCCCCAAAAAAAATAATAAAAAGTAAAAGAAGTTTTTTTTAACAAGATATCAACAGGGGCTGGAGTGATAGCACAGCAGGTAGGGCATATGCCTTGCACGCAGCCGACCCGGGTTCGATTCCCAGCATCCCATATGGTCCCCCGAGCACCGGCAGGAGTAATTCCTGAGTGCATCAGCCAGGAATAACCTATGTGCATCACCGGGTGTGACCGAAAAGCAGGAAAAAAATAAGATATTAACAGTGCTTATGTCTTGGGTTGCAAAATAAATAGGAATATAAATTTGGTATACCTTGTGGATTTAAAAAAAATTGATCACATGTAATACTTTGCAATTAAAAAAACTCTTGACTACTGACAAATTTTTCTAAATCATATCCTAATTATATAAAATTCAATGAGACAAATCCTTAATTAAAAGAAATCCTGCTGTCAAATATAGGTTTAGATCAAAACTGATATGTGGGTCGGTACTTGGTTCAGAGGTAGAGTTCATGCTCTGAGTAAGGTCTAAGTTTCAACAGGAACTCCGGGTGCTGAGGGGCCTTAAGGGTCACTCTGGGAACTAGGCGGTGTCGGGGATCAAGCCAGGTTGAGCGGTACGCATGGCCTTCACCTGAACTCAGTGCTATCTCTCTGATCCTCACAACCTGAATATCTTAAAATAATATGAATTACTGCAGCGCTATCTTTAGTAAGTGAACTGAGACTGACCATGGTGACCTTCAGAACAACAGCATCTGACAGACGCTGCATCTGGCTCTCCTTGGGACTAGACTCACCAAGAGTCTTGCATTTAGGTCAAAACTACAAATGGAGGGGCCGGAGCGATAGCACAGCGGGTAGGGCGTTTGCCTTGCATGCGGCCGACCCGGGTTCGATCCCCGGCATCCCATATGGTCCCCCAAGCACCGCCAGGAGTAATTCCTGAGTGCAGAGCCAGGAGTAACCCCTGAGCATCGCTGGGTGTGACCCAAAAAGCAAAAAAAAAAAAAAAAAAAAACTACAAATGGATACATGTTCATCTGATGGACAAAATACCACGGTTTTACCCAGAGGGCTTCCCGTGGTTCTAACTGTGCTCTCCTCTACCATCTAGCTGATCTGATCTAGAACAACCGTGAAAGAAACGTCTGTTTTCAGTACTTTCCCAGAGAGTTGAGGGTGAGACTGGGGAACTGAGGCGGGGGAACTTCGAAACCTGGAAATGCTATGCGGGACTTATGACTGAAAACTCCAGGCTCAAAGGAACCAGGAATAGTAAATCTCTCAGAAGGGAGCACAGAAAGATGTCTCCACACCCCACACCAGGCTGTTTCATTATGGCAATGTGGAGGGGGGCAGGTGAGACCCCTTCCTGCCCCCACGGACCCAGCCCCAGCAGCCAAAATCCTCCAGAACTCAACTGCTGCCACACTCACAGCCGCTCTCCACACGCCTGGAAGGGCCTCACCCATGAGTTAATCTATTCCTGACATGTCATACTGTACACCACCAATGTACCAAGAGTAGCACAACACATTTGATGGGGTTTAAAGCAGAAGGCAACCAATCTTAGAGGGAAATATATTTATACAGATAGATATATACACAGGCTGGAGCGATAGCACAGCAGTAGGACGTTCGCCTTTCATGCAGCCAACCCGTGTTCGATTCCTCCACTCCTCTCGGAGAGCCCAGCAAGCTACCGAGAGTATCTCGCCCACACGGCAGAGCCTTGCAAGCTACCCATACATATTGGATATGCCAAAAACAGTAACAATAAGTCTCATAATGAGAGACGTCACTGGTGCCTGCTCCAACAAATCGATGAGCAACGAGATGACAGTGTGTGACAGATACACACACACACACACACACACACACACACATATATAAGCACACAAGGCTCAACCTTTAACAACGTGTTACTAATGTCTTATAGAAGGATTTGATGGCTAATGGCTTCTGGGTGAAATTCAACAATCTGCATATACTTTCCTCTAAGAAATCTTTTTTGGATCATTTTTAGTGGATTATTCATAACAAGCAACACAAAATAAATTATTTCAGTTTTGCTTTGGGGGCAGGGATTTGGTTCAGGATGGAAGAATGGTAGTGGGAATGTATAATGGTGGTGGGATTTGTGTTCGAATATTAAATGTAATCAAATATTGCGAGCGACTTTATAAAAATAAATGCTTAAAAAAGCTTTGAAACACATGTTATCATACAGATGTCACAGCACAAGTCAAGCTAATGATGTGGACGAGTCACAACTGGTAGGAGGAGGAGTAAGTAGGGATTTGGCTTTCATAATCAGCACTTGTCACTTACAGTGTCTCCCCCAACAGTAGCACTGTAGCACTGTCGTCCCATTGTTCATCAATTTGCTCGAGCGGGCACCAGTAAGTCCTCATTGTGAGATTTGTTGTTACTGTTTTTGGCATACTGAATACACTAATGGTCCCCCAACAATACCCCTAAATATACAATCTCATTATTTCAATTTACTGGGCATAATAGACTTTGGATCGGATGCAGCAATTTGACTTCATGCAACCAGAAATGTGCTTCGTTCCCAGAGAAATTGCCCTTCTGGGAGTCAGGAACCAGTCGGCTTTCGGCTTGCTTTTCCTATCAGTGCAGCTTTATCTCCAAGTTCTTATCCCCAAGTTGCCAAAAATAAATCTAGTGGTTTTACACAGTGGCATGGACCTCCAGCGATACAATCATGTATTTCCTTGAGGCAGGCTAAAGTGTATTTTCAATGCCTACAGCTTCTGGTTTCGGCAGATGTAGATGTTTGCAAATCCTCGTGTGATGTGTAGTAGTTGTATCTAAAAACTGAGAGCAGTGGCAGTGGAGTGGCAGTGGGGATTAACGGTCTGCCCTCAGCAGCAAGGCTGACCGGCTCCATCACAGAGACAGAAGGCAGAGTGGGAGCTGACAGGGGTCCCAGGGGACCGGTGACTGATGAGCTCCGACTTCGGGTTTTGTAAGAAAGATGAAGAGCAGCCTTGGATTCCTGACACTGAATGCACTTATTGCCACGATGTCATAAGCTTTTCAAGGCAGCTAAGATAGTCTTTGTATACTGTGGGTATTTGACTCACAACTGAAAGTAAGCTTTGG
Source organism: Sorex araneus (assembly GCF_027595985.1). Lineage (NCBI taxonomy): Eukaryota > Metazoa > Chordata > Mammalia > Eulipotyphla > Soricidae > Sorex > Sorex araneus. Next base: position 73,947,048 of record NC_073313.1, on the reverse strand, counting down.
GGTTGGAGCGATAGTCCAGCGGGGAGGGCATTTACCTTCAACACAGCCGACCTGGGTTCTATCCCTGACAGCCCATATGGTCCTCCAGCACTACCAGGAATGATTTCTGAGTGTAGAGCCAGGAGTAACTCCTGAGCATTGCCAAATGTGACTGCAAAAACCACTATACCACTGTATCACTGTCATCCCGTTGCTCATCGATTTGCTCGAGTGGGCACCAGTAAAGTCTCCATTGTGAGACTTGTTGTTACTGTTTTTGGCATATCGAATATGCCATGGATAGCTTGCCAGGCTCTGCTGTGCGGGCAAAATACTCTCGAGAGCTTGCAAGGCTCTCCCAGAGGGGTGGAGGAATCAAACCCGGGTCGGCCGTGTACAAGGCAAACGCCCTATCCACTGTGCTATTCTCCAGCCCACCGCCCCCCCGAAACCGAAAATAAATTAACTTCATTTGGGTCACACCTGGCAGTGCTCTAGGATCACTCCTGGCAGGGCTGTGGGGATTCTATGGGGTGCCAGGGATCAATCTAGGTTGGCAGTGCACAAGGCAAGTGCCCTACCTACTGTAATATTGCTCTGGTCCCTAAAAGTAACTTTTGATAAAAATAATAATAACTTGGCTTATTTCTGAAACACTAAAAAAAAATCTGACACTGGGGAGATAAGTGGTAGAGCATATTTCTTGCATGCGCATCATCCTGAGTTCTCTCCCCAGCACCTCCTGATGTCCTGCCACCAGGCCACCCCCCTAGTATTGTCAAATTATAATTTTTTTAATTGAAAAAGAAACTCTTTGGGCAAGTGAAATGGTTAAAATGGACCAACTGTCTGGCGACCAATGGAAACTAGACTTTTGGGGGTGACCATAATTTAATATGAAAGGATGTTAAATACTTGAAACTATCTACTCTTATCAAGCAGTAATGTTTCCATTTAAAATCTGTTGAAGCTCACTGGTGCCAAGGACAGTACCTAACAGAACACAGTCAGTATGTCCTGAAGGAGTACTATCATTCCAAGTCCTTGTCCCTGAGGTTCACTAAGAACAGAAACAAGGTGGGCCCAGGTCCGATCCCTGGCATTGCATATGGTCTGCAAAGCATGGCCAGGAGTGATTCTTGAGTGCGTAGCCAGAAGTAATCCCTGAGCATCACCGGGTATAGCCAATCCCACAAAAAAAAAATAGAAGAGTTCAGATGGGAACAGCTTGTTCAGATAAACTTCCTGCTCTGTGAACTGGACTGGGTGTTGTCATTTCAGCCCTGCGCCTCCATGTCCTTACTTGTGAACTACACTAAGGGGCTGGCCCTGGCTTGCCGTTTTTGGTTGTTTTTTTTTTTTTTTGAGGGGGGCCTCAGAAAACATTCACGGTGAGAATACCTGCATAGTGCATACTGCAGGAACTGGAGCAGGAAACACGTTCCCTAAACCTTAGCTATTATTAGCAGCCGCATGAAGAGAGCTGACTTCTCCCAACTGAAGAGCTGATGCGCTTGTCCCCATCTCAGAAAGGTGTCAGAGGACCAGCTGCCACAAGCGTGTAAGGATGCCAGCGCACAGCGCACAGGCGCTCTCCCTGATGGCTAGGCCACTGAAGCCCATGTGAGGGTCCTAAAGTGTGACTCCGGGCTGTCTGAAAGGAGGCTTCAGAGAAGGGCTGCAGGGCGGGCCCTCCCAGGAAACCTATTCCCACGCACAGAGCTCTCGGCCCTAAGTCCAACCGGATGCCAGCCAATCTGGCGGCAGGGTGCGCAGTGAGACGAGGCCATCACACCCACACCTGGCTGCAATCAGCCCAGATGAGGGGAACAAGCAGGGGAGGGACTGGAAAACGAAAGGGGATCTGGCCTTTCTGACATCTCCCCCCTTTGATTAACTCCACGAGCCAATGCTCGGATTTTGACACCCATTTCCAGGGCCAGCTAAATGCCACGTCTAATCATAAGTTTTCTTTCCATTCCTCCTACCTACCCCTCCTTCTCAATCTAGCGTGTCAATGGAAAAGCTCACCGAACACATTTAGGACGCAAACCACTTCCATGCTCACGTGAAAGCCTTCTAATTCGCGGTGCCCTGAGGGCTGTTTATCAAACATGCTCACCTGCTCCCATGACTGAGTTAAAAAATGAAACCCCGAGTCATGGGAACGGAAGCTGAGTGTATGCGAGTAGGTACTCTAACGCGGAGGTGGGGGGCGGGGCTCTACCTGGTTCCTCATCTGCCCTTTCATGTCTTAGAAAGGCTCCCAGGGTCCAAGGTGGGAGAAGGAAAGTGTTGCTGAAGCATCAGATTCATCTTCACCCTGGGGGGAAGCAGGACACGCCCCCAGGGAGGCTTTGGAGAGCAATAACCACCCGGAGCAAGAGTAATCCGGGCAGCATCCTGGCCCTTGAGGAGGCGCACACTTTGCTCGGAGACAGGAGGGCAAGGGAAGGAAAGAAACAGTCCCAGCTGCCTGGGGAGTGCTTCTGGCTCGGTCCTCCTATGCTTGCCTACCGGGCCCAGCGAGGGCTGCAGACCCCGAGCTCTAGTCTCTAACCCTATTCCTCCAGGCTCCCAAGGGAAATCCTAGTGTGAATTTCCCCAAAGTCCGTGGCCCAGGGCTGGGGGCCCACCTGTTGGGCCTTTTCTTCTATTATGTTCTTCCACTTAATTGCTATTGTAATTGTTTGTGCTAGGATTTCCTAAAAAGGGAAGTTGAGACACAGCAATTAACGATAATGGCCAAGATTTTAAGACACCACAGGCCCCTTGCAAGGCAGAAGGGGGCGTGGCTTGTGGTGCCAACAGGAAAACAGTCTCATAATTCGTGGTGCCCCAAGGACCACGTACCAGATGCCACAAGCTGGAGACCCTGACTGTGGCCAAAGGGGGAAGGCGGAATGAAGAAGCTGAAAGAAGTCACTGCACCCAAGGAGGCCCCATGCGTTTGTGGCCCGCCCAAACCTGCTCTTCACAACCCACCGGGCACTGTCTGCCAGCCTAGGGGACATCCGGACTGCTGCCCTGCGCTCCACCCCGGTGTGCCGGCAGAACCTGAACTTGGGTCGCTTCTTCTAGCTGCCACTTCCTGCCAGTGTCGTGAGCATATGGCTGGGAGTCAGGGAACAATGAGCTCAGCACAGAGGCCGCTAGGGAGTGGGCACTCCAGAAAACTCATGAGAATCAAGGAAACCGTGAAAATGCTGCTAGCCAGGAAGGGGCAAGGAGGTTTCTTTCTGCAACAATGTGGTCACAGCGCCAATGTGTGACACACCCCAATTAGCAAAAATACGGGAAGTATTAGTTACTGACAGAATATAGAGGGAACTTTTTTTTTGGGGGTCACACTCAGCGATGCACAGGGGTAGTTACTCCTGGCTCATACGCTCAGGAATTACTCCTGGCGGTGCCCGGGGTACCATATGGGATGCTGGGTATCAAACCCTGGTCGACCGTGTGCAAGGCAAACGCCCTACCCGCTGTGCTGTTGCTCCAGCCCTGGAACTTTTTTCTGTAAACTCTGTGTGAGCTAGGAATACTTAAAGCAAAGCAAGCTTGACTGGGTACTCCAGTGTGTGATTTGTGCAGCTATCCTGAAGGAAAGGCGGTGGAGACTCCACGCACAAACAGCTATAGATCCTATCCTCTCTTACCTCGGCGGAGCAGGGCCTGAGTGCCGGGTGCCCAGTTGGGGAACGGAGGCTTAGGATGAATGCTCACCATAGAAGCAGGTTAAACTAGGATCCTGGCCACCCGGAAGAGGGCAATTCGAATAGCTTCACAGAAGAGATGACATCTGACTTAAATCTAGAACTTCATGAGCAAAGCCTGGGGAGCGGCGACTCCAGGTAGGGGACCAGCAGAAAGGAGTGCCCAGGAGAGGAGGGAGTGGGTCACTGCCATCTCCCAGAGACCCAAGAGGTATCAGGGGAAATTGGGGTCACTGGGAAAGTTTGAGTTCTTGATTCTTGACTGGATTTTGGTGTGGGTTTGGGGTCACACCTGGCAGTGCTTGGGGCTTCCAACTGGCTCTGTGCTCTGGGAACACTCCTGGCAGTGCTTAGGGGCCCTTTTGTGGTGCCAGAGAGCAAACCCAGGCCAGCTACATACAAGGCAAGCGCCTTACGCACTGTATGATCTCTTTGGTCCTTGGGTCACTGTTTTAATTCTCGGCTCATCTTATAATTTTCTTTCAGTGAAATATAAATTCTCAGCATCTCTTATTTCCGCGTAGTTAAAAAGAAAGGAAGACAGATAAACAAGCTGTTGCTTCTGGATGCAAGACGATGAGGGTCAAGTCCTGGGCTAGGAGAGTAGTGGAAGGAACCCTACTGAAAGCCATCTGGATTTCAGTGGCAGAGGTCTAGTAGAATATAAATACAGAGCAGGACACGTTTGGACAGACTAAGGGAAAGAGGCCTTTGGCACTTTCAATACTAAACCCTTCTTTCCAAACGGACACTTTTCCCTTGCCATGATAGACATCTGTCACTGTCACTGTCATTCCATTGTTCATCGATTTGCTTGAGCGGGCACCAGTAATGTCTCCATTGTGAGACTTGTTGTTACTGTTGGCATATCGAATACACCATGGGTAGCTTGCCAGGCTCTGCGGTGTGGGCGAGATACTCTCAGTAGCTTGCTGGTTTCTCCGAGAGGGGCGGAGGAATCGAACCTGGGTCGGCTGCATGCAAAGCAAATGCCCCACCACTGTGCTATCGTTCCAGCTATGATTAGTAATATTCTAGTCCCTACAGGCCACCATTTCACTCATGTTTTGTAGTGTCAGCAGTGGAGCCCAGGACCTCCCGCATGTAAAGCCAGTGCTCTGTGGCGACTCAGACCCTCAGGCAAAGTTTCTGACATAGTAGCATGAAAGGTGGCTTGAGACATGTGTGGGCAAACACGCGATGACTCTTTTTTTGGAATTAATGACTCTGTTCGTAGTGAAAGACTGAGGTGGATAAAATGCCAATGCCAAGCAGGGCTGGAACACAGGTTTTGCATTCAGAGGGACTGGGTGCCATCTCTGGTAATGTGTACCCTCTCCACTCCCAGCAAATCAAAAGACAAACAAAATAGAACTCAAGGAACTTAGTTCACTAAAATAGAAGAAAGGATATGAAGAGGGAGAGGTATTTGGACAGACTTCCCCAAAGTGATGAACAAAACTCAAGGGAAGAGGGAATGAAGTCGGTGGGCCCCACAGGTGGCTTAAGAGAGGCGGAGAGGAGAGAGATGGTCACTTTCTCCTGACCCGCCTCTGCCACCCCGGGACCGGCTGAGAAGACTAGGATGCAGGACGGAGCGAGGATTTGCTCTTAGCAGGAAAGGAGTCAGTCCTAGGCCTTACCCAGGGTTTAGAGGCTCTTGTCTTCCTTGCAAAAAGGAATTTCAGTAGACAAGCAGTGAAGGAAAAACAGTTTTTGTTTGGAGGTTTTTTAGGAAGGAGAAGGAGGGAGAGAAAGTGAGAGAGTAACGCTGCAGGGATAAGGTGGGCTTCTCCTAGGATGGAGAGAACCCCAGTACACATCTCAAGAGGGGAGATGGGGCTGGAGCAATAGTACAGCGGGTAGGGTGTTTGCCTTGCACGTGGCTGACCTGGGTTCAATTCCCAGCATCCCATATGGTCCCCTGAGCACCGCCAGGAGTAACCCCTGAGCATCGCTGGATGTGACCCAAAAAGGGAAAAAAAGAGGGGAGATGCAGACAACACATGTGCTCAGTCACCACATGTGCTTGGCTATGTGGGAACAAGCAGCACATGGCTCAGGTAGCATAGTTATGCCCTTCCTCTGTTCAAGGTGACTTTCAGAGGGTTTCTCCAACCTGCCCCGGTGTGGGGCTTTCTGTTTGTTTCTTTTTGCTTTTTTGCTTTTTGGGTCACACCCGGCAATGCACAGGAGTTAATCCTGGCTTTGTACTCAGGAATGACTCCTGGCAGTACTCAGGGGACCATATGCGATGCTGGGAATCGAACCCGGGTCGGCTGAGTGCAAGGCAAATGCCCTACCTGCTGTACTACTGCTCCAGCCCCCAGTGTGGGGCTTTCTAGCTAGGTAAGAGTTCGTTGCTAGGGAGGTTGCCAAGGGGGGCTGCCTTGTTCTGCAGTTTCTCTGGCAGAGGTGGGGGTCGTTCAGGTGCCATAAATCTCCTTCGGGTCCTTAATCGCTGTCTCTGCTGCTTTGTGTCTCTGTGTGTTCCAGCCTCCACAAGCTCTGTCACTGGCGCCAGGAAGATCTTATCCGGCCTAGGCCTTATTTCTTGCAGCTTCAGTGTTATTGGATTTCTTCTCAGAAATTCCACTGCCATGGGCCCTCTCCTGCCTAGCTGCCTGCCTCCGGAAGGCATAGTTTCCACGTGTCTGACACTTAGCTCAAGGTAGATGTATGAGACCCAAAGTGTTTCTGATAGAAAATAGGTGAGAGAGACCTGATGAAGCGTTTCATACCAGGGCAGAACACAGTAGGTAGCATGGGATTCTTCTATGCCCCGTCACAATAAACTGACCTGCCTGAGAGAAGGCAGGGATGGGCCCGCAGACGCAGTCCAGGCAGCAGGCAGGGTGTGTGTCTCGCATGCCTTCGACCTAGGTTTAGTCCCTGTCACCCCATATTCCCCCCCACACTCCGAGGCAGCCAGGACTGTCCCTTGAGCACAGCAGGCTGAGGCCCCAAAGCCAAAACAATGAGAGGGAACAAAGAGAAATTGAGAGAAGAGAGGGACATTCAACAGCGGCGGGTCTTCAATGACAAAGTAACCTGTAGCAGCCCACGTGCCACTTGCTTGATCAGGGCACAGCACCTAACTAGTGCATGAATAACCACGTTTGATCATATGCAAAGGGAAGTACTACGGTTTTACCAGTAAGCCACTGCTTTGACTGCAAACAATGAAATGGAGCCTGATTCTCTATGCCTCGGGCCTGCAATCCCTGAATGACACCTCACAGCCATGCCTGAACCCCACGTTACAAATAAACATTCGTCTCCTCGAGCAGCAAGTCTGGAGAAACAAGGCTCAAGAATGCCGGGATAGGGCAGAGAAGGAAACAGGCCCCCAAAAAGGTGCACCCGCCTCTTCCCGGCTCCAGCCTGGGTCAGCAGGGCTGAGGGCTACAGAGAAATCAAGGCTGCATTTCTTGTTCACCTGGTGATGCTGTCTCCTCTGCCAACGTACAGCAGTGACAGGTAATTAGGAGTGATGTGGAGCTTTGGGATCCTAGCCAGTTCACTACTTCTTTCCATCCAAAAGATGACCAACAGGGGCTGGAGTGACAGGACAGCAGGCAGGGCGCTTGCCTTGCATGCGGCCGACCCGCATTCGATCCCCAGGATTCCACATGGTTCCCTGAGCCCTGTCAGGTAAAATTACTAAGATTAGAGCCAGGAGTAACTCCTAGAATGGGTGTCACTTCCCCCCTCAAAAAAATACAAAAAACAAAAATATGTCCGACACCTGGTGACACTGGCAAATGCCAAGACGAATGGGAGTTCACAGATACGAAGTGTGACATGGGGGCCTCCCAACTGGGCAAATTCCATCTGAGAGCCATGGTTCCGCTGCACCGGATACTGCATGCCTGGGAGCCATCAGCAGGGCCGCTGACATCTCTGTGATCTACGGGCATGTCTATTCTGGTAATAGTTGTATGGGAGTTGATCTTTATCATACTTTTCCTGGCAGCAGTAAAATTCCATTTCCATCAACTGTTTCCGCTCAGGGAAGAAGGCTCTCAGGAAATACTCAAAACATGGTTCTCCCCCAAGTTCTCAACTGGGAGTCGTTTCCAACTGCCAGGAAGAACTCCTCTCCCCACGGTTGAGCATTACAATACACAAATGAGTCTGGGAACAAGACATACTGATTTGAAGGAGAGAAGCAGATTTCTCCTTTCCTCTTTTCTTCTCTTTTTCTTTCTCTTATTCCCTTTCCTTCTTTTCCTCCTTGTCTTCTCCTCCACAGCTTCGCTGAAGCAGCTGACTCTGCCTTCAGCTCTCTTCTCCCCTGGGTCGGCTTGTTCAAGGCCTACCAACTCAACCACCCGTCTGGCGGATACTTCCAGAATACCCACTAGCTTTCGGGGTCCTAGAAAAGATGACAGGAAGTTCCAGGCAGTGGTCAGCTGATCGTTGACACTGTAGCCGTTTCGATCAAGGAAGTTTCCCAGGCAGAAATATTTCAGGGATGAGAGAAGAATCACACAGAAAAGGGAAAGCATTTCTGGAGGCTAACGGATATGAATGCCTCCAACTCCAGGGCGCCGTGCGCCTGCCTCTGAAACTCCTCCTTGTACCAGGACCTTAAGAGAGTGGGTTGAGCACTCCCTTAAGACAACGGGCTACGCGGGCAGCTGACAAGGCCTCTGGGGACCTCCCACTGCAGTCTAGAACAGGGCTGCTCAAACTTTTGCCACTAGCCACACCTTTTTGCCCGAGAAAACTTACACAGCCCCAGATACATGCAGAGGCTGGAGAGACAGGACGCCACTGTTGTCCTGCATGTATCCAACCCGGGTTTGATGCCCAGCACCCCATAGGGTCCTCAAGTGCCACCTGGAGTGATCCCTTAGCACTCTTCCCGTGTGGCCACAAAACTGAAAGAAAAATAAAATAGGTATATAAATCCACTATTTACTTATGAATCAGGAGAAAGTTCACTGTGAAACACTCTTGTAAAAACTTATAGGAGTGCAGATGGAGTCACAGTGAACAAGGACAAGCCCTTGATCAAACCATAAACTTCAACCTTATTGCACCCATATTACCTAAACTGTAATAAACATTTCTAAGTGTCCAGAAAGAGAGAACAGGGTTAAGGCGCCTGACTTGCAAGCTACAGACTCAGGCTCAATCCCGAAGCGCACAGCTGGGAGGTATGCACTGAGCACTGTAGAGGGTGGCCTCAAAACTGAAAAAAAAATAAACTAGAAAGAAAATTTTTTAAGAAGATAGCATGATCAAATTTTGTCTAAAATACAAAAGATGTGCCATAATCCTACCCCAAAAGGCACAGCAGCAGCTGGAGTCTGGAAGCACAGCACCCGGGTACCGAGGTGGTGGAGCGAGTACAAGGCGGTGTTGTGTCAAGCCAGAGGTGTGATAAGTTTACAGTGTCCTACCAGTGCCAGGACACATGCCATGCCTACAGTACTGCACACTGGCACTTAACCAGTCATGTCGGAGTGGCAGTTGTGCACCAGTGCAAATGGGCAGGCGGCCTTCATCAGGCTGGCGGGCCTCAGGGGAGCCCTGGGCACCCTGGCACCAGTAGCCCAGCACAGGCCCCACCGGGGAGAGAATGATGGATGCCAGCAGGGCCTGGGCCCGACAAACCCAAGGAACTCAGCCATCCGGAAGGCTGGTTGCCGGCAGGATGGTCTGTCGACCTTTGATCAGAGAGTACCTCCGTGATGAACCAAGATGCAATTTGAATTGGAAGATAGTTTTTGCGACAGGCCCAGACAATAGAGTGAAAACAGTGTCAGTGTTTTGAGAGGACTAGATTTCTAAGATTTGAAAAAATAGGGGGGCTGGAGCGATAGCACAGCGGGTAGGGCGTTTGCCTTGCACGCAGCCAACCCAGGTTCGATTCCCAGCATCCCATATGGTCCCCTGAGTACCACCAGGGGTGATTCCTGAGTGCAGAGCCAGGAATAACCACTGTGCATCACCAGGTGTGACCCAAAAAGCATTAAAAAAAAGAATCCCGGGCCGGAGCAATAGCATAGTGGGGATGGCATTTGCCTTGCACGCGGCTGACCCAGGTTCGATTCCTGGCATCCCACCTGGTCCCTCGAGCACCACCAGGAATGATTCCTGAGTGCAGAGCCAGGAGTAACCTCTGAGCATTACCAGAGGTGACCCCCCCCCAAATAAAAATCAATGTCACTGTCATCCCGCTGCTCATCGATTTTGCTTGAGCGCGCACCAGTAACGTCTCCATTTTTTTTTTGAGAATTGTTGTTACTGTTTTTGGCACACTGAATCCCTCCTTGAGAGTTGGAGAGAAAGAACAGGGGTGAAGGCTTGCTTTGCACACAGCCACCCTGGGTTCGGCACTGCACACGATCTCCACAGGATCTCCTCAGCACCATTGCATATGTGCCCCCCGCCCAAAAAAAAGTAAATGAAAGAAAATTGAAAACAAAATAGTTTTAGTACTGCCACCCTAAATGGAAGCTGCAGGGTGTCTCGAGGTTCTGCTCAAACTGCTTTCTCTGCAGTAGAGGTCAGACTTGCCTCAGGGCCCACTGGTGCTCCACCCTTCAGGGAATCAGGGTCTGCCCATGGATGCTCGGAGGGTGCACCCTGTCCCAGTGCACAGGACAACGGCCGTCATGAGAAACCGTGCGTGCTCTGAGCCACCCAAGTTTGGAGCAGGTGGGTGCCCCATGGCAGGCACCAAACCAGAGAAGTTCTTGTTTGTCCTGCTAAGAAACCTGGCTTCGGTACTCTGGGAAGTAGGGAAGCCCCCGGAGCACTGAGCAAGGCCAGGCCGTGCGCACTCCAGAGTGCTGTGTCGGCACCAAGAAGGACTGACAAGAGCCTCCTGAGACCGCTTCCGCCTCGGCGGGCAGAGAGAGCAGACGTGCTTCAGTGTTCTTATTTTCAGCGGCGCGGCTGAGCACTGCATGGGCGCCGGCTAATTGTAAGCGACTGTACTGTATTTTACATCCCACTCATCGGGAAGCACACTGATGTTTTCGTTTTCAAAATAAGATCTTCTGTCTACTCTGATTTACAAACCCAACAAATCAAACTCCAGGCCTGTGTGATAGGTTTGCCCCAAGGATCACCACTGGCCAGGGTTCTGGAATCCGGAGGCCAATTCTAGCTTTGGGGCCGTGCTTTCTTGCATAAGGCTTGGGCCTGAGCTGGTTGGGGGCTCCCTGAATTTCACGGAAATACTAAATGCTGTGGCCTGAAGATACGCTTCAGTGGCAGAGCACCCGCCCGGCAGCTGTGAAGCCTGGAGTTCAATCCCCAGCACTGCCCCACATGCTAAGTCCGATCCCGATGGCACAATCATTGCGTAGACAAAGAGCCATGTCTGGCCCACCACAACCCAGTCTGTGAGCACTGCTGCCAATTGTGTGACCCCAATCACCCCAACAACATAGGGAAGAGAAGGGAGGACTCTCAGAGCCTTTGTTTCCTCAGATGGGAGGAGATGCTGGGCTGGTTTCCGGATGACCTCTGCGACTCGAGACCTGACTGAATGCACGGGGATGAGTCTCACCTCCGTGGCCACCAACTGAATGCAAGCCAGCCCAATGCAAGGGCGGAATGAGCAGCTCCTCAGCCGTCCAGCTTGGACACTGGGATGTTCTGGCCAACCTAGAGAGGGCAAGCTGCATGCACGAAGGGGAGAAGTGACTCCCTAAACTCCGCCCTCCCCCAACCGGTTCTTCCATCGCCTCTTCGAAGCTGATCAAGCAGATCCAATCACATCTGTTCAGACTCAAGCTACCCTGAGACATTTTAGCTTCTTCATCTTTACCACAGCCAATGCCAGAACAAGTTCAGTGCACAGGTCTTAGGTAAAAAAGCACGGAACTGGGCCCGGAGAGCTGGTACAATGGATAGGCGGCTTGCCTTGCACCCCAGAATCTCCTTACCCCATCAGAAGTGACCCCTGAGGACAGTCATGTGTGGCCCAACCCCTGTCCCCCTCCAAAAAGAGAGCAGAGAACCAAAAACCTGGTACTAGAACCAGCACAATCCCCAGTGGTGATCTTTGGGAATACATTCCTAAGGTCTGTTTTTTTGTTCATTTGTTTTCTCAATCAGAGTAGAAATAAGACATACCCTAATTCTAAGGTGAAAATTCCATCAGTATGCTTTGAAATTAGTACTGTATTATTTAAAATTCTGTTAATTTATGCAAGAGAGCCTTATGCAAGAGAGCCTTATGCAAGAGAGCAGGACCCCAAAGCTAGATCTCAAATTAAATTCTTAGTCCTAACACACCACCCCCCCCACACACATACAGAATAAAATATAATCAGAGATGGAGGGGCATTTTGGAGGTGATGCATATGCATCTTCCCCTGATGATGGTAATGCCTTCAATAGTGTATGTCTAACCCCATCTCATTGTACCCATTCAACATGTGTAGTATTTTTTTTTTTTGCTTTTTGGGTCACACCCAGTGATGCAAAGGGGTTGTTCCTGGTTCATGCACTCAGGAATCACTCCTGGCAGTAATCGGGGGACCATATGGGATGCTGGGAATCGAACCCAGGTCTGCAGCGTGCAAGGCAAACGCCCTACCCGCTGTGCTATCGATCCAGCCCCCATCAACGTGTGTAGTATTTTGCATAGCAATCACACCCCAATAAAAGGCCGTATAAAAAGAAAAAGACTAGCAAGTGCCAATTCCAACAGGCAGCACCACCACAGGATGGCACGGCATAACCCAAACATTTTCAGAGTCCAGCTGGGTTCCCTTTATTGTCAGCTGTCAGACCGTACCTCTGGGTGGAAGGGAAGGGCTAGGAAATCAAGTAATAGTGAGACTCAATTCCCAGCAGGCTAGGGATGGCAGAGCTGGCCCTGGACACTGAAAGGTCACTTGAGGATGGCCCGATGTCCTTTCTCAGCCCCAACTCTTTTCCTCATCGCTACTGCCCAGACCTGACAGAAGCAACATAGAGGCTCTTGGGCCCTACTTGCGATCCCCAAAATAACCCCAGTGAAGAAAGTAATCATTACCTCCAAGCAGCCTGACGGGCTGTGTGTCAGTCACGGAGACTCAGTGACTCAGAAACTGTCAGATGTGTGAGAGTGAAACGGACTGAAGCTAGCGACCAAATGGCGGGCTGCCGTGTGGAGTGAAAATGGTATCCCTAGGCTCAGATAACCAGGCAGTCACTTCATCCCACGGGGACCCATGGGGACACACACACGAACACGCTGACACACACAGCTGCACACTTGTTTCCACAGTCTAAAGCCTTCAGCAGTACTTTTTTAATCTTCCAAATTTGCAAACTGCTTTCAGTAAATGAAAAGCAGCCTGATTTAAGATGATAAAAGATATAGCCAGTTTCCTTTGCTAAAACATAGAAGAAGGGGGGCAGGGTGTGGGCAAAAAGTACAGGAAACTGAATCCATGGTTAGAAAAAAAAGGGGGTGGTGGGGCAGCTTGTCCTGGACTTTTTAGGCAAATGCGCAGAACAACTACACAAATCACTCTGTCTTGTTCGGCATTTTCCAAACCCCAACTAATTACTTCCAGATATAAAGTGCATTCAATAGGAAGAAATCAGTAACGATGACAGTAATGGATATCACTATTATTGAGCACATTCCACATGCAAGGCTCTTTACATACATTATCTGCATTTCTCATAACAATCCATGTCAGTGTTCTAGAACTCAAATGTTCTAAAACTCTCAGAGAAAAAGGCAACACAGAGTTCAGAGCTGAACCAACATACGTATACAAATCCACACTTTCTGTGGTGGTGAAAGGAGGGTTCAGGCAAATTTTTCTCAGTCTCCTGTTTTCCCTATACCTCTAACCCTTACACACACACACGAGAAAGGCAATTTAAATGTAGTGCTGATGATGGGTTTTACAAACATAACCCGCACTTAAGTTGTGGCATTGCCCTTGACTAACTACAAGACCAGAAGTACAAATTACTTCATAAACCTCAATTTCCCATGAAACAAGATGAAACTAAATGAATGTACACACTGCCTACTACATATGCACTCACCATATCTACTGCTATTCCTTCAATCTGCTGAGAAACTAAAGACCAAGTAAAGGGAAGTGATGAAAAGTACTTCTACCCGTATTGTGTAACAAGAAAGCCTGCCCTCTTCTAATAAGAATAGAACTGGTTCTACTAACTTACAAAATGTACATATGGCCAAGGAATTGCCCCCACCTTTACCAAACTTTGGCTTTCATCCATCAGATACATGGTGGTAACATGGGATTTAGCCTAAAAATGCCAAGTTTGGCTTAACACTTGTAACTGAAATAACGCCATTCACAACCCACAGGGGAAAAAAATCCATGACTATTTAGAAACACATAGTAAAAGTATGTCCTTCATTCTACAGTAACTCATGAATTTTAAAAGTACAGTTAACAAAGGCCAGAGAGATCTGAGCAATTCACTAGCTTGCCTTGCACACAGTAAGCCCTGGTTCAATAATCAGAGCTGCATATGGGCCCACCCAAATACTGCCAGGAGCAGACCCTGAGTCCAGGGCCAAGATTAAGCTTCGAGCACTGTGGGGATGGTCCAACACCTCCCTTAAATACACAATTAATGAGAAATAGATTATTCTGTGAAAAGAAACTTACGGTTTTCAGCTTTCTGGTGAAAGATTGAATCATTTCCCACTAAGATCAGGAACAAGAAATCCCCCTTACCACTTCTAGTCAATATATCGCATTAAAGGCACAGAAAAGAAATACATAGAGATAACATTGGGAAGGAGAAATAATACTGTCTGTATTCACAGAAAACGTAAATGAAGGGGCTGGAGTGATAGCACAGCGCGTAGGGTGTTTGCCTTGCACGCGGCCGACCCGGGTTCGATTCCCAGCATCCCATATGGTCCCCTGAGCACAGCCAGGGGTAATTTCTGAGTACAGAGCCAGGAATAACCCCTGTGCATTGCCAGGTGTGACCCAAAAAAGCAAAAAAAAAGAAAGAAAACGTAAATGAATCCTAAAGTATATAATGCCAAAGAATCTACCAAAAATTGACTATAGCTAATCAGTAATTTTGTCAAGGCAAGAAAATTGAAGAGCACTATATAAAAGTCAGGGGCTAGGCAAAAGGCACAGGGGTTAACATGAACCCCACCCAGGTTTGATTGCTGGCACCACAGGGCCCAAGCAACACCGAATCCTCAGCCCTTATATCAAGCTGTTGGGGCAGAATTTATTTTGATTATAGTTTAGGTAACACGGTTATAAGGGTGTTAATACTTATGGTATTAATGTACAAGTCACTATGCCCCACCATCACCAAAGTGCCCATGACCCTCTAGCATTGCCCCTATGTCATCTCTAACCCACCTCTTCATTCTTCCACTTCCTCCCCCAACTTCTGGTTCATCTGAATTTTGTAATCCAAGGCCAAGGGTTTGTTGTCATTTACAATTATGCCAATAAATATGTTCTAGCAGGGGTCAATCTGAAACCATGTTAAGATTCATAGACTGAAGATGACTAACTGAGGGAGGAAATCGAAGTCAAAATTGGAGAGATATACTCTGTCAATGGACGGGGGAGTCAATACCATCAGTACTTCAGTTATGTCCCAAACAAGTCCGTGGACTCAATTCAACTCCCTCCCATGGACATCCACATAGGTGTCCTTTTGAAAAGAAATTTAAGGATCATTTTAAAAGTTACATGAAAGAATATAATCTAGTACAACCAAAATAATTTGCAAAAGGTACAGCTGCAAGCTAACATATTTCAGGACTTTCTATAAAACTACACTATTCAAGAGTGTTGACAAAAGAGTAAACACACAGATCAATAGAACAGAGTAGACAGTCCAGAAATTGATCCTCATATATATGGTAAATTGATTTCTGACAAAGACGCTGAGTGAGTTCAATACACATAGGATAAGTCTTCTAGTCTTTCAAGTCTTTCAATTTGAGATGCTGGGACCAACGGCAGGGCTGAATTCCAAACAACGAAGCACAACATAAACCTCACTCTACACTTTCAACTTGAAATGGCTCATAAAATGTGCACCCCAGTGCTATAAAACTCGATTAAAAATATTAAAAAGTAGAAGCAAAATCTTGACAGGCATAGTTCTAATACTTATTTCTTCTATAGTCTGGGGAAAGCGTGAACCATTCAAGAAAAAACTGATAAACTTTGTCATGGTTTAGAACTTTCCTTTGGAAGGCAGTAAGAAAATTTAAAAGGGGAAGGAAAAAGAAAGATAAACCAGAGGGGGCAGGGAGAAAGCACAAAGGGGAACAGACCCCAAGTTGAATGCCACAAAACCCAGGCATTGAAACTTCAGGCCCACACAGCTGAGACAAGTATCACTGGGACTGGCCTCAGGGCCCCACCAAAAGACAGACCACAGACTGTGGGGAGCGACAGATCTCACATGGGATGCAGTGCTAGCAGCAGAAAGAGGAGAGCACAACAGAAAAAGAACGTATCTTTTTAAACTATCCAATGAAGAGCCGGAGGGACAGTACAGAGGTTAAGGCACTTGCATGCACACGTATTTAATTCCCAACATTCTATAGGGTCCCCCAAGCCCCACCAGTAGTGATCACAGAGCCAGGAGTGAGCACTACTGGGGATGGCCCCTAAACCAAAGCCAAACCTAAAAAAGCTGCTCATCAACAAACATTACCAGACACCTCCTTGAAATCATCAGCTATTAGGGAAAATTGCAACACAAACTCACAATGAGCTATTACTAACCACCCACTAGAATGACTGAATTGCTAAGGAGATAATGTTGGCAGGGATATGGAGCAACGGGAATCTTGTGTGTTGCTGGTGAGAACAAAAAGTATACAGTCACTCTGGGAAAGTTTGGACAATTTCTTACAAAATTAAACACAAACACTGGGCCTGAGTAATAGTACAGGAGGTAGGGTGCTTGCTTACATGCAGCCAACCTGGATTTGATCCCCAGGACCCCATAAGGTCCTCCCAACCCCTCCAGGAATGGTCCCTGAGCACAATTAGGGTTAAGCCCTGAGCACCACTGTGGATGGCCCAAAAACCAAAAGTAAATAAACACTTACATAAAACCCAACAATTGCACCGGAGTGTTTACCTAAGAGAACTAAAGATATTTGTGTTCACACTAAAACCTGAATGTAAATATTTACAAAGAATGTCCCTTATAATCAACCCAAACTTGAAGCCATTCACATGCCCATCAATTGGGAAACTGGCGAGATAGCTCAATGAGCTGGAGCTCACCCCACACTCGCCACACCGGCAGGTGGGATTCAGTCCCTGGCACCAAGCAGTCACTAGCTCTTCAAGCGGCAAACAAACAGAAAGTCCTCCAATGGATAAACATACTGGTACATTCAGAGAGTGCAATTCCACTCAGCAATAAAAGGCCACACACTACACATAAAAGATGACATGGATGACTCTCAAACGCTCCATGGAAGTGAAAGAAGCCACACTCAGAGGCGACATATTGTGATGCCATGGATAGGAAATTGTGGAAATCGTACAACTGGAGCAAGAGAAATCAGAGCAGTGCCTGCCGATAAGGTGGAACATTTGGCAAGACAAAAACTTGGTCTTGATTTCAGTGGTAGCAACAAACCTATGTTTGACAAAATGATGTCAAAATTTAGGCTTGGGGCCAGAGAGACAGCAAAGGGGTTAAGGCACTCTGTTTTGCAGTGTCCAAATGGTTGGATTCCTGGCAGCACATATGCCACCCCCCCTAACTACTCCCTCCCCTCCCCCCTGACAGGAAGGACCCTGAGCACAGGCAGGAATGAGACCCAAGCACTGATCCAAGCCCCACCACCAAGATTAGCAGACATATCTACATACACAACTGGGTGTATTTTAATGTAGATAAGCCAGCTGTACTGCAATAAATCAGAAGAAAGCAAAAACAAAAATGCAGAGCACCCCAGAGAAGGCCAACTACTTCAAGCAGCAATCTAGAACTAAGAGCTTAAAAGTTCTGAGTTTTCAACTTCTTTCTGGGTTTCTGGGCCACTCCTGGCAGTGCTCAAGGACCATTCAGTTTGGGGGATCATCTATGGTGCCGGGAATCAAACCCAGGTCAGCCACATGCAAGGCAAGCACCTTACATGCTATACTCTCCCTCTGGCTCCTGAGCTATTAAGTTTAATCCTCTGTTAAGTTTAGGGTGCAGGAATAAAGGGACAGGAGGACATGAAGAAGGTTCATGAAAGTTTTATGCGTACATCTTCCACTGCTCTCTGTTATAATGGCCTAAGAAAGGGCTCCGCTAAGAGGATGATAAATGCTTAATTTAGGACCGAAATACCCCCTTTGCTATTTATCTACAACCAACTTGAAATGATAAATGGCCACGAAGTGTCGTTACCCATTGCCGGCGTCTGCAGATGACTCATTCCGAGGACTGCCTAATGAGACAGGAGCCTGTTCAAGGGCTAATTCTCCACACCATACAAGTGGGCAGGGAAGAAGCCTCTGCAGTCTGCACCACTCCTTTCTCCTGATGAGAGCTGTGATGAGACTGGGTGCAGCTCAGCTTGGGCTGCGAAGGTGGTGGGGGAGGAGAAGGTGAGAAGCTGCCCCCTCTTCAGGATGCCTGCTGGGGGCTGGGGGGCTCGGGTGGACTGGCTGAGGGCCCGACCCTAGCTGCGCAGGGAGCTAGGATCCAAACAAGTCCTTAAGTCTTCGAAGTCACAGTCCCCCGAGTCCCAAAGGAAACAGAAAGGGAAACCCTGATTCCAGATGAGTCTTGAAGGTGGGCGTGAGAGCACTGTGGTGAGCAGCGCTGTGCACAAGACAGAAGTGGAGCCGGCCAAGAAGTGGCAGGAAGGGGCCAGAGAAATAGTACAGCAGGTAGGGTGTTTGGCTTGCAAACCGGGTTCAATCCCCGGCATCCCATATGGTCCCGCACCCAGCACTGCCAGGAGTAATTCCTGAGTTGCAGAGCCAGGAGTAACCCCTGAGCACTGCCGCCTGTGGCTCCCTTCAAAAGACAAAAAAAAACTGGCAGGAAGCTCTGGGACACAGACAGAGAGGCGGCAATGTGGATGTGGCAAGGTGGATATGGACTGCCTCAGGCAAGGACTGGATGGCAAGGTGTGCCCAAGTGCTGGCTGCCCCTATCATGAGTGGCCAACAAGTCTGATTTGAAAAGAGGGTACCGGGGCTGGAGCGACTGTACAGCAGATAGGGCATTTGCCTTGCACACGGCCGGCCTGGGTTTGATTTCCAACATCACACATGGTCCCTGAGCACTGCCAGGGGTAATTCCTGAGTGCAGAACCAGGAGTAACCCCTGTGCATCACCAGGTGTGACCCCAAAAGCAAAAAAACAAAGAAAAAAGAAAAGAGGGTACCAAGGGATACGCAAACGCAGTGCAGAGATGGCAGAACAAAGATGGGGAGTTTCTTCTCCTTGGGGTATAGGCAGGTAGGTGGAAGGCCGGAGTACTTGTCATGGTCGGTCTCTCTCCCAGTACCCTCCCCCATGCACATGCATGTGCATGCATCCCCACATACAGGCTGACAGTAGCTCTCTGGGAGCATAATGACAAAAGGAAGACTAAGAAATAGTTTGGACTCCTGAAACCAACTGATAGGTGCTGGAAAATACAGGCGGAGAAAACGAGGTTTGCAGGTGAGAAAAGAAGAGGCTTAATGTGTTGTAAACAATGACCACCCATTCTCCCAAACAGACCCACCCATTAAAAATGTACGGCACGTGACGGGGTGGGAGTATGGTGGGCAGGGCCTGAATCTTGCATACCAATGTGTGTGCATCCTCTAACATCTCATATGAGCCCACCAGGAATGATCCTCTGAGCACAGAGCCAGAGAGTCAGTCCTGAGCACTCCCAGGTGTGGCCTAAAAGCAAAACCAACCCGTAAGGCAAGGAGTGGTCCCTTAGTACAGAACAAGGAGCAGCCCTCAGTACTGCCAGGTCTCGCTTTAAAGAATCACTTTCAGTGAAAAAAAATTTTGTTCAATAAAAACCTAATAAAATGGGAGGATGTAGTTTGAGGTAGAGCATGTACCATGCATGTATGAGAACTTGGATTTAATCCCAGAAAAGGAAAGGGGGGAGAAAGAGAGGGGAAGAGAACAGAGAGAGAAGAGAGAGGGGAGAAGAGAGAGACAGAAGAGAGAGGAGGAGAGAAGAGAGAGGAGAGGGGAGGGAAGGGAGGAATTTAAGGCATGTGCTTTTTACCAGAAGTAACAGAGTAAGGAGAAAGAAAAGCACTAACAGCTATCATTAACCCTTTAAAGGCAGGCGGTGTCGCTGAGCAGGCTCTGCAGAGCCTCCCCAGAGACACACGCAGACACTGGGCAGATGGAATGTGCAGTGCCGGACGTGTGACTCTGCAGGCAGGCCAGAGTGTATAACTGGAAGCGAGCGTGGGCAGCAAGGAGCAGAGGTCCAGGTAGGTGAGCGCCAGGACGCTGGGCAACGGGAAGGCCAAGGGAATGTGCCATGAGGGAAATCGGGCCGGAGGCAATTATCTGTGAGCTCCAACCACATCAGCAGGGGCTGACATTTCACAGGCCTGATAGCCGCAGCGGAACTGGACCTTACAAAGATCAAGCGGGAAGCGCAGAGGGGAGGGGTTCGAGGCCCACACCAGGCTGGAGTTCCTGAGAGGCCCGGCTAAAAGCCGGCCTGCCCCTACCCCTGCAGGAAGCGGGCTGCCAACGAGGGTGACCTAGACAAGGACTGCGCCGGGGTGAGCCTGAGCAAGACCCAGTTTCTGGTCCGGGAGGGCCGGGAAGGAAGGAAGCGAGTGCGACCTTAGGGCCAGAGAGGCAGGCAGAGTCAAAAGGGAAGCAGCCACTACACACGCGCATCCGCTGAGTCGGCATCCCGTGGTTCCCGGAGCATGCCCGGCTGAGCCCGCACAGCTGACCTGGCCCAACCCAGTCCCTGGAGAAGCAGAAGGACTTGGGAGCCAGGGGACCCTCAGCCCTGCCAAGGCCAAGAGCCAGGGCAAGAGCGCAGGACGGAGAAAAGGTGCCCGTCACCTACGGATCTCACGCCTGCCCACATTCTCCTCCCACACCGCAGCCCGGAGCCAGAATACAGAGCTGCTGCTTCTGTTTGCCTGTGTATTCGCTTCCACAGGGCCACCAGGGCTAGACTGGAGGTGTCTGCGAAGCCATGCGGACCTGGGGAGCAAATTGGGGCCTTGTGCATGCCAGCCACATGCTTTGGCCTTTTTAAAAAAAATTTTTATTAGTGAGTCACCGTGAGGTATAGTTACAAACTTATGAACTTCCATGTTTGCATTTCGCTTTGGCCTTTTGAGTGTTCTTCCCAGACCCCAAAAACTGTATCTTAAAAACCTCCAGAGGGGGCTGGAGATAGAGTATGGGAGAGAGGGAGGGCGCTTGCCTTGCACACGGCCAACCTGGATTCAATCCCTGGTATCCCAATGTGGTCCCCTGAGCATAGGAGGAATTTCTGAGCGCAGAGCCAGGAGAAACCCTCAGAGCACTGCTGGGTGTGGAACAAAAATAATCCACAAACTACCCTCTAGAATTCCAAAGGACTCCTTGGAAATCTACTCACTTGGGTCTTTGTGGCCATCAGAATAAAAGGTAATTTGGCCTCAGCTCCTTAGTCAACTCACTGCAACTACACAGAAAAGGTTCTGTACAGGGGCAGGGAGACAGTAGAGGATGTAAGCTGCCCCCACGCCAGCGTGTACAGATGACCCTGCTTGCATCCCTGGCATCAATAGGGTCCTCCACACACCGCAAGGAATCACACCTGACCACAGAACCAGGAAAGAGTCCCTGAACACTGCTGGATATAACCCCCAAAAGATGAAAACGAAGGTGGTGTTGTGCTAGTGTATTCATGAAAGTATCAAAATACTGTAAATTATGACACCTTGATAAAAATGGGGGGTGGAGAATTTATGCTAAGATATTGGACTAGAGCAATAGCACAGCAGGTAGGGCGTTTGCTTGCATGCGGCCAACCGAGGTTCGATTCCTCCGTCCCTCTTGGAGAGACCTGCAAGCTACCGAGAGTATCCCACCTGCAGGGCAGAGCCTGGCAAGCTCCCCGTGGCGTATTCGATATGCCAAAAACAGTAAAAGTCTTGAAATGGAGACATTACTGGTGCCTGCTCGAGCACTTCGATGAACAACGGGGCGACAGTGCTACAGTGTTATCTGTTATGTACTTTGCTGCTGCACTGGGTCATGACCATAGCATGGCAAAATTGGGACATCAATTCATACTTCCTTACTGCTATTTGTTTCAGATTGGTTTGGGATCATCCTTCCTAGTGGTGCTCAAGGAACTATATAGGCGGTGTCCAGGATGGAACCTGGGCCAGCCTTGGGCCAGGCAGCTGTCCTACTCCTGGACCATCTCTCTGGTCCCCGATTACTGCTGCTCTTTTCTTCCTTGCAGATCCAGGGACACAGTCTTGAGGGTTTTTAACAATGTCAGGCCTGTCCATTCTGTCGAGATGAAAATCGAAGGGAAGTTTTCACTGAGGACTGCCACATCAAAAACGACACCAAGAATCTTACAAGCCTGTCTACGAGCCAGAGAGCAAGCCCAGGCACCTCACCGCCTTCCATGTTTCCAGTGCCACAATCTGGTAGAGACGCTGACACTGGGGAGCAAAATGCAGTCAAATGCGCTTGCTCCTAATTTTTTTAACACTTCCTACTGTGCTCACACACAGCCCAACAGAAATTTCCTTCCATCTGTGCAGACGTTCTCTGATACATGATGGAGTGAAAATCCACTAGCAGTTACACGATTTCCATTCTTCCACTCCAAAGCAAGAGGAAGCCCAGAGCAACACCATCTGATTATGAGAATTTGCTGCTCCAGAGAACGATCAGATTCTTCCTAGAAGCTCGTGTACACATCGTTGACATCGAAACTCCCTAGGAAATTACAACGCAAGATGTGCTGGCGACTTCCTCTCCCGGTACTTTCTGATCTTCAGCTGTTACCGTGACTAGCATTTGAAAGAAGGCAAATAAGCAGGAGGTTGCTTGATCCCTAATATCTATATAATCCTCCGTGCTTATATGAAAAGTGAGAGGATAGAAAGGGTCTCCTTTAGGGAAATTAAGTCCGCCTGTTACTTCTGAATGTAAAGTCAGTGAAACGAAGATGAGAACACCGGGATACCTGGTGAAACATGCGTAATTGAGTTTTTGAGGAATGTGATTGAAATAATTCAAAAGCATTCATCTGTAATCAAAGACAATTTTGTTGGAAAACTCAGTAAATCTGGGAAAGCTAAACAAATACACGCTAGACACTGCACATTTCCTTTGACCGACGATAAAAGTTCTGCTGAAGATACAGAAATGAAACCAAACCTTCTAGATTCTGCGAGGCAGGAGAACCAATTAAAATCTCTATTTTAACAGGAGTAACTTCCGCATGCATAAGTCTCAGGTTCATTTCCCAGCACAATCCTCTCCCCCAGGCCTTGGTGGCTGTGCTTCTTCCCTCCTAGAAAAACAGTTCAATTAGGGGCTGGAGTACAGCAGGTAGGGCATTTGCCTTGCACGCGGTGGACCCGGGTTCAATTCCCAGCATCCCATATGGTCCCCGGAGCACCGCCAGGGGTAATTCCTGAGTGCAGAGCCAGGAGTGACCCCTGTGCATTGCCGGGTGTGACCTAAAAAGCAAATAACCAAAAACAAAACAAAAAAACAGTTCAATTAAGGAGCAGGGAGTTTAGGCAGAGGGCTGGAGCCCTCCCATGCCACTCCCGACATGCCATGGCTCCCAAGCAAAGAGTATGTCCCAAGTGGTCCCAGGATCCCCTGAACAATGCTTGGGAGCACACCGCCCCTCTGCCCTTGCCCCCACTTTCTTTAACAAGAGTACCTCAGCAGTGGAGAACATGCTAACACTCAGGCTGGTGGCTTAGAATAGCCCTTCACTTCTCTCACCCCCGAAAAAGCCATGAGCCCACGTGTGATCTTGAGGAAGAACTCAGACAAATCTAAACTGAGACAAATTCACCAAAATCCAGCACTCCCACAGACTGTCGGCATCATCAGAACCAAGGAGAGTCTGAGTAACTGTCTCGGCAGACGGGCACCTCCAGGGACAGCACGACTGAAGCTGCTGTGCTTTCCAGGAAGAGAGCCTGGAGCAGAAAGAGGAGTTTCGGGGTGAACTCCGCAACGAGAAGGAAATACGGAGTCTACGTAATAAGAGCCTGTCCAAAGAGGGGTTCACTGCTGTGACATGCGAACATGATCCTACTTCAGGGAGACCTGGCTCCAAGCATATCCGTGTATTCTCTGTACCATCCTTGCAAAGGTGAAAGTATCCTAAGTCTGGGGGAAATCGTGCAACAACTTTGGGCACCTACCTTGAGAGAACGTGGCCAAGAATTCCAATCCCTGGTGCCATCAAAGATGCCCAGCTCAGTCCTTTGAGCCTGGCTTCTCTGCTCACCGGGATTTCCTGCTGTGCCAGACACAGGAGGATGTGAGCACCAGTCAGAACCCTGGCAAGCACTGCAGCTGTGACACCTGAGTGAGCACAGGTGTGGGGCACACGCACTACAACTGTGACTCGTGGGCCTTGACGGACAAGCCTATGCCCCCACGAGCACAGGTGTAGACACCTTGGGGAGTGCGTGACCTGGTCTGTGATGCATGGCAAACACAACAGTCAAGGTGGGGAGGGGGAAGGGGGGAGGAAGGCAGGAACTTGGTCATCACAAAGACACCAACAAAAATGAAGGATGGGAAGAGGAAAGGGACTAAAAAATGTAACATTTGATCAAAAACTGTTTCCTGGGAGCTGGAGCGATAGCACAGAGGGTAGGGTGTTTGCCTTGCACGCGGCTGACCCGGGTTCAATTCCCAGCATTCCATATGGTCCCCAGAGCACCACCAGGAGTAATTCCTGAGTGTATGAGCCAGGAGTAACCCCTGTGCACCGACAGGTGTGACCTAAAAACCAAAAAAAAAAACTTTCCTTACAAGAAAGGTAGTGAAGAGTGTTGTATGTCGCCATGGAGCCATTAAGCCCTTGTATGAGAGACTACTAAGATGCTATTACAGGCAAAGCCTTCTGCTAAGGTATTTTGTTCATCAAGACTTTATAACATGCAATATAAAATAAATTACTGAGGGCCTGCTATGAGGGCAGGCGTACGGGATGGTTGGGGAA
This sequence comes from Sorex araneus, assembly GCF_027595985.1. Lineage (NCBI taxonomy): Eukaryota > Metazoa > Chordata > Mammalia > Eulipotyphla > Soricidae > Sorex > Sorex araneus. The sequence goes on along the minus strand of NC_073313.1, from coordinate 73,922,190 downwards.
CTGGATGGTTGGTGGTGGGAAGGTGTGATGGTGGCGGGATTGAATGTCTGTGACAAATCAGCATGAACCACTTTGTAAAAGAAATAAATGACCAAAAATAAAATTTGAAAAATAATCTACAAAACAAATGAAAGAGAGCTTTTTCCTCTGTGGATCTGGGGCCACACCCAGCAGTGCTCAGCACTGACTCTTGGCTCTGTGCTCAGGGATCATACCTGGCAGTGCTTGGGATTAAACCCACTGGCCAATTGAGAGACTAGTGCCCTGCTCGCTCTTCTATATCTGCAGTCCTAAAACAAAACTAGGGGCCGGAAAAAATAAGGGGCTGGATCAACAGTATAGTGGGTAGGGTTTTTGCCTTGCCTTGCACATGGCCAACTCGAGTTCAATCCCCGGCATCCCATATGGTCACCCAAGCACCGCCAGGAGTAATCCCTGAGTGCAGAGCCAGAAGTAACCTCTGACCATCGCTGGGTGTGACCCAAAAGACAGAAAAAGAAAGAAGTGACCTCCCCCCAAAGTTCCAAGCAAGGTCAGGGTGCTAGCTTGCAATACTACAGTGCAGGCTTGGCAAGTGGGAGCCCAGGGTTCAATTCCTGGCACCATGTGGCTCCCTGAGCATCACTGGGAGTGGTTGCAGCACCCTGCTGGGTGCAACCCCAAAAGAGAAGATTGTTAAAACAGGACCGCTGGGAACTACTCGGTAGTAGAGCACCAGCCTTGCAGACGAGGCTATGACTTGGATCCCCAGCCCCACTGCACATGCTGAGCATGCTTCCGTGTGAGCCCCCAAGTCAGTGTGTGACCAATAGTACCCTGCAACCAAGTTGGTGAGTCCTAGAAATCAGGCACATCCAAAGGAGGGGGCATCAGTAAAAACTCAGCCAAAGAAGTACTAAGGGTCGGGGAGATGGCTCGAAGGTAGGGTGCTCACTAGGAATACAGGAGGCCTGGGTCTGATCTCCGTCTCATCTCCTGAGTACCTCAGGGGACATCCCACAAGCACTACTGGGCAACTGCCCAGGAGTAGGCCTCTGCATTGTCACCTATGGCCCTAACCCCCCCAAAAAACATACCGGATACTTTCCTGAACTGGTACCGTCTGTAAGAGATTCTTCACAGTGGCACTGAGAAGTTAAAAAAATGGGGGGCAGAGAGATAACAGTGGGTAGGTAGCTTGTCTTGCATGCGGTCAACTTGGGTTCAATCCTTGGCATTCCATATGGACCCCTAGCACCGCCAGGATTTAATACCTGAGTGCAGAGGCAGGAATAACCGTGAACATCACCGGATGTGGCCCCAAAACAAAAACAAAAACAAAAAGTTAAAGAATACAAACTGGTATTTACTCAGAGAATTTTCATAGACCTTCCTAGCCAGAACTTGATTTCATAAAAATAAGTATTGCCAATGTTTATCTTTCTGATGGCCAAGGCACTCTCTTGAGTCATCTGGAACACATCTATATCTACAGATTCCATCCCACCATAAAGATAAGCATGTTGCTCCACCTTATCTCTGCTCAGGGGTCAATCCAGAATCCCAAGACAACTTGTGACACACTAAAGGTTAACTTCCAGGGGGAAAATGTTGGCTCTTCCTTCTCAAAGTTTTTCTGACACATGCTCACAGTAGGGGCTGGGAAAAGAGCTCTAAGGACTAGCTTTGCAGGAGGCCCAGTCCATCTTATGGTTACGGGGAAACCCCCAAACACGGAGCAGGGAGTAGACCCAGAGCACCATGAGGGGGGCTGCCAGAAAAGGAACAAAAAGGAAAGAATAAAAGAAAAGGTAGGCATGGGGCTGGAGTGATAGCACAGCGGGTAGGGCATTTGCCTTGCACGTGGCCGACCCAGATTCGATTCCCAGCATCCCAGATGGTCTCCCGAGCACCGCCAGGAATGATTCCTGAGTGCAAAGCCAGGAGTAACTCCTGAGCAAAAAGAAAAAAAAAAGATAGGCAGCTGGGGGAATTAGGGAAAGCTGGGCGGGCCCCCTGGAGGCGGCGCTCCCAGGGCACTGACCCAGGTCATCAGACTTTGAGCAGGTACAGCCACTTGCTCCACTCCTTTCCCGCTCGTCCTTTGCTCCCTTGGAATCGGGTGATTTCCAGGAATAAACCTTTATGGCACATGCTGCATCTGCTGTGACTTAAAGGAGTCCTAACTGGAGAGGAAGGGAAGCGATGTTCTCTTTCAAAACTCACAGTTCTTAAAATAACAGAACCTGCAAAAGGCACATGCAGGGTTGTTATTATCCCTTCAGCTCAATCTCTCCGTCGGTGCTATGAGATAGTAGGAAAGGAGTTAAGAAGACAGGCACCCTTCAGGTGGAAGCAGCACTGGAGAGAGGCATAGCCACCTCAAGACCCATTTTAGCCAGGAAATTGGGGGTGGGATGCAGTTGGATTCTGGGCTTCCTCCTGGCGGTGCTCCCGGGACCAGATGCAGCGCACCGGTGTCAGCTGCTTGCTAACTACCAGGTGAATGTTCTGGACTCTCTTCTCTCCAACTCCATCATCCACATTTCTGACTGTGGGAGGAAGTGGGTGGGTTAGTGTGGGGCGCCATAATTCCTGGCCCTCACCCCCTTACGATAGTCAAGACTCAACTGTGCTGAACTCTGAAAGGTATACGTCGCATTTCCTATTTTACCAAGCCAGAGTCAGCCTTTCGTGTCTTTTTCTAGAACACTGTTCTCAGAGCATCCTCCTGCCTGAGCATCACCTGGAGGGTTTGCTCACCCACCATGCCAGCCACACCCGCAGTCTGCTGCAGCGCGGCCAAACCACAGGCCAGTATTGCACTGCTAACAGCTCCGGGTGATGCAGAGCCTGGGCATAAACACTCCAGCAACCGCAGAAAAACCTCCTCTCCAGCGTAAGCACCTGAATCAAAGGCAACCCGAATGTCCAGGAGCTAGGCACTTGCCTGTTCTCTCACTCCGAGCAACAGATATTTGCAGGGTGAGGGGAGCACTGAATCCAGCACCTGACATTACATTTGGCTTTGGGTGTAGGGCGTCAATTGGCCCTTTTACAAGAGTCTCTTCTTGGGGCAAGAGTGACAGTACAGCAAGCAGGACTGTTTCCCGTGCACTCAGCCAAGCCAGGTTCAATCCCCAGGATCCCTCTTAGGGTCCCCTGAACCTGCCAGGAGTGATCCCTGAGCACAGAGCCAGGAGGAAGCCCTGAGCACCACGGGGTGTGGCCCAAGAAGCAAACAAAAATGTATTCTAGTGTGGATCGGTGGCACCTAACAGCCACTTCCAAAATCCATCACAAATAACGACTGCAGAAATAACTGGAAGGGCGGCTGGAGCCAGAGAGCCGGCACAGCGGGTAGACTCCTGCATGAGCGCGGCTGACGCAGGGCTCAGCGCTGGCACCACCAAGGTCCAAAGCCCCAGCAGGAGCGATCTCTGAGCACAGAGCCAGGAGTAAGCCCTGAACACAGCAGGGTGTGGCCTAACCCCCTCCCATCCCATGAAAAAATAAATCAGTGCAGCTGCTTTGCAGAAATGGATTCGAAGAGTCAGAATCGGATCCACGTTTGTCAGGGGGCCCACTCCTTAGAATGCGGTGGCAGGGGGGGAAAGCTGCACGGAACAAAAGACTGAAAAGTGCTTTAGGAGTTGGGATAAAAGACGTGGGATGTGATTCGGGGTGCTTTTTGGGTCGGACCTGAGGGTTCTGCTTCTGAAGCCAAGCAGGAGAGGCAAATGTCTTTTATCTGTCTCGAGAAAAAGGCTGGACTTACAAAAAAATGCTTCACCAGCAGGATGACACAGCACAGCAAATGTTCCCCTTTTCCAGAAGGGAAAAAATCCTTTAGGAAGCACAACCTCTAGAGCAGACTCCAAGGGCTGGTCGGCGTTTGCAGAGGGAGACAGCACAGGCTGCCAGAAGCTGCGGACTCGGGGCAAATTCTATTTTTACATTCTCCTGGCATTCAGCACCTTCTGCCTGGTATTTCCATTCCATGATCTATGTATCTCATCTCTCTTCTAAACACTACTACAATAAATACAACCCCCACCCACCCCCACAGAGACAATCTGGGGTCTAAATCTCTGGGGGTGTGAGGTGGAAAAGCCTCGGGACAGGGGCGGGGGAACAACAAAACAGAGAAGTCATGTTTGGCACTATTAAAAATGATGGGAGTGTCAAAGTAATCCTGGAGGTGGGGGGAGCAGGAAAGCATCATGTTCCCCGACTTTATACTGTAAAGCTCCAGCACTCAGCACAGTGAGCAGGAATAAAAGCCGAGACTTGGGCCAACAGGACAGAGAGCCCAGGAAGAATGCTCAGATATCCGGGCAGTTCACTTAAGACAAAGGCAGCCAAACACATTAAATGGAGAAAGACTAATGGTGCTGGGGAAACTGGGTAGTCACATGCAAAAGAATGAAACTGCATCCCTATCTCACACCATGCAGAAAAGATGCCACAAAATAAAGACTTAGACATTAGAGGGCAGCGAGATTCTAACACAGGGGTTAAAGCACTTGCCTTGCACACAGATTTGATCCCCAGCACTGCCACAGGTGAGTCCTGTGGCACCACTGAGTGCTGAGATGAAAAAATAAAATAAAATAGTAAGGACCGTGACTGCCCGAAGCAGAGAGAACCCTGCCAGACTCATGACAGGGTAGCACTGTCGTTCCGTTGTTCATCGATTTGCTCGGGCACCAGTAACGTCTCCACTGTGAGAATTGTTGTTACTGTGTTTAGTATATGGAATACGACATGGGTAGCTTGCCAGGCTCTTCCGTGCGGGCGGGATACTCTCGGTAGCTTGCTGGGCTCTCCAAGACGGACATAGGAATCAAACCTGGATTGGCCACGTGCAAGGCAAATGCCCTACCCGCTGTGCTATCGCTCCAGTCCCATGACAGGGTACTCAATAAATATTTGTAAATCGATTAAGTACACGACTTCAGAGCTTGAGGAGTTAAGTGCAGTACAGGGGTTAAGGTACTCACCGTGCACACGGCTGACCCTGCTTTGCTCCCCAGCACCCTATATGGCCCCACGAGCCTGACAAGGAATGGTCCGTGAGTGCAGAGTTTGGAGTGTGCTCCTGGCTATCTCTGGAGCACTGTTGCTGAGGCCCACCCCTGCTAGAAAAAAACTTTGAAAACAAAGAATTCATTATCCTAGCCCTTCCACATCTGCAAATCACCACTACAGCCTCAGAAAATTCTGACTACAGGGGCCGGAGAGATCACGGTAGAGCAGATAAGAGTGCTTGCCTTGCACACATCCAACCGGGGTTCAATCCCCGAGCACCACCAGGAGTAATTCTTGAGTGCAGAGCCAGGAAGAACCCCTGAGCACCTCTGGGCATGCTTCCCCCCTCCAAGAAAACAATTCTGAGTACAAAATGCAAATTGTCAGCAAGACAGAAGTTCCTATATCCCAGCCAACTGCCACACAGTGCCCTTCAGTATACCAGCTCCTTTCCATTTCCCGCAAGCCTGGCTCCGGCCCAGCCCAGGCCTTCAGACGCTTCTGCTGAAATGTCCTCTCCTCCCATGGAGCTGGCCGGTTGCCCTGTCAACACAAAAGCTTGTCCATCAGTTCTGTTTCTTCCCGCCTATTCAGAACTTAGGAAAATGCATCACTCTACCTGTGCGTTTCTTTGCTTAGTGAAACTTCCACTGTAAGTGGCCATAAGGAGACGGGCTATTTGTTTTGAATCACTCCTTGGTCCCCTTACCTTGAATAATGCCTGGGTGTTCCTAAGAAGTTCCTACTGGGATGCACGAATGAACTACGCGAAAGATATCAAGTTTTCATGTATTTTTCTTGCATTTGAAGTATTACAAATGTATCTGTGCAAGAACTGGGGGGCAGACACAAGTGAAAGAATGCGCAGCTCCCCATAGATGCAGCCTTTGAATATTCTTGACTACTTCTTCTGGAAATCATCAATTTCCTCTTCTCCACGTGCATATCCGTGCATGTTTTTAACATTTTCTTAGGCTTTCTTTATTATATTTCCTTCCACTGCTCTAATGTAGTTGCTCCCAGGCTGAGGACTCTGAATGACTCCTACTGGTATGAGACAACCAAGAGTACGATGTGGGGAGGGGCCCACTGCCTGTTTATGGGTCTGTACTCAGGAATGACCCCTGGCAGTGCTCGGGGGACCAGATGTAGTGCTGGGGAATCAAACTAGGGTCGGTTGCACTGTAAGTCATGCACCTGGCCTCCAGTACTATGTCTCCAGTCCCCTGAGAACATTTTTTAAACAAGATATCAAATGCTAGTTCAGATGGACAGGATTAACATTCATGAATATTAATCACTGAAACAACACGAACAATATGAAGAAATAACGAATGAATCAGGACACGAAAGATATGTAACACAATATAAAATTAGTCAAAACTATTTTGGACAAGAGAGCCATTAGATCAGTGGTAAAGCACAGGCCTTGTATGCATGAGGTCCTAGGTTCTATCCCTGGTATCACAATTTTAATGTCATGAGGGACCAGGGTGAGTAGCACATTTTTCTTTTATGTGCTACTCACCCTTTTATGTGGGTAGCACATTTTTCTTTTACATAGTTGACCCAGGTTCAATTCACGGCACCCCATATGATCCTCTGAGCACCGCCAAGACTAACCCCTGAGCACTTCCAGGTGTGGCACAAAACTGAAAAAAAGGTCATGAACCAAAATATTTCAGAATGAAAACATAAATGAAAAGTAAACATGTGCAAAGATAAAATGCAAATTAAAAACAAAATGAAAATTTCCCAAATATTAGACTCTCATAAAGAGGTACAAAATGTTGGAAAACGTGAAGCAATGGGAACCCAGATATTAGAAAGTACATAATGGAAAAACTACTTCAGAGAACAATTCTATCTTTTCTTGCACAAGACCTAGCACTGTCAATTTGTGTGTGTGCATGACTTATTATATGAGCATGTCTGTGTATGATTATATGAGCATGTCTGTGTATGTGCATCCAACACATACACACTCACCCTTTTATTAGACATATTAAACAGTCACCACAAGACACATCTTCTAATCATAACAGAGGAAAAACCACAAACATGGAAAGAACCTAAAGGTCCATCAGTAGAATTCTAGTATCCACCCAAAGTGTAGACAAGTGCAACAATGAATGAGCCACAGCGACCAAAACTATCCGGATACTCTTAGCAATATATTCCTGGGTAAGAAAAATAAAGTAAGCCATTTCTACAAGACTAAAATAAGAAAACGATATACTGTATTATCTAGGTTTACAGTCCTATGTGCTTCAGCTACTTTTTTTCAGCAATAGGATAATTATGACAGTAATCAGGTTAACCGTTAGAGGTTCGAGAGTATGTTTGGGCAACTGAAGTGAGATAAGAAAGCAGCATAAAGGTAAAAAGAACTGCACTGTTAAGGGCCTTTCTCTAAAGCCGGGCAGTACATGCCTAGTCTTTATTTATTATGCATATACTTTACATAACTCTACATATGATGAATGTTATTTTAAGTTCAGGAAGTAAATGGCAACTTCTATGAAGGGAGTCAACTGTGGTTCAAATCCCCAATACTGTATATGGTCCCCAAGCACTGCGAGGATTACTCCTGAGAAGAGAACCAAGCATATCCTCTGTGCACTAGTGGTGGGTGGTCCCCAAACCAAAAAATATTAATGTGTATGTATGTATGTGTGTATACACACAAAAAAAACAAAAAATATGTATAATGTATTTATTTATTTTTTTGCTTTTGGGTCACACCCAGCCATAAGGCTCAGGGGTTACTCCTGGCTCTGCACTCAAGAATTACTCCTAACGGTGCTTGGAGGACCATATGTGATGCCGCAGATCGAACCCTGGTCGGCCACATGCAAGGCAAATGCCCTACCTGCTGTACTATCACCCCGGCCCTGTGTAATTAATTTTAAAAGAAATAATTTTCGGGCGCCAAACGCCAGGCCTCATGGGACTGGGGAGGAGTGTGCATTCCTTCATCTCCCTGCCCTGCCCTGCGACTCTGAGATGATGCCACATCCCACACGGCCAGGATCCAGAGAGACACACAAACGAACCTCGGTTCTGAGCAACTTGCTGCAGCAACCTCCGAAGACCCTAAGTATTAAAATTGTAGAATTCCTAAAGCGCAAGAGCAGCCGCATGACATTATATTGTATACATAACAAACAAAACATATTGTCTAGTATTTTCTTTTCAAAAGGTATGAGTGGTGGTGGGTCTGGTCTCGAAATATCGAAGGCAACTAAAGTAGAGAAAGAGAGTATCGTGCAAATTGTCTGCCACATAGGCAGGGGAAGGTGTGAAATAGGGGTGGTGCTACTGGGGATTTTGGTGGTGGATAATGTGTACTGATGAAGGGATGGGTGTTGGATGACTATATGATCGAAACTCAAACATGAAAGCTTTGTTACTGTACCTCACAGTGAATCAATAAAAAAAAGAAAGAATTTTCCCAAAGCTATTATGCTGATTAGTGGTTGGATGTAACATAATAGAGAAGATTCTAGTCTCCTAACTCCAAAATCGTTCCCAGAGACGCAGAGACAGTACGGGAGTTAAGGTGCTTGCCCTGCAGGTATCCAAATAGAGTTCTGTGCTCTGTCCCTGGCACTCACATAGTCCTGAGTACCGCCCCTTGGAGCACAAAGGCAGGAGTTAAGACCTGAGCACTGCTAGATGTGGCCCCCAAACAAACAAGAAAACCCTTTCCCAGTGCTAGTTAAATATTAGAATGCAATATGAATTTCATGACTACTTAAATTATTAATTCAAACATGAATTCTATAAATCCATTAATGTCTTCTGATTTGGTGTGACTTAATTTTGATTACACTGCCTTCATTAGTACCTTTGATAAATGAATTCGCATAAGACTATTTTAATTGCACTGCCTTTCATTCCAAATTAGTTAAGAGTAATTCAACTGATCCTTTTCATCAAGGTCTAGGGTCTAGTCTAAATGGGAAAATGACTTTCCTTTTTTTTTCTTTTTGGGTCACATCCAACAGTGCACAGGGGTTACTCCTGGCTCTGCACTCAGGAATTACTCCTGGTGGTGGTGCTCAGGGGACCATATGGGATACTGGGAATCGATCCTGGGTCGGCCGTGTGCAAGGCAAACGCCTTACCCGATGTACTTTCACTCCAGCCCTGGGAAAATGACTTTTGAAAGAAAGTTTTATTTTAAAAAGCCCGTCCCAGAATGTGTGCTCCCGTGATGACTCTTATCAAGCCTCAAACTGCACTGTGGGCTATAAGGAAACCTGCTCCAAACTCCCGCCACCTCCCAAAGAGCAGCGGACTGCCACACTGTCTCCTAGTAGCTGTCACTCACCCAATCCCAGAGCTACCAATCCAGTGCCCCAGGCCTCTGTGTTCGCTGAGTAGAGATGAATGGGTCTTGGGGACAGAATTGGATTATCATTGGCCAAAAAAAAAGACAGTGGGGGTGAGGGGAGGAGTGAGACAGGGAGATGGCTCAAAGGGCTGGGGCACAAGCTTTGCATTTGGCAAACCCAGACTCAATCCTCAGTACCACTTGGACCCCAAGTACCGCCAGGGATGGCCCTGGAGCCAGGGGGAAAAACACAGAGACTTAAGTAATCTAACAGAAAGTAGTCCGATATGCCTTCACTGTTAGACTGTGAAGTTGAACACAGTACAAAAATCATAAAGCGAGCAAAGAATTTAAATATTGATGGCCCAGGAGCCCTCACTGTTTACAAAGAAAGAAACTGAGGAAAGGCAAGCCAGGGAAGCCTAAAACTGCCCGTTTCTTAAAATCCATTCACAAAATCACCTTGGACAAGCCAGTCGCCTTTTCTGTCCTTTCCTCAGCTATAAAGCAACTAAATGATTGATCTCTGACTCTAGGATTGGCCGAGACTTAGAGACCCTGAAGCAGTCCAAGTCCTTCAGCGCTGGACTGGAAAACAGGCAAAGTACGACCAGTACGTGACTGGCCCAGACACTCACTCCTCTTCATATGGTATATGTGGGAGAGAATTGTTTTTCGGGTTGGGGGCGACACCCAGCGATGCTCAGGATACTTCCTCCTAGTGCTGCACTCAGGAATCACTCCCCACAGTGCTCTGGGGACCATATAGGATGCCAGGGATTGAACCCGGGTCGGCTGCCAGCAAGGCAAGTGCCCTGTCTGCTGGACTATCATCGAGAAGAGATCCTTTATATGCCGACTTGAGTGGGCCGTACACTGCTCAGAGTCAGACCCTCTCCTCCTAGGTGTCATGAGGACGCTACTGGGGGTGGTAAGGGCTGGAATCTGTAGACAGAATAAGGACGGCTGCCATCCTCCGTGGGAGAGGACCCCATTTGATCCGCAAAAAGCCAAAATAGAATAAAAGACTGAGCTTCCTCTGCACTAGCGGGGCCTGTGGTCTGCCCCCCCCCAGCTTGGGCACTGTTTGCCCACCTACCTCCAATGGAAGCCTCAGCCCTTCGGCGGAGACTGCAGGCCTGGGGCTTGGGCTGGACCTATAGCGCTGCCCCTTCCCGGAGGAGGGGTGCTTGCTGACTCACCAACCTCCAGAAACACGTGGGCCGATGCCGACTTTGAAGATTATGTCATCTGTCTACACATTCTTATGTGGAGAAAGTCCTGTATTCACAGACACATGTACAGAAACACTTCAAATTAAATTCATGTTTGGGGTTGTTGTTTTTTTCAGTCTGGGGCCACATCCCGCATTAATAGCACAGCGGGTAGGGCATTGCCTTGCACGCGGCTGACCAGGGTTTGACTCCTCCGTCCCTCTCAGAGAGCACGGCAAGCTACCAAGAGTATCCCATCCACTCGGCAGAGCCTGGCAAGCCACCCATGGTGTATTCGATATGCCAAACACAGTAACAACAAGTCTCACAATGGAGACATTACTGGTGCCCGCTCGAGCAAATCGATGAACGGGGTAACAGTGCTGCTGCTACTGGCTTACTCAGTGGTCACTCCTGGCAGTCCTGAAGGGACCACAGTGGGTAATGGGAATCAAATCAGGGTCAGCCACATGCAAGGAAAACGCCAAACCTGCTGTACTATCACCCCAGACCCTAAATGCACATTTCTAGAAAACTTGTTTAAGGCCTGAGCATAGTCAGGTGTGACCCCAAAACACACAAAAAACAAACAAAAAAGCATGTATAGCAAACTCCAGAAAGCCAGTGTTATGTGTATTCGACCATAGTGGTATTCATAAACGTGAAGTTATTCTTGTAGTAGAAATCTAATGTGAGAAACTAACATGCTCCCTGACTGTAAAGCTAAAGCTCCAGAACATTCTACTCAAGTTTTCACTGTTAGTATAATGGTAGGAAAGCAAATAAAGCTCACAACTAAATTCCAGACACCTGAGATGCATCCATGAAGTCTTGAAACAGTATTTCACAAGAGAATAATTATTTCTGCACATGGTCTAATAAAGAATACAGAAGCATTCCCTGAAGGTTGAAAGAAAAGACACGGCCATTTCAAATTTTGAGCCATATAAAATGATAAGATGATTTCTATCTGCATGTACCAAAGGCTTAAATGAGACACTTAAACTATCATTTCTGAATATCTGGTACTCAATAAAATTGTAATACATTCACAAAATAATGGCATTAAAAGAAATTATGCCTTAATATAGAATCTTGCTATACTTTTTTTAAAAACAAGTATTTGCAAAACACCTACACAAAACGTTTATCAAGAGAACTGATAAAAGGATTGACCAGACCTCCTGGCCCATTTTCCCTGGCCTTGGATATTAGTTTCATACCATTTTTTTATATTCCACAAATAAATGCAGTCATTCTATATCTGTCCCTCTCCTGATTTATTTCACTCTGGATGATACTCTCCAAGTCCACTCATTTATAGACAAATTTCATTACCTCATTTTTCCTAACAACTGTGTAGTATCCCACTGTGTAGATATATCATAGTTTCGGTAAAGGGATATACATAATAACGTTTCAGCATCTGTATTTCAAACCAGAATGCCTAAAATAAGAAAGAAAGAGGGGGAGAGGAAGACAGAGAAAGAGAAACAGAGAGAGAGAGAGAGAGAGAGAGAGAGAGAGAAGAGAGAAGAGAGAAGAGAGGTACCTGCCATAGAGGGAGGCTTGGGGGGTTGGTGGGAGGGAAACTGGGGGCATTGGTGCCGGCAAATTGCACTGGTGGAGGGATGGATGTTGGAACATTGTATGACTGAAACCCAATCACGAACAGCTTTGTAATGCTCTATCTCATGGTGATTCAATAAATTTTTTAAAAATACTATTTAAAAAAGAGCTGAAAAGAGGGCTGTATAAAAAAGAGAGATCTGACAATATGAAAAAAGCACTTCATCAGTAAACAAATCATTTCTTACTGATACTTGAACAGTGTGGATCACAGGGCCCAGAGAGGTAGCACGGGTGATGAGGTGCTGGATTGCCAGGAGCAGCCCTGTTGCGATCCCCAGCACCCTGGATCCCCCAGGCAGACAGGCGTAGCCCAGGTAACCCCAGCACTGCGAGACCCGGGAAGCACATCCTCCTTGGACCAAGTCCCGAAGCAACAGCCCGGATGGCTAAGAATCGCTGACCCATGCCCCGGGGTCTCCTGAGCACACAGTGGGAAGCCTCCTCCCCAGATTTTAAAGCATTCGAGCAGGGCCAGAGAGACAGCAGAGCAACAAAGGCACTTCTTACACAAAGCTGACCTGGGCTTGATATCTGGCACCACATCTGGTCCCCTGAGCCCACTAGGACCAGTCCCTGAGTGCTGACCCAGGAAACCTGAGCATGGGTACTTGCAGCCCCCAAAGAAACAAACCCCCAAAAGCATTCTAGCCAACTCCTCCAGAAAGTCAGCAGTGTAAAGGTGTCTGCAGCCACTGTGGTATTCAAAGCATAAAGTTATTCTCCATGTCAGAGAATATTAAATCCCCGGAACCATGATGGGAAAGGATATGATGCTGGAAACACCGCATGTGAGTCTAGAGGAAACAGCCCATTTCTAGGGTCTCCATGAGCATCATCAAGCTTACCAAAACACAACAGTGATGTTTAAAGAGCAAACAATTCTGTCTTTCCATGAAGTTCTAAAAGTCCATGACTAGAAACAGAAATCAGAAGGACCAATAGTAATCATTTTATTTGTTTTGCCAATATTTACTGAACACACAGACTAGATAGTAATAAGGCATTAGTGACACAATAATAAGCAAAAAAAAAGGTCACCAATCCTTCCAGGGAAGGAAAAACAGAGCAAGGGAAGCTTCAAACAAAATAAGTTAGCAAATGTAAATAAAGTATGCAAAGAAAGGTAAAATCAATGTGGAGAGAGAGTACAGAACACTCCAATATGCCAACTCTGGATACATCACTGGCAACACAATTCCTCCCAAAGCATAAAGTCAAGGGAAGGGAAGGGATAGCAGGAGAGGGGAAGGGAGGGCAGAAGAAGGGAGGCAGAGTAGGGCAGGGCAGTAGGAGAGGAGGGGAAGAAAAGAGAGGAGGGGAAGAAAAGGGAGAGGGGAGGGGAGGACAGGAGAGGAGAGGGGAGGGGAGGGAAGCGGGGAAGAGAGGAAAGGAGAGGAGAGGAGAATAGGGGAGGGGAAGGGGAGGGGATGAAAGAAGCGGAGGGGAAGAGAGAGGAGAGGGGAAGAGAGAGGAGAGGAGGGGAAGAGAGGAGAGGAGAAGCAGTGAGAGTAGGGGAGGGGAGGAGAGGGAGGGGGAGGGGAGGGGAGGAGGGGAGAGGAGAGTAGAGGAGGGAAGGGGAGGGGAGAGGAGGGGAGGGGAGGGGAGGGGAAAGACAGGGGAGGGAAGGGTAGAGGAGGGGAAAGAGAAGAGAAGAGAGGACAGGAGAGGATAGGAGAGGGGAGGGGAGAAGAGGAGAGGGGAAGGGAGGGGAGGGGAAAAAGGAGGGGAAAGAAAAGGGAGGGGAGGGGAGGGGAGGGGACAGGAAAGGAGAGGAGAGGAGAGGAGAGGAGAGGAGAGGAGAGGAGAGGAGAGGAGAGGAGAGGAGAGGAGAGGAGAGGAGAGGAGAGGAGAGGAGAGGAGAGGAGAGGAGGGGAGGGGAGGGTAGAGGAGGGGAGGGGAGGGTAGAGGAGGGGAAAGAGAAGAGAGGACAGGAGAGGATAGGAGAGGGGAGGGGAGAAGAGGAGAGGGGAGGGGAGGGGAGGGGAGGGGAAAAAGGAGGTGAAAGAAAAGGGAGGAGAGGGGAGGGGAGGGGAGGGGAGGGGAGAGGAGAGGAGAGGAGAGGAGAGGAGAGGAGAGGAGAGGAGAGGAGAGGAGAGGAGAGGAGAGGAGAGGAGAGGAGAGGAGAGGAGAGGAGAGGGGAGGGGAGGGGAGGGGAGGGGAGGGGAGGGGAGGGGAAAGAAGGGGAGGGGAGGGGAGGGGAGGGGAGAGAAGGGGAGGGGAGGGGAAAGACAGGGGAGGGGAGGGTAGAGGAGGGGAAAGAGAAGAGAAGAGAAGACAGGAGAGGATAGGAGAGGGGAGGGGAGAAGAGGGTAGGGGAAAAAGGAGGGGAAAGAAAAGGGAGGGGAGGGGAGGGGAGAGGAGGGGAGGAGAGGGGAGGGGAGGGGAGGGGAAAAAGGAGGGGAAAGAAAAGGGAGGCGAGGGGAGGGGAGAGGAGGGGAGGAGAGGGGAGGGGAGGGGAGGGGAAAAAGGAGGGGAAAGAAAAGGGAGGCGAGGGGAGGGGAGAGGAGGGGAGGAGAGGGGAGGGGAGGGGAGGGGAGGGGAGGGGAGGGGAGGGGAGAGGAGAGGAGAGGAGAGGAGAGGAGAGGAGAGGAGAGGAGAGGAGAGGAGAAAAAGGGGAGGGGAGGGTACAGAAAAGGGAGGGGAGGGGAGGAGAGGGGAGGGGAGGGGAGGGGAGGGGAGGGGAGGGGAGGGGAGAGGAGAGGAGAGGAGAGGAGAGGAGAGGAGAGGAGAGGAGAGGAGAGGAGAGGAGAGGAGAGGAGAGGAGAGGAGAGGAGAAAAAGGGGAGGGGAGGGTACAGAAAAGGGAGGGGAGGGGAGGAGAGGGGAGGGAAGGGAAGGGGAGGGGAGGGTACAGAAAAGGGAGGGGAGGGGAGGGAAGAGGGGAGGAGAGGACAGTACAATAGCTGGAAGGGTTGCAGCAGTACTATGCATGCAGGAGTTTGATCCCTAGCACCACACGCTCACCTTAACACCACCAGGAACAACCTCCCGAGCACGACAGGGTGTGGCCCCCAAACAAGAAACCAAATTTTGTTGAGGATGGAATCCAAAGGTGATCATGTTAAAGTGGTCTAAGTTCAAAATCAAAAGACTGCTGATTTCACTGACACATGGACTACAAACAACTGAAGCAACTGCATTGGCAAAAGCCAACAAAACCATTCCCTGGGCCCGCTGGGCACTGTGGTGGTTAGCACAGGCTACAGGGTGGGTGAGAACAATAAGGTGAGGATGTTTCTGCTGGTCAGATGGTTCTAGAACTCTTGTAGTGCAGTAGGGTACCTGATACATATGAGTCGCTAAGCTGTACCTCCAATATTCTGGGATGTCCTATCTCTGGGTTTGAACCCCAGCAACGTCCCCCCCCCAAACACACACACAAATTCTATGAGGTTCCAAACTGCTGCTCAATGCATGAAAAAGAAAAACCTAACTGAAACCCAATATAGTATCTCAAAGAACCCCAAAGAGCCAGAGCAATAGTGCAGTGGGCAGGGCAAGTGCTGCCAAGCCAGGTTTCGATCCCTGGCACCCTATGGTCCCCTGAGCTCTTCCATGAGTGATGCCGGAACGCAGAGCCAGGAGTAAGCCCTGACCACAGCTGGGTGTGGCCCCCAAAGAACAAATCAAAAACACCCAAAAGAATCAAAACTTTAAACAAACAAAACAAAACAAAAAAAGACATCACACTTCCTGTTTTCAAAACCCATTAGAAAGCTTTCGTAAGGAAACCGTGTAACCGTGTCACTCAGGCAGACAGGCAGGGGCTGGGGCTGTGGCTTTGTGGCAGAGCACACAGCTGTCGAGTGAGGACCTGGGTTCAGTACCCAGCATCCTAAAAGGAGGAGAAAAACAAAGGGGGGAAATAAAGACAAATATGGTGACCAACGGAACAGAACAGAGAGAGCTTCCTCGACTCTGGGTCACGGGACTTGAAAGCTTCTGTTTGAAAATAGCTTCTTGTATGCTGTCTGCTCCTTTCTACACTATGGTCTTTTTTGCAAAGACAGAAGAACATGGGTGTTCTTTGCTAAGTCACTTGATTCCTGGCCAAGAAACAAAAGCAGAATCATTCCATTCTAGGGCCAGAGCAATAGCGCAGTGGTTCAGGAACTTGCTTTGCACATGGCTTAGCTCTGTTGCATTCCTGGCACCCCACAGTCCCCCAGTCCCCACCACCGGGAAGCCTTAAGCACTGCTGAGTGTGTCGTACCCCAATCCCCACCCTGAGGGGCAAAAAGAAAAAATTATCTGATTCCTCAATGGATTCAGATGAAACAACTGCAGAAGGAGAATAGACTCCAGCTGGGTCTATAAGGAATCGCAAAAGATGGCACAGACATGCTAGGCTTCTTCACACAACGCTTCTTCCACTGGCTTCTTCACACCAGGCAGAAAACCATCAGAGTTGGGCATGTATGACAAAGAAATCTTAATCTTCCTTCCTACATTCCTGTATTAAGCTTGCAATCTAGTCACAACTATTGAGACCTTTGGGGGTTTTTTGGGGGGGAGAGAATTAAACATGAATATATGGGGACCAGAGTGATAGTACAGGAGGGCGCTTGCCTTGCACATGATCAACCCAGTAGCCCATATGGTCCCCTGAGCCTGCCAGGAGCGATCCCTGAGCACAATGCCAGGAGTAATCCCTGCTCACAGCTGGGTGTGGCCCCCAAACAACAACAAAAATTGAAATAATTTATGATTCATTATCAGAAAATGTTTGTCTTTTTTTTTTTTTTGCTTTTTGGGTCGCACCTGGTGATACACAGGGGTTACTCCTGGCTGTGCACTCAGGAACCACCCCTGGCGGTGCTCAGGGGACCATATGGGATGCTGGGATTCAAACCTGGGTCAGCTGCATGCAAGGCAAACGCCCTACCCGCTGTGCTATTGTTTGGACCACACCCGGTGGGGAGCAGGACTTGAGTCCTGGCTGTGCTTGGGACCATACCGTGAGCAAGTAATATTACCTTACTCCCTGTACTTACTTTCTTTCTTCCTTCCTTCCTTCCTTCCTTCCTTCCTTCCTTCCTTCCTTCCTTCCTTCCTTCCTTCCTTCCTTCTTTTCTTTCTTTCTTTCTTTCTTTCTTTCTTTCTTTTCTTTCTCTTTCTCTCTTATTCTCTCTCTCTCTCTCTCTCTCTCTCTCTCTCTCTCTATCTCGCGCGCGCACGCGTGCGCGAGAATCATGAGAATCATGGGAATGTTTGATTCATACACCTATATTATACACTTACATGGCTGGGTCACAAAAATTTTTTTCCTCAAATATAAAGGTAATACAAGTGGGAAAAGTTGGGTTGGGCTTTTTAAAAAATATTTAGGGCCTTTGGGGGGTTGAAGCCACATCTGGTGGTGCTCAGGAGTCGCTCCCAGGAGTGCCCCAGAGCCTCAGGTGCCAGACATCAAACCAGGGTCCATCACCTGAGGCAAGCACCGCACCCTGTACTCTCTGGAAACCAACGGTTGGAATTTTCTAAGAGACCCCCAAATCAGAGGTTCCTAAAGTTCTTTGTCCTACTACCCCATTTTCAGGGAAAGATTACTCAGTGAAGTCCCCACAAATCTACCCTCTTTAGAGCAACAAACAGGAAAGTCCCCCTCAGTTGTACCTTTGGCTATTGCCCTGCACTTCTGGATCATTCTAGCACCCAGGTGGAGGGATGTCACCCTCTGTGGGAAACTGGCCTAATTTGCCATCCCTCCCACAGTGGGGCCTAGTTATGCTCCTGACACTGGTCTTTAACTCCTATTAGCTAGTTGCTGTGAACACCGAAAACAGTGGGGCCAACCCGGGTTCAATCCCAGCACTGAGTATGGTTCCCCAAGCACCACCAGGAGTGATCCCTGAGCACAGAGGCAAGAGTAATCCCTGAGCACTGCTAGGTGTGTTCCCCACAACCCAAACACAGAAGTTCAGGATTCAAGAGAGAGGGAGAGAAGAGAAAGAGAGAAGAGAGGGAGGGAGGGAGGGAGGGAGGGAGGGAGGGAGGATGTGCTACACAGGAGAGAAAGGAAGTGAAGGCCAGATGGCTAATATAGTACAGGGGTCAAGGTGTTTGCCTTGATCCCACAGACCTGAGTCTCAGCACCATCTATGGTCCCTCAGACATTGCCAGGGGTCACTCCTGACCACAGAGCTGGGAAAAGCACTGGAGAACACAGAGCATTTTAATTCCTTCAAAGAAAGGTGGGGGTGTAGGACTCACAACCCAATTTCATCCCGGATAAACTCCAAATATGCCTTACCCCCTCATTCCCTGTCCCCTTGTCAAACCCAGCACCTCTGGCCTGCCTCGGGCACCACTGGACTTCACCACTTTAGCACCCTTTCAACTGATGCTCTTACATCCTGGCACTCCACTTACCTGCTATTCTGGAATCTTCTCAGCCAACAAGGTCAAGTGCTACTGCCATGCCAAGCCTGAGTGCCGTTGGCTCTTACTACTTGGCAACCTTGGACGCCCCTAACTTGTTCATCTTGTCCATCCCTTGTAGGCCCGTGCTACGGTGCAGTTCATTTGCAGGAGGCGCTCAGAACTCATTTAGCCAAGTCTTTTATCATGGAAGGAATGAACCCCAGAAGGTTACACCAGGACTCTTAACATCTGCAAAGGGGGAAAATGGGCTGGAGAGAGCACAGAGGGGAAGGCGCTTGCCTTGCACACACCCAACCCGGGTTGCATCCCCTGGCACTGCAGAGGGTCTCCTAAACCCCACCAGGAGAGATACTGAGTGCAAAGCCAGGCGGAAGCCCTGAGCACAGCAGGGTGTGGCCCAAAAGGAAATGCATAAAAGGGTGCGGGGGAGAGAAGTCAGGATGTACCTCAGCCGTACAGCCCTTTAACTGCATGTATGATAGCCTGGGTTCATCCCGAAGGCACTGCAAGGAGGGGAAGAAACAGACCAGAAGGCAAGAAACGAGGACTCCTGGGACAACAAATGAAACAAGGAAGGTGTGAGCCACAGGAGCCAGACTGGGTTCCTGCCTGCACACGAGCCACATCCCGGGATGGTGCATGAGGTGAGGCCCGGGAATCCCTCCAAGCCCTCGGGGTGCCCAATCCACAGCCCGGGCACGGCACGCACCGACCTGCCTGCGGCTCGCTGTGGTCAACGCGCAAAATTCAACCACCAGCCACGTGCCATTAAGTAATTTTCAGAAAATTCAACCCGCAGCTTCCCTCCGACGACATGTATGTACTCTTGTCCAAAGGCTCCACCAGTGTAAAAGGAACTCACCTGTCAAAGAGCTGAGAAACGCTCCCGGAAAGTACAAGCATCCCCACGGCAGAGGCGGGACTGCATGGACCTGTTACGTCAGCAGATTCAAGCCAGAAAGAAACAGAAACACTGCCCAGGACAGAGCCTGCAATCTGGCCCACTGGGAGGCACATGGAGCCGCCCATTTTCCCAGGATAACCTAGCACCCAGCCACCCATAGTGATGCCCTGCACGGCAGCCAGGAGTGAGGGGAAAGGGCTGAAGAAGCCCAAATCAGAGAACACTGAGCTAAATCTTTCTAGGGTCAGAGGATCTTCCACAAGGATGCCAAGAACACCTAATGTGGACAGTATTTTCAACAAATGCAAAACCGGATAAAAGAATGAATCTGACCGTTTCTGGGGGGTGGGGTACACACAGCCATGCTCAGGGCTCACTCCGGCTCTACGCTCCGGGATCACTCCTGGAGGGGCACAGGGGAATCACAGAGGATGCCAGGGATCAAATCCAGGTCAGCCACATGCATGGGAAATGCCCTACCTGCTGTACTTTTGCTCTGGTTCCAAATTTTGACCTTTATCTTACAGCATACACACACACACACACACACACACACACAAATCAACCCAAGGTGGAAAAAGGCCCCCATGAAGACTTACAACTCCTAGGAGGAAACATGCAGGGAAGCTTTGCAACACTGGACCTCGCAATTTCACAACAGAACATAGCACTGTAGCACTGTCATCCTGTTGTTCATCAATTTGCTCGAGTGGGCACCAGTAACGTCTCCATTGTGAGACTTGCTGTTTCTGTTTTGGGCATATCAAATACGCCACGGGTAGTTTGCCAGGCTCTGCCGTGCAGGCAGGATACTCTCAGTAGCTTGCCGGGCTCTCTGAAGAGGGATGGAGGAATCGAACCCAGGTCGGCTGTGTGCAAGGCAAACGCCCTCCTTGCTGTGCTATGGCTCCAGACTGGAACGATGATAGAACATACGAAGCAAAAATAAAGAAATGGGAATATATCACACTTTGAAACTTTCAGGCATCAAAGAAATACTGAAGAGAGAAAAGGAACCTACAGAATGGAAGAGAATATGCAAATAGCATATGTATCACATACAAAGTTTATATCCATAATACATAAGGACTCCCCTACCACTCCTACATCAGAAATCACAGTAAAAAAAAGGAAAAGGAACAGATGAGAATTTCTCCAAAGATAATATACAAGTGCCCAATGGCACATAAAAGGATGCTCAGCATGGCTAATCTGCAGAGAGGCGCACATCTAAACCAGCAAGAGAGAGCCCCTCATATCCATTACAAAGTCCACAATCAAAAACTCCCCCAAAAGTAAAAATGATGCTGAGGCTGTGAAGACACTGGAACCCTCTGCATGACTGTCTCAAATATGGCCACTAGAGGAAACGATGCAAGGGTGCCTCAAAAAAAAAATAAACTGGCGAGGAGGATCTGGGCCAAGCCAACAACACTCAAGGGCTATTCCTGGTGCTAGGCTCAGGAATCACTCCTGGCAGTGATCGCGAGACCATATGGGGTGCCACGGCCTGATGGCAAGTGCCTTACCTCTTGAACTATCTTCCTGGCCCCTCCAGAAAAGGTTTAACAGGGCTGGAGTGATAGCACAGTGGTCGGGGCGTTTGCCTTGAAAGCGGCCAACCCAGGTCCTATTCCCAGCATCCCATATGGTCCCCCAAGCACCACCAGGAGTAATTCCTGAGTGTATGAGCCAGGAGTAATCCCTGTGCGTCGCCAGGTGTGACCCAAAAAGAAAAAAAAGTTTTTACAATTTTCATTTTAGCCCCACAGCCAGCCGTAGCAGGGCTTATTCCTGGCTCTGTGCTCAGAAATCACTCCTGCCAGTACTTGGGGTAGTGGGGAGTGGATATGTGGTGCTGGGGTCTGCCGTGTACGAGGCAAGAAAGAGCCTTAGCCACTGTTAAGTCCTCCAAAAATTTTTTTAATGAAGCATAAAACTACCTACCTCTGACCCAGCAGTCACACCTTTGGGTCCGCATCCACAAGCATTAAAATCGGGAGCACAAGATATTTCCACACTCTTGTTAGCCGGTGCAATTCACAAGAGCCAAGAAGTGGAAGCAAGCCAAGTATTCATCATCAACTGATGGGTGGGGGAACATAAAGACCGATGGACAGGCTGATCCGACCGTGGAGAGAATGGAAGCCTTGTTCCCAGAGGGAGCATGGGCGCCGAGAACAATCTAGGTGAAATGAGTCAGCCACACGCCGACATGGCCGGCATGGTTTCAGCCAAGGCGCTCTCTGAAGCATTCAGAGAGACAGCAAGTAGAGGGCCGGGCTCCAGCTCAAAGGGCTGGTGTGCGGCACTGGCCAATTAGTCTTTCTGCTGCCTCGAGAGCTGGAACCGATGCTCGGGAAATAGGCTCAGGTCATCACCTCCCTTGCAGTGGGGGTGCCCATCCCCGAAATCCCGTTAGCTTCAATCCTTTGGGTTCCCGACCTTTCAGTTCCCATGCTACCCTCTCCAAACATCCCCTCCCAACACAGACACAGATACACAGACAGACAGACACACACACACACATACATACACGGCTGTGACGACAGTGACATCCAGAACCACCTTTGAATTCCCGCTGCACACAGCCTTGGGAGTTCCCCAAAAAGATGGTGCCCACTGACTCTGTATTACAGCAAACTGCATTCATGATTGAAGCTTAAACAACACCCCATAGCTTCGCCAACAGGTGGAGCAGTTCATTATTCATGGTGGCATTCCCCCACCCCAGCTTCGGCCCTGGCACTGGGTAGGAAGCCTGCCTCTCCCAGCCTCATTTCCTCCTGGGGCCCTGGGGCCGGGTCATGCACACATGCTCTATTTCCCTTCCTGACAACTGCAGCAACGGGCTGAGGGCTGAGCAAAACCAGTGAGGAAATCCCAACAGATTCCCCTAACCCTCAAAACTCAAAAGCCTGTCTTGGAAATGCAGCTCTTTCCCAACACTGCTGTGGAGAAGTTCCTTATTAGCCTCCCAGTTTTATTCGTGCCGATTCTCTTCTCCTCTCCAGCCTGCCCCGAGCCCACACGTTGGGCAGTCTGCTGTCAACCATCTTCCTCTGAAGATAAAATACTTTTCACTGTGTCTGGTGTTGTGAATAGTGTTTCCCCAGGGATTTTTTTTTTACATCAGCTGCCTAGGAGCTGACAGCTAGCCAGGTACAGAATGGGATGAGCTAACGATGTAAATAAACGTTGGCTAAGTGAATAATGCAGGAAGGGGGCAGTGACAAAAGCCCCAAAGTCAGGAAAAATGAAAATTCACAAACTTGGTGAGGCACCCGAGGGGACAGCAGCAAGTGTAGACACTAAGCTGGCAGAAACATCAATTGCTCCTGGCTCCATGCTGCATGCATCAACTGACCACGCCAGGCCGCTCTTCTGCTGGGAGTGACCACCAGCAACCGTGGTCCACCAAGCCCCAAGCAGGACAGTATAGAGCAATGGAAAGAGGGTGGTGATGGCTGGCAAGCTGCTGATCTCTCCTCTCTGGGATGCTCAATGACAACGGGCATGGTACTCTCTATCTCTCTCTCTCGCTCGCTCTCGCTCTCTCTCTCTCACACACACACACACTCCATATTTCCTAACCTCAATGTTGTGCAGGAAAGCCAGAACCTAGCCAGCCCCTGGCTGTTGTTCTTTGAAGGTTCCTCTTGTCCAAGGCTTGCCCCCCCCACACACACACTGGCGCCTGGGGACAGGGCTTTCAGAAACATTACCACCATTCTAACTGATCATGAGGAATCCACCAGGCCAGAATGCCGAGTTCCAACAATCTGACTGATGCTACATGCCTGCTTTCCCAGACAGGAAGGAAGAGTACAGGAGGTAAGGTGCTTGCTTCCATCCCCACACCACCAGGGATGGTCCCCGTTCCCTGAGCACTGCCAGGGGGCTACTCTTGAGCAGAGAACTAAGAATAGCCCCGGGAGCACTACCAGGTATGGTTCAAAAACCAGCTAGAAAGATGACACAGAGAGAGAGATGGGGACTTGGGGTGTTGGCCCATAGCAGGCAACGGGCTATCCATATCCACGTAGTTAGTTCCCCATAAAAACCCCGGGCACTGAGTCTCTGACGAGCCTCCCCAGAAGACATTTCTCACAAGAACTCCCCGCTGGCCCACGTGACTGCAGCGGGGGCGGGCTAGTGGGAGCTGCCCCTGGCTTCCTCCAGACTTGGCCCCAAGCGTCTCTTCCCTTTGCTGACTTTGCTTTGTGTCCTCGTGCTGTAATAAATCATAGCAGCGAGTACAAGTATATGCTGAGTCTGGTGAGCTCTGCCAGTAAATCACCCAGGCTGGCAGCCGTTGGGGGGACCTCCTAATTGGCATAGATTTGAAAAGCCTACCATCTTCCCAACAGCCTTGTAAAGCAGACATTATTCCGCTCATGAGAGACAGGGGGGAGAGAGGGAGAGAGAGAGAAAGTCCAGAGCAAGGCGAACAGAGCAAACACAGAAAAGCAACATTTCAGCAGTTCTTATATATGAGCGTTCTCATTCGAGTGAACAGGAGAACCATTTGAAATGCAGGTCAAAAGCTCAATTCACTCACTGGTCGGGCTCAGAATGCAGCCCAAAGGGCTAAAGCGCAGGCTTGACACACAGGAGCTTCAGGGGCGATCCCCAGAACCATACAGTCCCCCAAGTGCTAGGCAGGGTGGCCCGCAAACCAAGGCAGTGATGCTACTAATCTCATTTCCCTGGGACCTACCCCCTGAGACTTGAAGTCAGTAGGCTTAAGACCTACTGAATAAATAGCAATAAATATTCTGTATCCCAATCCATAATGCAATTGAGTCTTCTGCAAGTGGTCCAAAGACAACTTTGTTTGGGGGACACATGGTGCTGTGCACGCAGCTTACTCCTGGCTCACTGTTCACGGGCGCCTTCTCTCAGTATGGGGGGGTGGTACGCCAGCTGCCTGCCTTCCACACACATCACCCACTGTGACATCTCCCTAACCCCAAAGATCACCTTTTGAGAAACCCTTAGCTCTCTGTGAACTCCAGCCCCATTCCCAAGCTGGATAGGAAAGGGCAGAACTAGGACTTATAATGACCAACCCCTGTAATAGTCAGGCGGCAAGATTCACAACTAATTGTTCCCAAACCCCTCAAATTTCTATACTTCTTCAGGTCTGCCCTACTTTCTCACTTTAGATAACCACCTACTTGATGGCAACTGGTGCAGAGAGAAAAGTATCACATTTCACCAAATAATAGGCACTACCACATACTTAGTGTGATGTTTCTACTTTTTTAAAACGTTTCACATGCTAGAACTCCACTTTTTTGTTCTGGGGCCAGAGCGACAATGCTCAGGGTTTACTCCTGGCTCCGCACTCAAGGATCACTCCTGGAGATGCTCAGGAACCATATAGTATGTCTTGAATCACACCCAGGCCAGTCCCACTCAAGGGTCCAATGCACTGTACTATCTTTCCAGCTGCCAGCATGCACCCCACTTTTATTCCCCCCAAAGGTCATAGGGCCAGGAAGATATTACAGGGGACAAGGGGTTTGCCACTCACAGGTCAACTTCTGGTTCTGTCCCCGGCACTGTGTACAGTCCCTGATCCACATCACTAGGACTGATCCTGGAGTTCAGAGCCAGTCAGGTGTGATGGCCCGTCACAAACAAACAAACAAGCAAACAACCCCCTAACATCTGCAACAACTATGTGGTGAAATGTCATGTTCATGTCCCAGAACCTAAGTTTAGGATAATAAGTGGTATCCTTAATCCGAATACTGCACACAACCACAGTAAGTCAAAAGGCAACTACTAGAAGGGCAATACTGCAGGTCTGGTTTTCAGAAGAAAATATAACCTTATAAACGGCACTTAACAAAAGAGGAGAGTGAGTCCTGGGGTTCAAGGGCTCGCCTTGCACAGCAGCTGATCCGCAGGGTTTATTCCAAGAGCACAAAGCAGGAATAGCCAGTACTGAGTACTGCCAGTACGACCTAACCTTCCGGCCCCCCCCCTCCGGCAACCCCACGCCATTTAAATTTTCCTAGAATTTTAGATCTTTAGGGGCAGGATATTAATTAGCTTCCTATGGATACAAAAGGAGAAGGCACAATGATCTCTCTGGTGAATGAAAAAAACGGCATCAAGTAAATATCAAGTGATTTTCTGACGCCTTATTTTATCTGGGGGGAGGGGCAAAAAAAATTGAACCCAGGATTCAAATATAAAAAGCAAGGACTGTGTGGCTGAGCAACATCACTAGCCCTGATTCCTCTGCGAGTGAGCATCAAAATAGGATTTTTTCTCTTTTATAGTTTTTTTCTCTTTTATAGTTAAGTTATCACTCCATAGTGATAACACAGCAGTAGGGCATATGCCTTGCACGCAGCCAACCCAAGTTCGATTCCTCTGCCCCTCTCGGAGACTACCGAGAGTATCTTGGCTGCACGGCAGAGCCTGGCAAGCTACCCGTGGCGTATTCGATATGCCAAAAACAGTAACAAGTCTCACAATGGAGATGTTACTGGTGCCCGCTTGAGCAAATCGATGAGCAACAGGATGACAGTGACAGTGGTCAGTGGTTTATAGTTAAGCACAGTGTCTCTGTCCGCAGAAAGGAAGAACCTGGCCTGACAAGCACAAACTTCTTGGTAGCTACTTCCTCGCTGATCAAAGTTTTTTCACTTGTCATTGATGACTTGAACGATGTTATCAACTCACTTCAAAACAATTCACTAAGTATTTATTAGGCCTGCAGTATTTACCTGATACTATATATGCTAAGTGCAAGGTTACTATCAATAAAACCAGCCTGATTTTTCAAGAATACCTAAGTCCTAAAGGAAGACTATGAAACTAGAAATAGGGTGGTACTTTAGGATGACATATGATGGGGGGGGGACCGAAACACCAAATGTGATTTGCTTGAATAGGGTAAGCCTCACTAATCCTCCTGTATTTAATTAAACAAATAGGGGCAGAAAAAGTCGATGATAGACAACCTTTACTTCACAAATACACATTAACCTCCCAAATCTGGATAGCCACGGTCCAACAAAATCTCTATAAGCAGAGATAATCAGTAAGTCAACCAAAGCAGCAATCCATCCCTACACTGCAGTAATTGAGGGGCTGCCTGCCAGCATGTTGGCACGGGGCATCCCGCGCCCACATCTGCAGTGCTGAGCGCTCATTCATCATTAAGCTGCAGTAGTGTTAACATATGCTGCAGTTGTGCTAATATGTTTTACAATCACCACTGATCTGCCCTTAGCCTAGCCAAGAGGGTAAGTGTTAAGTGAATGCAAATAAACTTGAAACCTGGCACTAATTCACTTAGGGAAACCCAGATCCTCCTTCCACCCAGCCGGAAGGAAATAGCCCTCCCACCTCAAGCATTCCCAATGCAAAAGAGAAACAAATTAAACTGTATATAAAGCATTCTAGATCACAGAAAACTCTACTACTCTGATGGGGGGGGGGCACCAGCAGTTTAATTTTGTCTCTCGTGCATTCACCACCCTGTTCTGTGAGCACAGTTCAGTCATCTCAGACCAACAGCCAGCCTTGATGAATCTTCCTGTCACTCAACTGGCCAGCGCTCATGCTGACCCATCACATATCATCCCCACACAGGGAGAGTTGGCGATGGTCGTCCTGGAACCCCCAGGCTACCTTAGACCGCTGGAAACCCATGGTCCAGTGAGAGGAGTTAACTGGCAGCCTCAATGAAGAAACAAACTCGTCTGCACAACTGCCATGAAATGAACTCTAAAAACGGCCGGGTGGACCTGCATCAATCTCACCTGCTCTAAGTCATGAAGGGCCCCGGGAACCACCTGACTGGTTGACACTCCACAGAACAGTTGGACTCTGGATAGCAATAACAAACCGAAGAGCTTTCAGCCACTGTTCCATGGTGCCGGTGAGGGGCTCGAAGTTGTAAAAAGGCTGAATGATGCTGATTTAGAAGCTATTTGGGGTACACTGCTTAATCAGAGGCATGTGGCAGGGGGGACAAAAACTTGATCTCGGGGTGTTTTGCTTTTTGTTTTGGCGCCACACCCAGAGATGCTGAGGGGTGACTTCTGGCTCTATGCTCAGAAATGACTCCTGCAGGGCTCAAGGGACCAAACAGAATGCCAGAGATCGAACCTGGGTTGGCCGCGTGCAAGACAAGTGGCCGACCCGCTGTACAATCACTGAGGCCCATGTTCTCAGTGTTTTGTGCCGTCGCTGCTGTTGTTCTCAGGTTTTTGTTAAATAATTTAATCATAAATATTGACTTCTTTCAAGCATTAGTGACTCATTCCTGAATAGATTTTCCATCTTCCACGGATCAGACTAGCATCTATTTGCCGAAGAATAGTTTGCCATGAGTAAGTCATATTGTATGTGTCAAATACAATAAATTATTTTTAACCTGAGACCCAAACCTCTACAAAATAAGTGAGATTGTGGGGCCTGAGAGCTAGTACAGCGGGTAAGGAGTGTTTGCCCAGCACATAGCCAAGCTGGGTTCAATTCCTAGCAGCCCCGATGGTCCCCCAAGTCCCTGAATGCAGAGCCAGGAGCAAGCCCTGAGCACAGCTGGGTGTGGCCAAAGAAACAAAAACTAAAAATGAAATGATTGAAATTGTACCCTTAAGTTTCCAGGAAAAAGGTAAATGACAGGCATATAACAATAGCATTCATTATAAACAAGCTTCGTGTTATGTCACAAATAGTTAAGACACTATTCACCACATCCCCTGTGTCATGACAAAGATTCGAAAGCAGGGGAGAACCTGTTTTCTGCCAATGGCCATCTGGATATTCACAATGTCATTTGCAGGCAATACAATGCAGGCAGACGGGCCTCAGGCAGTCAACAAAAACCCTGTGTCCCGTCATGTACCAGGGCCAAGCCCATAGGACCCGTGGGCCGTACACAGCCTGCACGCAGAACACTGCCCAGCCCTGTTCCCCAGACAGGAACTTTTTGTCCTGCGCATCGCTGTGTTCCCAGGACCTACCACACAGTCTAGGTGCACTGTGGTCGTTTGTCGAAGCAAACCGTGCTCTGTGTCGAATGAGGTAAGAAAGATTACACTCTGGTCAACAGAGCTTCGGCATACGATGGAGCTATTCGAACCCTGTCCAATCTTGGCCGCCCGCATGGAGGCTACCCACTTGTCTAGGTTCTGACCTACACACTGCAATGCGATGGAGAAGGGTATCTCCCGGAACAGAACACGGTCTGACACGTAACAGGGCGTCCTGCCACTGCGCTCAGATCTGAAACAATTGCCCCAGTGGTGGCATCTGATCCCAAGGTGAGGGGCTTAATCCTCCAGGACTTCCCCTCCCTGCGCACTGCCCTGCTCTGCCCAGCACACACAGCGATGCCAATGGCAGGTCGGGGGTCAGTGCATGTGCTTTAACTGACCAGCTCGTGGCCACTCATTGGGGGTTCGCTCCCAGTCCTGGTGGCGGCCTTTCTGACCAAGTGGCTGTAAATCTGAGAAGAGTTTCCAGGGACCGCCCCTACGCCTTGCAGTCTGTGGGTGTCCCTCACAGCTCCAAGCGGCTTTCACTGATGGAAGTGTTGGGAACCAGAGGGATGGCAGAGATGCACTGGGGGCCTTCTGGAGCTAGGGGGTCTGGCCTTCCCCACCCTCTCCGCTCCCGAACCTGGAAGCTCTCCAAACCTCCTGTTTTCGGTGAGATTAGTGGGCCACACCTGGTGGTTCTCCACTTCTGGTCGTGGGCAGACGACCACATTGGGTGCCAGGGGAGGAGCATGCACAGCAAGCGCCGAACGGTATGTATCTTGGGCCTCCCCCAAACCTCCTTGTCAGGTTGCTAAGGAGGCTGCGGTATACAGGCATCTCGGATCAGCCCAGGGGCGCTTGCTGACTGACTCCAGCTCCAGACCCCTGCCGGAGAGGGACCTGAGTGTGGAAGTTGGCTCCGAGGAGCTCCCATCAGTCGCATTCACCTCACAGAAGGCACCTCCAATCCTGACTCCCAAAAGAAATGTCAAAGGTTTAGGAGCCCTCTATCAGAAGTGGGGGCAGAGACCAAATATCCGGGTATTATAAATCACAGACTCCTTCTTGAATCATTCTTCTTAAAGAAGAATTTGCCATAAGGGCTGGAGCAATAGTACAAGGGCATTTGCCTTGCATGCGGCTGACCCGGGTTCGATCCTTGGCATCCCGTAGGGTCCTCTGAGCACCACTAGGAGTCATTCCTGAGTGCAGAGCCAGGAGTAACCCCTGAGCACTGCTGGGTGTGACCCAAAAAGAAAAAAAAATCCACCTTGCGACTGGAGCTGGTAGGGCATTTGCCTTGCACTCGGCTGACCCGGGTTCGGTCCCCAGCATCACGTAGGGTCCCCTGAGCACCGCCAAGAGTCATTCCTGGGTGCAGAGCCAGGAGAAACCCCTGAGCATTGCCCTGGGTGTGACCCAAGAAGCAAAAAAAAATGTTTTTAATTTAAAAAAAGAATTTACTACAGATATCAGTTGACAAGTAAAAATGAGTCACATGAAACACACAAAGGCTATTCGCTCAACACACAAAGGCAATTCGCTTGCCAGTGGTCGACTGAGCAGCAGCCACTCCAGGGAGCAAGCTGCGGCCAGGCCGGCCTGTCTCCACCAGAGCCCATCTCAGACACACGCAGCGGAAGAATGGGAATCACGTACAATACAGACATACAACACATAAAGATGCTCATTAATTACATAATGAATGCCTTCAGGTATTAGGGTTTAATTCTCTACCCATCAACACCCCTCCCCCGCCTCCCCCCCAAAAAAAGAGCAATCTGGTATGCTGCACAAAAGGAAAAAGCCAAAGATGAGAAAAGGTCGCTTGTTTGTAGGAGCGACAAGTTCACCTGTTAAACGAAAAACTCCCGGGGAGAAGACAAGATGCACATGTATTTGTAAGGCTTGTGCAAATGCCAAAATATACTGCAATGCACAAACGTAGACAAATCTCTCAACAGAAGAAAATGCATCAATGTTTTCCATGCTTAGCGATATCAGGCTAAGGTTTTTAGGAAAATGAAACAAAAATAATTGTTTAATTACCCTGCTAATTCAAGGAAGAAAGCAAGCAAAAACCCAGCTCCTGAAAAAAAGGCAATTACCTAAATTATTTTTATTAATTGTCTCCATACATTATTCCACTAGACCGACACTGCCTTAGACACCAGGTAAGAAATTAACCCATTTTATTTACTTTTATACTGGCTATCTTTGGCCTTCTTTACTTTGAATTTTCATTTTATTCTACACAGCATAATTTCTTTCCAGTCCTGTCTCGTTAACTGATTGGGCATTTTCTATGTGATATCCTTACCCTATGCTGCATGCTTCATGGAACTAACCAAAGCAGTTTGTAAGCTTCTAGAATCAAACATGGAAATAGTCCCCAACATCTTACAAGCAAGATTTAAGTTTCTATGTATCAATGATCCTGAAATTCCCACTTAAAACATCACTCTCTGACCTGCTAATTTGACAGCATCCACTTGGCTAGGGTCCTAATCTACTTGATCAAGGGATGTCTTATTTTCAATCTTGTAAAGGTCTAATTTTGAATTTATAAAATGAATTTAATAAGTTAGATCAAATAAGTCAAATGAATTTAATAAGGGAATTCTTGTTTAGAGTCTCCGTAAACCTTGACACCATATGCAAATGTTACTATAATCACTAGGGATTGCATAAAGAGAGGGAAAAAACAGGGCAACATAAATGCTTCTGACCTTTAAGTCTCAGCTAGTACAGACATCCAATAAACATGCCTTTGAAAGAAGCAAATTGTCCAGACAAAGCTACTATTATTTATTTATTACATTTACAGAGAATGGAAATGTTGAAGCAGGCGGGGCTTTTATTCCACTTAGAGAGGGTCAACTCTTAAATCTTTTAAGACACCCTTTCCTGCCTACATCCTAAAGCCCTCCACCAGTTCCTTTTTACCTCAAAACTGTCTACAGGAAAAGTCGTAATTCATCAAAAGGGAAATCAGACAATTATTAATGGGAAAGACGTCACAACCATGTCTTCTAAAAATACAATGAGTCACTATTTCTTTCAGCTTGAAACTGGAGAACCTGGGGAAATAAACAGCATCTTCCGAATGATCTGGCGGACTAGCGAGCCACAGGCACTGATGCTACTCCTAAGACAGATTGCCTCCGTCAGGTTTTCAAATGTCAAGCCCTAGCTCGTCACAAGCAGGCTCCGGTTCACAGTGATCAACAATTACAAGCAACACCACTGCAATTTATTTCACATCCCAGCCTGTGGCACAACACCCTGCACGTTGAAAGGGACCCACGGCCCCACTGCTAGAACAAAACGTGCCACCCAAAGAGGACACACAACTTGGCCAATGCCTCCGTTGCCGTTCAAGTCTCCAAGTCCAAATGAAATCCTTCTTTGTCGCCTTCCAGTGACCGAAACGGCAATGCCCCTCGAAGTATTAATACCCATCAAGAAAAGAGAGGGGGAGGAAGATGACAGTGCAAAGGCTCATTCATCAGAGGAAGGTTAAACATCACCAGCCCCCTGTCTGGGCCCCAGTTTAAAAAAAAGAAATATATATATATACACACACACACATATATATATATATATATATATTTAGTATATTTCAAGTTCAGCCCCAAGGGTGGGAGAGTAATTTCTTTCTTTCTTTCCTTCTTTCTTTTTCCTGTATCTGCCCCTCTTTTGATTGACTTCACTCGGCTCAATACCCTGGGAGAGCAATTTCTTGGCTGAGGCCTAAGGCTCAGAAAGAACTGCTGGGAACCCTCCCAGCTTACAGCACTGGTACAGATTCCCGAGGCTTACCATGGTAGGGTTGTGCAGGAGAATGTGAGGAGTTGAGCTTTTCAGCGGAAACCAGGTCAAAGCATATGTCAGTGGGAGCAAAAGTGAGTTTCTGCAGAGATCTTGGTCGGGAGGCAAGGTACTCGCCTCCAACCTGCAGGCTGGCACCTCAACAACTGCTGCAAATTCTACTGCATGCCCTGGCTCCCCCAGGCAGCACGGCTTAATTACCAGTCACTCTGCAGATCACTCAGAGCAAAGGCACAGCTCGGAGACCGATACTTGAGGACTTCAGCTCCAAATGCAAAAAAAAAAAAAAATCCTTTTTTTGAAAAACAGGGCAGTGGAACATTGCAATTTTAAACTAATAAATTTATCATGAACCAGAGTCCGCTTGTTTTCCATTTGAACAATGCCACATGAATAGACTCCCCTTTTCCCAAATATTACCGCATGAACTCACTCTGCCACCTTTCTCTTTTCCATCACCCCCAGACAACACGCGAGAGATCACAAGCATCTCGGTGATAAGGAACCAGGAAGCACAAGATTTTTTTTTACCTTCTCAGGCTAAATGTGAGAAACCAATTTTAGCCACTTGCTTTAGCAAAGTCTCCAGTACCAACCAATTCCCATAAATTTCCAGATCTTTGATATGCACTGCCCCTGCTGCTCTGTGCCACAGGTAATGTGCTCCAATTTCATAGGACACGCTTCTGGCTGAGGAAGAAGCATCTAGAAAACCATTAACCGAGCATGTTTTTGTGACAACACCTTAGAATGAGAGGTCCAGTTCTTTCTTTTATCCAGAGAACATTAGTGAAAGTTTCAAATGCAGAAAAAAAAATGAAGGCGAGTTCATTCGCGTTATGAAAAAAACTGTGAGTAAATACTCTGATTAAGAATAATCACACGGAAACCGCCAAGTTCTCAATCGTATGTTCTAGGGGGGGGGGCGCTCTCCGGAACCATATTTCCCACCGACGGGGGGCGGGGGGAAATCAATATTTCCAGATTAATCCTTTCCTGCACATCATTAGCAGAAATAAAAAGCTCTAATGCTATTCCCGCCATCTCTTTTGCCATTAAGGAAGTTGCTAGAAATAGAATCGAAGTCCAGGTGTCTATTTGGCACCATTCTTAATGCACTCTCCGGGGAGTATGCAGGTTTCTTCAAAAAAAAAAAAAACAACTCAGTAAACCTGAAATCGCTTTTTCCACAGCCCAAGTTCCATGACCGCGGCAAGTGCCTCCTCCGGGAGCTGGGAGGGGGTAAACGGGGTCGCGGGCGCGCACCCGCCAGCCCGCCCGGGTAGATGGTCCCAGCACTGGGGCTTCCAGCTCTCCGCGGCGCTCCGCAGCGGGGCGGTGCAGTTCCCGCCCGCAGCCCACCCCGCCGATCGCCCGGGCGTTTCTGCTCTGCCGTTCCCTGACAGCGAAACGGCCGGGAACGGGGCTCCAAAGTTTGCCGGGCCACCGAGCTGCAGCCGGCCGTGCCCCGGGCCCGTGCCCGGCCCCGAGCGCCCGCGCTCCACCCCCTGCCACCCCCCGGGATTCTTGGGGGGCCCCCGGCACCCCTCTGGGTCTACTCCATGTGCCCGCGGCAGAGGAAACAAAAGAAAGCAGCCTCCCGGATAATAAAACGCCATCTTCGGCTAATTGGCCAGCCCGGGGGGTCGCTCCCCCCACGAGTCCCGCACCGTGCGGCCCGCGGGGGGCCCGGGGTGGCGGCGGCGTGGGTCACCGGCGCCGCGGGGGAGCGCGGGCTGAAGTGTCCGGGGGGCTCCTCGCCGAGCCCCAGAGCCCTTACCTGCCTCCCCCGTCCCCCCCGCACACACACACACACTCCAGCGCGGGCGCCGGGCAACGTGCTCCCCATTCAAACTGCACCGGGGTGACGGTTTCCCCCCCACCCGCGTCCACCCCACTCCTCCGGGATGCCGCGATCCTTTCGGGGAAACCATTCGGGGGGCCCCCCGGCGACGGGGGCCGACGGGCCGGGCGGGCGCGGGGCCGCGGCGCGCGTACTTACAAAGCGATTAAAGCTCCGGCGGAACATCGCGGCCGAGGCTGCCGGCGGCCGGGCGGGCGGCGCGCGGGGCTGTGGGTCCGGGGAGGCGCCGTCCACGAAACACACTGCGGCGTGGGCCGCCGGCGCGCAGCGGACGGCGAGGCGGGCTGCCCGGCCGCCCGCCGCCAGCGCTCCGGGGCTCGGCGCCCCCACCCCCCCCCCGCCCCGCGGCCCGGCGCCGCCCCCGCCGCCCCGCCTAGCTCCCCGCCCGCCCGGCCCGGGGGCGGCGGCCCCGTCGCTCGCCCTTATCTGGCCGCAGCAACGCCGCGCCCGCCGCAGCCCGCGGAGCCGGCAAGGCTGGCGCGCGGGGGAGGGTGGCGGAGCGGCGCTAGGCTCCTCCCGCGGGGAGGGGGCGCCCGGCTCGGCACCCCGCAGCGGAGGGCACCGCCCGCCCCGCCCCGAGCCCGGTGGGTGGGGGGGTGGAGGGAGGGGGGAGTAAAAAAAAAAAAAAAGCCCGCGCCGGACGCCGGCCCCTAACTCGTGCGGCGCCGCCCCGCGCCGCCGTCGTCCCGCAGCCCGGCTGGGGCGCCCCAACCCCGCCGGGTGGTCGCCGGCCGGGGAGGAGCCGCGGCGCGAGGGGACGGGCCCGGGGGTGGGGAGGGAGAGGCGGGCGCGGGCCGCGGAGTTTCCGAGAGGCGCGCGGCTCGCCCTCGGGGGCGGCGGCCGGGCGTCCGGCCTGCCCGGCCTCCCCGTCTCACTTCCACTTTCTCTCCGAGCGCCCAAAGTCGGGCTTTGTGTGGCTGCGGCGCAGCGGGGCGGGCTGGCCCCGCCCCCCGGCCGCCCGGCCCCGCCCCCGCCCCGCCCCGCCCCGCCCCGCCCGGCGCGCGCGCGGTGCAGCCTGGGACTTGGAGTCCCGGCGCGGCGCCGCGGCTCTGCGTCCCGCGGGCCGGGAGCTCCCCCACTCGCCCGTACCTGGTTAGTCCTGACGGTGCAAAGGGACGGCCGCGGGGAGCACAGGGCTGAAGGGCAGCTGTGAACGTCGACCGAGAAGGGGCGGCGGGGGCGTCCCAGACTGCCAGGGCGACTGTCTGCGTGGGAAACGGGCCGACAGAGAGGTTAGGGGAAGCCCGGCCACCCTCCCCCCCCACCGCGTCTGGGACCTTCACCTGGCACGCAGTGTCCCCCCCCACGACGACTCTCGTCGGCCTCCTTAAGTTGTTTAGAACTGAAATTTGTTCTTTTTCTTTTTAAGAAGGAAAAAACTTTTTTTTCCTTTTTGGGTCACACCCAGCGATGCACAGGGGTTACTCCTCACTCTGCACTCAAGAATTACTCCTGGCGGTGCTCGGGGACCCTGTGGGATGCTGGGAATCGAACCTGGGTCGGCCGCGTGCAAGGCAAACAACCTACCCGCTCTACTATCACTCCAGCATCCCCAAAAAAACTTTTTATAAAAAGAAAAAGTAGGGGCCAGAGAGAAAGAGAGAGGGTATGGGGTTAAAGGGGGGGCAACCCAGGTTTGCGCCCCAGCACCGCGTAGGGTCCCCCCCCAACATCACCAGGGGTGATCCTTGAGCATGGCACAGTGTTGGCTCCCCCTCCAAAAAACAAAAACACTATTCAAAAAAAGTGTGTGATGAGGGTGTGTCCCAGTGGGGACTATGTGAGGTGGGGAAGAGAGACAGTCACTTTCTTCCCTTCAACCTCTGCCCCACCTCAGGGCCCTGAGAAGACTAGGACTGATAAAGTGGGCTATGAGCCCCGACAGCCCCCCCAGTCGCCCTCAGGCCACACCTGACCTGACCTCCGCTTGGTCTCTCAGACACGGAAGTTGGTCCCCACCGCCCTATTTCTTGGGGAGCCACGGGACTCAGATTGGAGCGAGGATTTGCTCTTTGCAGGAAAGGAAAAGCCAGTTCCAGAACTTAAGCCAGGGTCTCAGGGTTCCTGTCTCACCTCGCAGAATTTCAGGAGTAGACAAGCAGCGACATAAAAACAGATTTTACTTGGAGGTTTTTGAGAAGAGGGAGAGGAAGGGACAGGGTAGAGTCACGTGCTCAAGAGAAAATCCTGGCTTCTCCGAGGGCAGAGAGAGCCCACGCACTCATCCCAGCATTAGACATGAAAGCATACATCTCAAGAGGGGAGATGCCGGTGCCACATGTGCTCAATCCCGCGGGCACAAGTAGAACATGGGCTTGGGCAGCCTATGCACGCCCTTTCTGTGTTCAAGGTGGCATCTATAGGGATCTTCTAACCTGCCCCCACGTGGGGCTTCTATAGAGGTAAACGCCGTTGCTAAGGAGGTTACCATGTTGAGGGAGGGAAGGTTTGGAAGTGGTAATGATCTTTGAAATTCCTTTCCTGGCCTTTTGTTTCTGCTGGAGCTTCTCTGGGTCTGTTGCTGGCAGTAGGTGAGGGTCTTTGTCAGGCCTTAGTTCCTGTTTTCTGCAAGGTTGGCTTTCATTACTTCAGGGTTGTTAATTCCCAGGAGATTGACTGCCATTGCCTTGGGAGGGGCCCTTCCCTATCTGCCTGCCTGCCTACATCAAGTGCTCTGAGACTCAGAATCTGAGGAAAGGGCAGCTGGCTCATCATCCCCATCACTTCCATCTGAAGCACTTGAGGTGTCCACCGCTTGGTGGTTCAGGCACACCCAGTGACACCAGATGTGTATTCAAAATTATGTAGCATGGGCTCTCTCGCCACGTGTGGTTCCGTGGGCTGCTACCCTACCCCGGCCTGCAGCCACTGCCAACACACACATGAAGGAGGGAACAGGGCCACCAAGCAGGTTGGTGATCAGTTGCCATTTATTCCCATCTCCATCCCTCCATTTATTCCATTCTCCCCGTGTGCCAATTCTAATCTCACTGAGTGCCCCATTCCAGTCTCACATTGCCCCTCATTCCCATGTCCTCCTGTCCCCTTGCTAGTCTCCCCATGCCCAGCCATGCAGCCTTAGTCTAGAACCCAACCACCAAGCCTTGGTGGTAGCAACTACACCTAGTAGGTCAGATAGCACAATCAACGTATGTAAAGCCCTTCCTTCCAGGGAAGCTCTTCTAAGACAAAATTTTTCTCCTTCTGGGGCTGGAGTGATAGGACAGCGGGTAGGGCGTTTGCCTTGCACGCGGCCGACCCAGGTTCGAATCCCAGCATCCCATATGGTCCCGTGAGCACCGCCAGGGGTGATTCCTGAGTGCATGAGCCAGGAGTGACCCCTGTGCATCACCGGGTGTGACCCAAAAAGGAAAAAAAAATTTCTCCTGCTGGAGAGTATCATGCTAAGTGAAATGAGTCAGAAAGAGAGGGACAGACATAGAAGGACTGCACTCATTTGTGGAGTATAGAATAACATCACATGAGGCTGACACCCAAGGACAGTAGATACAAGGGCCAGGGGGATTGCCCCATAGCTAGAAGCCTGCTTCATGAGCGGAGAGGAGAAGGCAGATGGAATAGAGAAGGGAACACTAAGAAAATGATGGCTGGAGGAATCAGTCGGGATGGGAGATGTGTGCCGAAAGTAGATAATGGACCAAACATGATGACCTCTCAGTGTCTGTGTTGCAAGTCATTATGCCCAAAAGTAGAGAGAGAGTATGGGGAATATTGTCTGCCATGGAGGCAGGGGGAGGGTGGGGAAGAGGGGTATACTGGGGATATTGGTGGTGGGGAATGTGCACTGGTGGAGGGATGGGTGTTTGATCATTGTGTGATTGTAACCCAAACATGAAAGCTTGTAACTATCACATGGTGATTCAATAAAATTTTTTTAAAAAGAAGCACACAAAAAATTTTTTTTCTCCTGTTGGGAGATCCCACTCAAGGGCAGATTTTCATCTGAGGACACACTTATTTCCTTAGTCTACAAACAATCATCTTAGATTTATTTCTTTATAATCCTTCTAGTCATTTTGTATGAACACAGTAAGAGATATATTAAGATTATAGGGTGGCTCTCCTGGGAAATTCTCGCTATAGATCTCAGACTACAGTGCTCAGGCCAGATTATTCTTTCCTAACCCTAGCAGGGTCCTAATCCAGTTGTTATTCTTTGGATCATGACACAATTTGTCCATGACCATGGGCTTAACTTACTGTAAATTTTATGGTGGCTGTTCCGTTTTGATGCCAGAGTAGCTTACAGCTTACCCTGGGTCCATATATTTCCTTTGTTGGGACCCTGCTTCTGGGGCGCTAGGAACTAATGCCAATGAGGCTTAAGTCGAGCACATATGACAGATGCCCAGGAGTAAATATTATTCAGTGTCAATTGACTCCCAAGTTACAAAAGCATAGCATCAACTGTCTTCCTGTGTCTATACAGAAAGGACATTTCTCTAAAGTAAACTATGCAAAAGGGAAAGAGAAAAGCAATATTTCACTTACAAATACAAAATTCAGAGTCCTTCTAAGGATCTGATCTTTTAAGTCACAGAGTCAGATTTGGGGATCCGAGTGATTCATGGAAGGGAAGCAGAGCACAAAGGAGAAGTTAAAGATGATGATGGGCATAACTCAGTAAAGCCAAGCTCCTCGAAGCAAGGGAGAAAAGACAAACCAATGTCATGCTACATCACCCACACACTAGAAATCATTGAATGCGAAATTGCCAGGAGTCTGGTCCCCCCAGGCCTGGTGTGGCTGGACTGCGAGGCTGGCCAATGTTGCCAATAGTTCTCTCCAGTGCCTGCGCCCCACGTACCTCTGCAGGGTACACAGTGCGCTGCCACCCTGGGCCTCCCTTTGGGCTGGGCAGGCGGAGGAGCGGCTCCTTTTCTCCTCTGGCTTTTAGATTCGTGGCAATTTCCATTCAGTGGGCATTTGCAGTGGACCAGGTGTCACCACTGCGTGGGGGCCATGGGTTGGAAAGGCAGCGTGACTGCGAGAGGGGGTCTGAAAGCTTTCCCAAAAGCACCAGGGAATCAGCTGCATCCCAAAATGTGGGAAGGCTTTCGAGGAGCTGGCAAAAGAAGCCGGATGAGGCCAGGACCAGGTGGAAGGGAGAGGTGGGGGAGAAAGTGCAGGGCCGGCTGCGAACTAGAACAACAGGGTCTTTGTGGCAGATGGCCTGAGCGAACACTCAAGTCCCAAAGGCTCTTTGAAGATGCCCTGGGAAATTTGATCTCGGTTCTCCGAGCTGTGGGTAGCTCACATGAAGTAGCGTGCAAAATGCAGGAGGCTTTGATGGTCCCTCCCTGTCTCATTGCCTCGAAGTCAAACCGAGCAACGTGAATCTTTTCCTTTGGTCCCATCTGTTCCATCACACTTGAGACATCATCTTAAAGTTCAGATGGATTTCAGATTTCTGTCAAAAGTACGGTAATCGAATAGTAAAGCTGCTACAGGTCCTGCGCTAACTGGAAAGGGTGCAGGGGTGATGACAGTGTCGTCCTGTGTTTTAGATGTTAGTCTAGACAGAATTGTTATCAGCAATGTATCTGCTTATGAACCAGACAGGTCATAAGTAGAGAACGAACTTCAATGTTTGATGTCTTACTGGTAATGGGTCAGATCTTCCCACAACTTGTTTTGTGAAACAAGTGTGAAGAGTGGAACTGTGCTCATAGATTCAGACAGATCAACTTCTCAAAACAAGAGAGGACTGACTGGAAATTGGTTTTTTGCTGTATTCTGTCACACATCACTCCCAATTTATTATCTCATTCTGTTACAAGGCCGCCCAGTGGAAAAGGCAGCGCATTCAGGATTCCCCAGGTAGAGCTGTATTGTTGGTCATATTTTCATTTGTTATTCTAATTCCACTATGTCTATATCCTCCTAATTTATTTCATCACAACACTGGTACTCATGGGTCCAGGCTAATTTTCTTGGCTAGAAAAAGGCAATTCCACACAAATCAAAATATGTTCAGCACAGGTGGTTCTCCCGCCCCCCTCCCCCCATGTCCCAACTCAACCAGAAATTAGAGCCACTTGCACATATTTTAGAGCTACTTTTCTTTGTGATTTTTTGGGGGGTCACACCCAGTGATGCTCAGGGGTTACTCCTGGTTCTACAATCAGGAATTACTTCTGGCAGTGCTTAGGGCACCGTATGGGATGCTGGGGATCCAACCCAGATCAGACACATTTAAAGCAAACAAACGCCCTACTGTCTGTACTGTTGCTCCAGCCCCTTCTTGTGACTTTTTATAAGACAAGAAGAAATTATTTTTGTTCTTGTTGGTGCCACTTCACAGTTTCCAAAGAAAACTCAAGGTGTGGTAGAAAACTACTGTCAGTGGTGAGGGCCACGCAGCCCTTTGGCCAGCGTCTTCAATGGGCCAGCTCCATAAACAGAACAGCTCAAATGAACAACCTCCTCCCGAAACTTTGAGAACCCGTGCTTTATAGCACCAACCCTTGTGGTCTGTCAGCTGACAGCATCTGGAGCCCCAGTCTTCCGCAGGCAGGAATTCAGAGGAAGCAAGCCTCTCTCCTTATTCTATTATTTTACTGATCCTTATTGGGGTTGGAACGGTAGCACAGTGGTTAGGGCATTTGCCTTGCACGCGGACAACCCGGGTTCGATTCCTAGCATCCCATAGGGTCTCCTGAGTGCAGCCAGGAGTCATTCATGAGTGCCTAAGCCAGGAGTAACCCCTGTGCATCGCCGGGTGTGACCCTCAATAAAGAAAAAAAAATTCTACTGATGCTTGCTGCTGTAGGGAGGGAAGGAAAAGTGGTCCTCCTTACATTCCAGCTTGCTGCCCCGTATTCTGCGCATGCTCTTCCTCTCCATTGCTCCTTTGTGCTTGTGCCCCTTCTACCTCAACTCGGGAAGGAGGCGTCTTGGTTCTGGAATTTGTCCACTGGGTAGCTCCTGAGGGATCAAGCAGCGAGGGGGTGCTGTGACTCCGTTTTCCAACAGGCACTAAAAAGAGAGAAAGAAGAGGGGAAAAATGGAAGTTGTTAGATCAGCCCCCTAAATCAGTGCCATCAGCAAGCTGAAGGGCTTTCTTGTCTTCTGGAACTTTTAAGCATATCTCTAGGGCTGAGACACTTGCTTTGGGCTAGGTGAACGCCTCATATGGTCCCCTGGGGCCCAGCTGGAAGCGATTCCTGAGCATGGAGCCAGCAATCAGCCCTAATCACCTCCAGGTATGACCCCCAAAACACTCCCCCCCACAACAAGCACATAGACCGTCTTGTCCTCAATCTACCTTTGGCCCATTTGAAATGTCTTTCTCCTTTCTCCCTTCCAAGGCTGAGGAATTTGACCCATATCTTCCTAATTATTGGCACTAGTCACTTCATTTTACATAATGCAACCCCAGAAATTTTGGAAGGACCAGTCAGATCAAATCACTCCCCCTGCCTATGGCTTTATTGTAGTTTTCGCTTACAAGGAGCCCCAGGTATTGTCTCAACACCATCTACAGGGCAGGGCCAGCCTTTAGCCTCTAGCCCAGTTTTCTGCAAGGGTGTGTATGATAGGGAGTTGGGGGGCAGTAAAAGAGCCAGGTGCATTTGGAGAGGCAGTGTCCGTCGGTTGGCTGTGAAACAGCAGATTCCTAGGGCGTGCTGAGTATTTTCTTTTTTCTGCAAAGCCTGGGCAGTTAACCAAATAAGTCTGAGAACTTCAGCTCTAGCGTACTCTCCACGTCATTGAGTTCTGCTCCTCTGGCCTCCACTCATCACTAGGATCTCAAAAGCTGCCCTTCCTTTGACAACTTGGTGCTTAGGGGCTCCTCCCGGCTCAGTGCTTGGGGGTGCTCCAAGCTTGGTACTCAGGGTACCATGCAGTGTCGGGAATCAAACCTAGGGTCTCGCACTTGCTTTAACCATGAACT
Source organism: Sorex araneus (assembly GCF_027595985.1). Taxonomy (NCBI): domain Eukaryota; kingdom Metazoa; phylum Chordata; class Mammalia; order Eulipotyphla; family Soricidae; genus Sorex; species Sorex araneus. Next base: position 73,880,081 of record NC_073313.1, on the reverse strand, counting down.
ACATGTCTGGTCTCCTTCCCAGACAACTCTGGTACCTGGAGCCATCTCTGCTAGAATGCTTTCATGGCTATTTTTATTTTGTTTTTTTGGGGTTTTTTTTTGCTTTTGTTTGGGGGGATCATACCCAGTGATGCACAGGGTTTACTCCTGGCTCTGCACTCAGGAATTACTCCTGGTGGTGCTCGGGGGACCCTATGGGATGCTGGGAATCGAAGCCGGCTCGGCCATGTGCAAGGCAAATGCCCTACCCTCTATGCTATTGCTCCAGTCCCGCTTTCATGGCTTTTGTTATTCAAATCTCACTTTATATTTCAGTGCCAGCAATGAATTCAATGCTCCAAATTGATCCCATATTAGTTCCATCTACGGTACTGACAAATGTGGTGTGTACTGTTTGAATTCCTGCTCTAGCATTTTCCATCCCAAATTTCCATCTTCCTGCTGCTCCTCCCCTTTGCTGTGCTCACCAGGGCTGTGCGCTTGGTTGGGGTGCTGGCACACTTCGTTGTGGCACATGGCACAAGTTGCAAACTTTAGTTGTGGTGCTTACACACATTTAGTATGGTATGTCAGAGATCCTGCTTCTGGACCCCAAGAAGCAGGATAGCCTACAAGCATGTAAGGCAGTGCCCACTAGGGACTTGGGCCTCATGTCTGCAAAGTGGGGGTGCTAGACTCTTAAGCATTCCCCAGCGAACACACACCCCCATGTCTAGTTTTTTGTTGCCCTTTATATCCTCTCTCTTTCTTCACTCCCATTCTCCCTCTCAGCTCCCCACCTCCCCAAAAGACATTGACCTTGGACGTTGAGATGTAGCCATTGTGCCAAAGCTAGCTAGAGGTAATTTCTGATTGTCATTTGTAACCTAGAATTTATTTAAGCATTTTCTAGACAACACTTAGCTGAAAGGAGGAGTCTCTACAGCTGTTCACTGATTTGCTGTAGGTGAGTACATGGCTGAGCTAGAGAATTAGCTAGCCAGGTGGCAAAGACAAGGAGTCCAATGCTACAAGGGAAGACATGCTTTTACTAAGCAACGAGTGCTGTAGGTGGGTACCAGTGGGGATAGAGTGCGACTAGAAGCTTCATATTCCTAGAATTAGAAGCCAAAGCAAGCACCGCTGGGTGTAGTGCACTGTGTGTTACCTTGATCATTTCTTTTGCATTTTTTCATTTCTTTCATTTTGTTTTGTTTTGTTTTGTTTGGGGACCACATCTGGCTGTGCTCAGGGCTTACTCCTGCTGGGGTGTGGGGATTGGACACACACGAAGCAAGCACCTTACTAGCTGTACTAGCTCTCTAGCTTCTCTTTTTTCCCCATTTTTGGGTCACACCAGCATGCAACCAACATTGGCCACATGGACGGCAAGTGCTTTACCGGCTGTAGGATCTCTCTTCTTCCTTTTCTTTTGTTCATTGCAAAAGATTTCCGTGATTTTGTTTTGCATTGTTGTGAGGACCATACCTGGCAGACTTTGGGACCATGTGGTGTCAGGGATCAAATTTCAGTTGTCTTGTGTTCTTCCACAAACCATCTATGTCCCCAGCTACTTTGGGGCATTTTTTTAATGAGAGAGGATTAAAAGTTTGCAAATGTGGTAAGTGCTACTAGATAAGTATATTTTTAAAACCCCTGTAGAAATAGTTATCCTCTCTTGGGGAACTCAAAAACCACTTCATATTGTGGATGCCGGAGAGATTGTGTAGTAGGCTGGGTACTTGGCATGCATATGGCCAACCTGTATTCAGTCCCCAGCACCCCACATGATCCCCCAAGCTAGGCCAGGTGTGAGCCCAAAGTACAAAGCCAGAAGTAAGCCCTGAGCACAGGCAGGTGTGTACCCCCAAACAAATCACTGTGTCACTGTTATCCCGTTGTTCATTGATTTACTCGAGCAGGCACTGGTAACGTCTCTATTCCTCCCAGTCCTGAGATTTTAGCAGCCTCTCCTTACTCGTCTTTCCCAATGATTGGAGGCTTTTCAGGGTCAGGGGAATGAGACCTATGGTTACTGTTTTTGGTATATCAAATATGCCAAACAAAACAAAACAAAATTTCATGTGTCATATAGGGCCTAATATTAGCTAGAAGTTAGCCAAATGGAGGATAGATGGAACTTTCGTTTTACTGGGCATAGAACCCAGGAACTCACAGATGCAAGGCATGTAACCTTCCTTTGAGCTTCCCTGACTAGCAGATAATTTTTTTGTTGCTTTTTTTGGTCACACCCAGCGATGTACAGGGGTTACTCCTGTCTTTGCGCTCAGGAATTATTCCTGGTGGTGCTTAGGGGACCATATGGGATGTTAAGGAATCGAACCAGGGTCGGTTGCATGCAAAGTAAATACCCTACCCGCTGTACTATTGATCCAGCCTTGCAGGTAGAATTTTTAACTGGAATAAAAAGCAAAACACAGATCAAGATCTGCTTTTCATTGGAATAGTTCATAATTCTGAAATTCAACTAAAAATGTAAACATTGCTGAAACTACTATGAAATTATATTTGATTAAATATTACCCTTTGTACTACAGCCTCCCCAAAGGAACAAAACATGAGAGATAAAGAGGCAACAGCATATTGTATGCAAACACAGAAGTAAATGCTAGAAGAAACACCTCGATAATAGGAAGTGGTTCCTTTAGCGATACAGACTAGAAATTGAGGGAAATAGAGTTGGTGTCCGCTCTTTTTCTTTGTAATATATAAGTCTGTTCAACTTCTCAACAGTACATGAATTTTCAAAAATGAATAATCAGAGCCAGGGAGATAGTCTAGGGGTTAAGATGTTTGCCAGTTCCATGCCCTGTACCACCTGTGATTCCCTGAATCCCCCCAGCAGTGACCCCTGAGCCCAGAGCCAAGGTAATCCCTGAGCCAGGGGTAAACCCTGTGGCCAAAATAGAGACAAAAGTTAAAAAAATTAATAAAAAGAAGAAATAAGATTTTGAGATGGCAGAGAGGAAGGGAGACATCAAGCCAAGAGAACCAACAAAGATCTGAAGGAGTCAGGAGATTCCCTAAGGGGACTCACACTGGGTTGTTACAGGCAAAGATCCTATGACTTGGGGCTTGAATTATAAATAATCCAGCGAGTAGGCCATTTGCCTTACATGTGGGCGACCCGGGTTCGATCCCTGGCATCCCATGTGGTCACACGCTAGCACTGCCAGAGTAATTCCTGAGTGCAGAGCCAGTAGGAACCCCTGAGCATCGCTGGGTGTGACCCAAAAAGACACACACACACACACACACACACAAAGATCATATGATTTTTTCCCTATAATTTGGGGGCATTTCCTAAGGAGATCCAGGGGCCCCATGGGGAAGTCTCAGCCAACAGAGCCCAAAGATATGATGCTACTGAGGTACTACAGTTCCAGGGAAACCCAGCTACGCTGACTATGCATCCAGGGCCACACCCTCGGATGCGCCCCAACTATGTAGTGACAGGTATGTGCCCCAACCGAGATACTGGCTCCTGGCCCCCAAAGATCATTTTATACATTTTTGGCGTCACACCCAGTGATGTGGCTGTGCACACAAGAATTACCCCTGGCAGTGTAATTACTCCTAGCTCTGCACTCATGAATTACCCCCGGCGGTGCTCAGGGGGCTATATGAGATGCTGGGAACCGAACCTGGGTCGGCGGCATACAAGGCAAATGCCCTACCCGCTGTGCTATTGCTCCAGCCTCCAGAGATCATTTTAGTAGTCATCACTCACTGAGCACTTGCTGTATGCCAGACACTGTGTTCAACACTCTAATAGACTTCCGTTCACTCCCTCCCTCTCGCTCTGAAAGCTCCTATTATTACCCTTATTTCCGAGAGGAAGAAGCTGAGAGGTGAGGGTGCTTGCCCAGAGTCACAGCTAGAAAATAACAGAGCAGAGTCTCCAACAGGGCCGTCTGATTAACCCCCCTCCTCCCCCACACACAAGATTTGATCATTGATTTATGGGTCAAAGAGAGCAGTGAATCCGTAATGACTCTAAAGGAGCTGCAGAGATAGCTCAAAGGGTACATGCTTTGCATGCTGGAGAAGCGGGATCAATGCCCGGCACTGCATGGTCGTCGAAAAGCATCCTCCCCCCACCAAAAATTCAACAAAAAATGGCTCTTAGGAATGAACGTGCAGTGAATGGAAGGATGCTAGTTGTTTGCTCATTTCAACTTATTTTTTTTTTTTTACTTTTTGGGTCACACCCGGCGACGCACAGGGGTTACTCCTGGCTCTGCACTCAGGAATTACCCCTGGTGGTGCTCAGGAGACCATATGGGATGCTGGGAATCGAACCCGGGTCGGCCGCGTGCAAGGCAAACGCCCTACCCGCTGTGCTATCGCTCCAGTCCCTCAACTTATTTTTTGACACATATATCCAAGCAGTGTGACCAAACTATGGAAATGAACAGGAGAAATATGATCCCTGCTCTCATATAACACATTAAATCATTCAGAGGAAACATCATTGGGGTCTGAGGAATGGGCTTTGATGAAATTATTGAAAAAAAAAACAACAGAATGTTCAAAGAAAAAATGTCCAATATTCATGGAAAATGTACTTGATAGAAAGTGCTTTCAATTAGTGTTTCTTAGATGGTCCCTGGAGGGAAACCATCTCTCTCCACCTCAAAAATCTATCTTTGGTCCAGGGAAATCAGAACTGGAGAAAAGCTATTTCATTAAATGCTTTGGAAGTACTGCATCAGCTTTCAGAATACGGTTTCAGTGGGAGTCGGGCTGGAAGCCAGACTTCAGGAGTGGATAGGTGTATTCCATTGGTGGGAAGAACACAGGTAGAGAAAGAAGCAAAAGAAGATTGTACAATAGGCAGGACAGCATTCGTAGCACCGTCGTAGGACTATCATCCCGTTGTTCGTCGATTTGCTCGAGCAGGCACCAGTAACATCTCCATTGTGAGACCTGTGGCTGCTGTTTTTGGCATATCTAATATACCGAGGGGAGCTTGCCAGGCTCTGTCGTGCGGGTGGGATACTCACAGTAGCTTGCCAGGCTCTCTGAGAGGGACAGAGGAACCAAACCTGGGTCGGCCACGTGCAAGGCAAACGCCTTACCCATTGTGCTATTGCTCTAGTCCAGGACAGCATTCAGGGTTAAGTAACTAGTGAGTGCTTGTGTGTTTCCCCCAAAGAAAAGACTCTTACCTGTGGTGAAAAGCAGAGAGGGAAGGATTTTGTAGAAAGGAGAAGATACCTATTTTAAAAAGAGGAAGCTAGATGTAAAATGAGGTTGGAAGGGAGGAACTGGAGAGCCAGAGGATCCGTAGAAGGGAGGTGGGGTGAGACAGACAGGTCCCTTCTTTCTCTGAGACAAGCGAAGAGACTGCTGGTGGGTAGTGTGGACTGAGCGAATGAATGAAATGGTCGGCGTCGCAGTGTTCAAGAGTGGGCATCTCTCCCTTGAGCAGAGCTTAGCCCAGAGAATCTGCAGTGGGAATGAGGACAGTGATCCATAAGTAATGAATTTGAAATTCAGCTCTGCAAATTTAACAAATCTTTTGGATCCTCAACAACCCCATTTCAAATTAGTTTGCACCAGCCACCCATCTTTCTGATCAATGGATTTGCATGTTACCATACCCGGGCCAATATTATGCAGTAAGACCCAGGCACGATGCCACTGAAATCCATTTAAAATGGCTCTCTTCCCAGCAGTGAGGCAGGCTCCCCTTAACTATCAAATCCAACCTTGAATTAATTAATATTTCTGTTGGTGTCTGATTTCATTTTTAGTCTCATAATTCTGACTCGCTCACTGTTTTCAAAGTGCAGAAAGAATTTTATTGTTTTCTAATATATACAGAGTTGGAGTTACTGTAGTTTAGGCAACTTGGTCTCAATAGTCCTAGCATTTATGGCTTTGATGCACACAGGTCATGCCACCAAATGCCCAACATCCTCCACCAATCTCCCAATATCCCTTCTAGGTCACCCCGTCATTCCCCTCACCCTCTCCCCCCTACCCAACACTATCTATGTAATCTAGGGCTAAGTGTTCATTAAAATCTCACCACAGATGATAGCTGGCTCCCTCACTAACCTTTGACCTTTCCTTTGGAATTCTCAGCAAGTATCACATATGCCCTACTTAGCAGGTTTTGCCATTTGGGTTTCACTTATCTCTTGATTCAAACACACCAACCAAGATGCATAAAACACAGAATATACTCAAGAGCTTTTTCAGCTGTGTGTGTAGAGTGGGAGGTTGTACCACACTGTTGTGCTCTGCTCAGGATATACTCCTGGCTCTGTGCTCAGAAATGACTTCTGATGAAGGACAATAGATAGTCCTGGGGACCAGCAAGATTGCTACATGCAAGGCTAGTGCCTTAACCCCTTTACTTTCTCTCTGGCCCACTAAGTGCTTCCTGAAGACAGAGATCGTGCATTATTTGTCCTTTCATTTATTTTGTGTTGGGGCCACATCCAGTGGTCCCTGAGCTTACTCCTAGCTCTATGTTCAGGGGAACTCCTAACAGCGCTTAGAGACCATCTGAACCAGTCCCCTGGGTGCAAGACAAGTGGCTTACCCCAGTATTTTACATCTCTGGCCCCAACCTTATTTATCTTTAGGCCTAATTCCAAAGAAGTGTCACACATGGTTGAAGCTCAGAAATGTTGACAGAGAATGAATAATTATCTTTGATCCAGGAAGAACCCTAAACTGAGAGCCGGGAGCTGTCAATTCAGACTGTTAACTAACTAGACTTCCCTTTGGACTCACACTCTGGACCTTATTTTTCTCTACGGGAAAATGAGAGGATTGGGTGATTTATTAAATAGCTGCTGATTCAAGACTTCCATATGCCATTTTCAAATATTGAAAATGTCAACTGCCCAAGCAGCATTATTTGGATTGCTGCGAGAGACTTGATCTCTGTCCTTGGCTTCCCCATCTGCTGATGCCCAGGACCTCCCTCCGGGGTTGCATCAGTAATCAGATGTACTCCTCAGAGTGCAGTCAACTAGCAATATTTCCTTTCTCTGGTGACTTTTGGGGCTTCCTGGAGGTGAAGTGGTAATGCCAAAGTATTGCCTTTTCCAGATGACATCCACTTCCCTAGGCACAGTTAGGTGTAGAGGTTGGGGCACAACAGGTAGGGTACTTACTTGGCACGTGGCTGAGTTGAGTTCTATCCCTGGCACCCATATGGCTCTCCAAGCCATGCCAGGAGTGATCCCTGAGAGCAGAGCCAGGAGTCCTGAGCACTGCTGGTTGTGACCCCAAAACAAAAAAAATAATTAAAAAGGAAAGTTATGTGTAAACCAGACTCCTGGATTTCCCTTTTAAGCCATTTGATCATAGTCAATTCACCAGGAGGGCAAAGATATGGATTAAAGGAGGGGAGGTCGTATGACAAGAGGAGGTGCCTTGGGGGGCTGCCGTCACCTGCTCCAGCTCCATGGCACACACAAGATGCAAGGCCCATCTGACTTTCTGGCCAGGCTGCTTAGAGTACACTGTTTGTCACGGGCCGTGTCTCCATCCAAATCCAGAAGCAAACAGAGCTCCCGGTAGAATAGGACACTCACTGGGCAGTGGCCCAGGGGCCTCAGCCCCACAGCATCTCTTAGCACTGCCTTTCTTTTGCTTTGCTTTTTTTGGTTTTTTGGAGAAGATCAAACGTGGTGGTGCCAAGGGCACCATCTGTGGTGCCAGAATTGAACCAGGCAAGCAGTAAGCAAGGCAAGTCTTACCTATTGTATTATCTCTCTGGACCTCTTTTCCTTTTCCATTCCTTCCTCCCTTCCTCTCTTCCTTTCCTCCCTTCTTCACTTCCTCCCTCTCCTTCCTTTCCCTCCCTTCCTCCCTCTTTCCCACCCTCCACTCCTTCCTTCCTTCCTTTTCTTCCATTCTCTCTTTTTTCTTTTTTTAAATTTTTTCCAGTAAGTTTTGCCAAATTTATTTTTTTATTTTTATTTTTTTATATTTATTTTTTTTACAGTTACAGATTTATACATTTTTGTACTCATGTTTCTCCCTTACAAAGTTTGATAACCCATCCCTTCACCAGTGCCCATTCTCCACCACCAGTAAACCCAACATCCCTCCCCCCCTCCCCAGTCCGGTCTCCCCCCACCCCACACTGCCACTATGGCAGGGTATTCCCTTTTGTTCTCTCTCTCTCTGATTAGGTGTTGTGGTTTGCAATAAAGGTGTTGAGTGGCCATTGTGTTCAGTCTCTAGTCTATATTCGGCCCGCATCATCTTTCCCCCACATGACCTCCAACCACATTTTACTTGGTGTTCCCTTCTCTGAGTTGCCCAGAATGAGAGACCAGCGTCCAAGCCAAGGAGACAGCCTCCTGGTACTTATTTCTACTATTCTTGGGTGTTAGTCTTATAGTCTATTATTCTATATTCCACAGATGAGTGCAATCTGTCTATGTCTGTCTCTCTCTTTCTGACTCATTTCACTTAGCATAATTCTTTCCATGCTGATCCACTTATATGCAAACGTCATGACCTCATTCTTTCTAACAGCTGCATAGTATTCCATTGTATAGATGTACCAAGTTTCTTCAACCAGTCATCTGTTCTAGGGCACTCGGGTTTTTTCCAGATTCTGGCTATTGTAAACAGTGCTGCGATGAACATATAAGTGCAGATGTCATTTCGACTATACTTTTTGGCTTTTCTGGGATATATTCCCAGGAGTGGTATTGCTGGGTCAAATGGGAGCTCAACCTCTAGTTTTTTGAGAATCGTCCACATTGTTTTCCAAAAGGGCTGAACTAGCCAGCATTCCCACCAGCAGTGTAGAAGGGTCCCTTTCTCCCCACATCCTCTCCAACAGCGGTTGCTTTTGTTCTTTTGGATGTGTGCTAGCCTCTGTGGTGTGAGGTGGTATCTATCTCACGTCCATTCTCTCTTTCTTTTGGAATCATACCTGGCAATGCTCAGCAGTCGCTCCTAGATCTGCATTCAGGCATTACTCTTGGCAGTGCTCGGGGGAAACCATATGGGGTGAGCATTTTACCCGCCTTACTCTCTCTCTAATCCCTCTTCCTTTTGTTTTTCAAAAAAATAATTCAAATTCAGGGCTGGAGCAATAGTACAGTGGGTAGGGCGTTTGCCTTGCACGCGGCTGACCCAGGTTCGATTTCCAGCATCCTATATGGTCCCCTGAACACCACCAGGAGTAATTTCTGAGTGCAGAGCCAGGAGTAACCCCTGTGTATTGCCGGGTGTGACCCAAAAAGCAAAAATAAATCAAATTCAAGGAGAGTCTGAAAAAATTTCAAACTCAGTTCATTAGTTCATTCTTAGTTCCTTCCCTCAACTACTGAGGACTTTCCTGCAATCCCCCTTATGAGCATAGGAATAGAATCTAATAAATCATGTCCATCTAAAAATTGAGGGGTGGGCAGTAGTGAGTGACAGTGGTGGGGCCGGTGTGGCAGCATAAGGACCCACCTGACTCCACTCTACAGCCCCCTTCATGAACCCATTTGCCCGCAGTATTGCCCTTATATGATCAGACCCCTTCTATGGCAGGGGCCTGAATGTAATATGACTGGCTAAGTGGAGTGTGGGGTGATGGGAGTCCTGGAGTCAGGGGTGGGGGGAAGGGCAGTGGGGAGGCATCTGCCAGTCTGTGAGTCCTGGTGAATGATGAAGAGACGCTGGGCAATCTGAGTTCTTGAGGACCAAGGATGGAGTGTGTTCTGAGAACCATGTAAGACAGGGAAAAAATAAAATAAAAGGGGCCAGAGTGATAGTACAGCGGGGAGTTTGCCTTGCACACGGCTGATCCGGGTTTGATCCCCGGCAACCCATATGGTCCCCCAAGCACCACCAGGAATAATTAATGAGTGCAAAGCCAGGAGTAACACTTGAGCATCGCTGGATGTGACCCAAAAAGCAATAAATGAATAAATAAATAAATAAACATTTAGGAATCTTTCGCAAAGGTGAGCGCAGCTTGCTGACCACGGCTGCCTGTGCTCAGGGACTGTTCATAAATCTGGGCCCAGAAGTGACCCCTGATGGTGCTCAGGGGACCATGTGGTGCAGGAAATACGAACCAGGATTGGCAGGATGCAAGGCCAGCCCCTTAACCCTGACACTAGCTCTCCAGTCAAATTCGGGGACTCGTAAAAGCATTTAGATGTGTATAAAGATCCACAGGGGCCAGAGATGGAGCTGGGGTAGAAGGCACTGCTTCCATGTGTGAGGGCCCGGGGTTTTCCCCGGGCATCAGGGAAGGAAATGGAAGGAAATGAACCACTTAGCCAGCCACTCACTGGGAAGCGCCAAGCTGCGTCAAAATAATAAATCTAATGTGATAGAACTTAAATCAAAATAGTTAAAGTGGGGGCTAGAGCGATAGCACAGCAGATAGTGCATTTGCCTTGCACACGGCCGACCCGGGTTCTAATCCAAGCATCCCATATGGTCCCCCAGCACCGCCAGGGGTAATTCCTGAGTGCAGAGCCAGGAGTAACCCCTGAACATCATGAGGTGTGACCCAAAAAGCAAAAAAAAAAAAGTTACACTATTTAGCAAGCATGTTTCCCTCAACTACTTGCCAAATCCACCTTTGACCACTGATGACTCTGTCTACTGCCATGAGATTTCCAGTGATGGTAAGGACCATGGCTCCTCTCTGCCCCCACCCCACCTCCCTTCCAACACTTGACACTTCCTCTTTACTGCACTGTACCCCCGCACCATACTACGTGTAGTTTATAAAATCTTCCACTTGGTCCTGGATTGAATGGACAACAGCCAGCCCTAATTTAAGATTAAACCCACCAAAGAAATAAAGTACTTACACTACATATGTCATTAACATCCAGAGTAAGTCCTCTGCCTTCTCTGTGTATATGTAAATCACCCAAGCAACCATAGAATGTATACTTGAAAGAAGCAATTCCTGTTACTTTCAAAATAACCCACTTCACTTCTCTGAGGTGGGCCCCTGCCAGGACCTGGACTGGTAAGGTCTCAACTCCTGCAAAGTTCTAAGTCATTAGTGAATACTCAGGCACTTTCTCTAGTGACTGCCATTCCGTGACCACTAGGCAATGACCAATAGGCATCATTAATGATGGTGTTAAAATGTGGGGCAGTGAGTATAGGGGGCAGGTATGTTTCCAATGATCCTCTGGCTCCCATAGGAAGTTTGGATCAGGTGGAATCACCCTGAGTCTCCAGGAGCCCCCCAACACTGGCATCCATAACAAATTAAAGGTTGGGGCTGGAATGATAGTACAGCGGGTAGGGTGTTTGCCCTGCACACGGCCAACCAGGGTTAGATTCCCAGCATCCCATATGGTCCTACGAGCACCACCAGGAGTAATTCTTGAAGTAATTCTTGAGTGCATGAGCCAGGAGTAACCCCTGTGCATCACTGGGTGTGACCCAAAAAAGAAAAAAAATAAAGGTCATAATAGGAGAGAGGAGATTTAAGGGCTGATTGTATGTGTTTGCCAGAGAACATGTTTATCATTTTTTCTTTTCCTTTCTTTTTTCATTTTCGAGTCCTGTACAGCAGTGCTTGGGGACTGCTCTTGACTCTGCATTGGGCCCATCACTCCTGGAAGTACTAGAGGTTTGAACTGGGTTCTCCTGCATGGAAACCTGTGCTGTAGCCCACGCAGCTGTCTTGCTGGATCATCTTAAACCTTGCTAGCTCGTCCTCTCTTTCAGACTGCCTCCCCAAGCGAATATTTGGTGTTCTCTAAAGCACAGGACTTGTGGGAGGGACAGCGCTTTCTGGAGAGTGCAGAGATGTGTAGTCTCTATAGAACCCCAGCATTGTATTAAGTAGAGGGATGTGAGACTGTGTCACTTTCTGACCATCGGTCAAGTGCCCTATTGATATTAGTTATTATTTTTGCTTCATGGGAAAAGTCGATTATCTTTTATTTAAACCCCAGCTGCCTAGGAATATATGGTAATCTCCCTAATCCGCTTTTGCTCTTGTCCCAGATCATGAACCATATTCGTGATCTCAAATGTACAGAGAATTTATTTACAGCCTCAACATATTTTTCCATGACCTGTTTCAATATCAGCATAGGTATCAACGTAGCCCAGTGGACTCTGCCAGGAAAATCAGTGATTCACATGCATTTCTCTCAATGACCTTCCATAGAAGAGATTGCATGAAGTTTGTTTTGGTCTTTTTGGGGGGTCACTCCCAGCTCAGGGCGTCCTCTTGGTTCCATGATCAGAGATCATTCCTGGTAGAGCTCAGGGGACCATATGGGGTGCTAGGGTTCTAACCCAGGTCAGCGCACCCAGAAGTGTGGCAGAACACAGGGCTCTCAGGTGATGAAATCACATGTATTTGCGTATCACCTTTTCCCAGACTGCTAGTACATAATGACCTCTGGCATCATTTAGAGGAAGACATCTGCTTATTTCCAGCTTTTTCTCCACTGCAGGGATGGCAAATATATGGCACATATGTTGCCGCTGCCCACTCCCACGTTCGTAGCGCACAGTGTGAGCCAATCTTGGCACTCTTTGCCACCGAATTTGGAAGGAATCCCATAATCATCTGCAACCCAACCCTCCACACAGTTATGGGAACAGATCAGAATGGTCGCAGAGCTGACATCCATTGGTTATTCTTCTAACCTTTGAGATATCGTATGGCAGAGTCGGAGCCCTAGTATAGCGTGTGAGGCTAGAGCCTTGCACACAACTGACACAGATTCAATTCCTGGCACCCAATGTCGACCCCCAAGCCCTGCTTGGAGTAATCCCTGAGTGCAGAGATAGGAGTAAACCCTGAGCACTGTCAGGTGTGACCTCAAAAATGAACAAGAAAAGATATCATAGGGTGCCTTGCTCAAGGATTAGTGGTGGCGAGGAGTAGAAACTGATTCCAACTAGCTTCAGAAGGTGAAATTTGTAATAAGAACACAACAGACAGCATTGCAGATGTCTGGGCTCTAACGTCCCACCAGGATTGACGGTGGAAACTGAAGTTGCTTGCTCTTTCTCTCAGTCTCTCTTTCATGCTTCCTTCTATCTCTTCCTCCTTTACCTCTAGTCCCCTCCTTTCCCTTTGTCACTGTTTGTTGTCTCAGTGACCCAGGTTCACACACAGTCCTAGGGGTCTCAGAGCAGTCTCTCCTGAGGTCGCACTGCTCACACACTTAAGTTGTGATGCTTGCACAGCCCCACCCCATGTCTGGTGGCCTTTGCACTTGGTTACAGCACCAGGAGTCCCAGACAGCAGATCTAGCCCATCTGTGCTCAGCGCATGTGAGTGGCACTGGGGATCCAACTCATCACCTTACACTTCTAAGGCAGGTGCTCTTCGCCATCCCTGGTCACCTCCTTTTCGGGAGCAGGACCACACCCAGTGTTGCTCAGGCTTACTCCTGGCTCTGCACTTAGGGATCACTCCTGGTGGGCCTTAAGGGAACATATGGGTTGTCTGGAATCAAACCAGGGTTGGCTGTGTACAAGGCAAGTGCCCTTCCTGCCATATAATCTTTCCAGCCCCTAATGTCTTCTATTTTCCTCTTTCTTGTATTTTTTCAGTATTGCGGATCAACCCCAGAGCCTTACACATGCCAGGCACCCATTTTCCAAGTGCTCGTCTCTCCCGCTCACCTCTTTACTTTGACCCCATCTTTTACTTTCCATCTTACATGCTGTTCCAGGCTGACTCTATATTGCATTAATTTGGTGGGCTAGGTGGGGTTTGTTTGTTTTTAATCTGGGGCCACTTCTAAGCACACCCTGGGGCTCAGAGTCTCCACCCCAACCCTTTGAGCAGCCACCCAACCCTGATCTTAGGTAGCTTCACCATTCAGCAGAAGATTTTTATTTTGCAGGGCCAGGGGTTGAACCCAGGACCTAGCGTGCATGTTCTCCTGCTGCGCTATCTCGCTGGCAAGCTTAGCTACTTGGTTTTCATTTCACTTTGCTGCCCCCTCCTTTTCCTTTCCCCCATTGCGGCTGCGATGACCCGCTTGCTCACACACCTGACTGTAGAACACCCCATTTTAACATGATGTTGGTTCCTCCCCATCCTTCAGCTGCAGTGCTCATAAGCCTCATGCCATCCAACAGAGGTTACTCTTGACTGTTCGTGAGACAATAATAAACTTTTATTTGTTTCTTCACTTGGAGGGGGGAACACTAGACAATGCTCAGGGGTCATCCCTGGCTCTATGCTCAGGACTCACTCCTGGCAGTGCTCGGCCTACCACCTGCGGGTACCAGGCACTGAAGGGGGGTTAGCTTTCTGCAAGGAAAGGGCCTCCAGCCCTGTCCTAGCCCTCCAGCCCCAATAGCTGCCTTTTTCCTTCCATGAACATCTGGGCATCAAAGCTAAGAGCTCAGTCACATCCGCATGCTCCACTTTGGAGCTCCAAGATTTCATATGGATCTTGTCATGTCACAAAAGAGTAAGGGAAAGTCTATCTATGACAGAAAACGCTAAGGCATCCTATCTCCGGGACTAATTATTTCAGCCGTTCATTACCCAAGACCTTTCAGCTCTTTACCTGTTTGTCATCTCCTGCCTTTTAGTGATTTCAGTAAGACATATTTTATAAAATAGTCCTTTTGACTTAGATAAAAGGTTCGTAAGTGAAGGAAGAGAGAGATGAGCAAGGACACACATGCATTTTCATCATCAGCAAATTTCTACTCTTTAGAGAAAAATGGCTATATTGTTGGTCTCTTTTATTTTATTTATTGATTACAGCACTAGTGTGCCTCATGCATGCAAGACACGAGCTTTACCACTGAGCCACATCCCTCACTCTGTTTTATTGGCTAATGTAAAATGCTACCATCTGATGAATTTATGGCAATTTAATTCCTCGTCTCTTTCAGCAGTCTTTCAATGTGTTATTTTCATTCAAGCATGTAGAGAGTAATACTAAAAAAAATAATAGAAGCATCAGAAGGTTCGTAGATGTAAGCTGTAATTAGGCCTTGTTTGTTGCAAAGATGGCCCTTTCTGTGCATTATGTAAATAATTGCAACACTAATTAATCATGCTTACCCCTTGTTTTGGAAGGTCGCGGCGACCCAGGGATAATTGAGGGTTGTACATGGGTTACAATTAAGGCGATATTTGGCTGAAGCGCACATGGAGCTTTTTGCCTCCTTCCTTTTCACGGCCTTGGCTGCTTCAAATTCTGAGGGATTAGAGTGAGCGAGGCAGGGAACTGAGGAAGCTGAAGACTTCAGAAGTCCCTCCTCAATGTCATCATGAACACCCCATGTCTGAGACAATATTGCACTGTGGTCACTTAAAATGCTGTGAGCCCTGGCACTAGACACAGCCAAGGCAGCTGTGTGTGTGTGTGTGTGTGTGTGTGTGTGTGTGTGCAGTGCTAGGGATCCAGCCCAAGGCCACGCACAAGTAAAAAAAGTGCAAAAAAGTGCTTTATCTCCCCAACACAAAGAATAATCTTGCTGATTCGGCTTCTTTTGTGTGCTTTACAGCTCCGCACGGTAAATCAGGCTGATCTCAAAGTTCCACTTTGGCCTGATACTTGTGTCACTGTCACCGTCACTGTCATCCCGTTGCTCATCGATTTGCTCGAGTGGGCACTAGTAATGTCTCCATTGTGAGACTTGTTGTTACTGTTTTTGACATATCGAACACTCCATGGGTAGCTTGTCAAGCTCTGCCATGCAGGCGAAATACTCTCGGTAGCTTGCCAGGCTCTCCAAGAGGGGTGGAGGAATCGAACCTGGGTCAGCGCGTGCAAGTCAAATGCCCTACTGCTGTGCTATTGCTCCAGCCTGATACTTGTGTAATTTATTATTATTAGTTATCGTTATTGTTTGGGCTGGAGCGATAGCACAGAGGGTAGGGCGTTTGCCTTGCACACAGCCGACCCGGCTTCAATTCCTCCACCCCTCTCGGAGGGCCTGGCAAGCTACTGAGAGTATCTCGCCTGCACGGGCAGAGCCTGGCAAGTTGCCTGTAGTGTATTCGATATGCCAGAAACAGTAACAAGTCTTGCAATGGAGACGTTACTGGTGCCCACTCAAACAAATCAATGAGCAATGGGATGAGAGTGATACAGTGATTGTTATTGTTTGCTTCTGGGACCATTCAGCAGTGATTAGGGCTTCCTCCTGGTTCTTTGCCCAGAGATCACTCCTGGCAGTGCTCAGGGGAACATATGTACTGCTGGGCTTTGAATCAGGGTGGGTCATGTGGAACTTGGGGACATTGGTGGGGGGAAGTTGACACTACAGATGGGCTTGGTCTTGGACCACTGTATGCATAAAGCTCTATTATGAACACATCTGAAAAACACTGTGCCTGAACAAGACCAAAACATGAAAATGAGAAAGAGAAAATTCTGGGCCAGAGAACTAGTATAAGCAGGTAAGGCACTTGCCTTGCACATTGCTGCCTGGGTTTGATCCTCAGCACATATCTGGTCCCCCAAGCCCTGCACACAGTGCCAGGAGTAAGCCCTGGCTTAAGTAAGTAAGGAATAAGCCAAGACACAGCCAATGTGTCCCCAAAACAAACAAGAAAGAAGAATTGCTCTTCTCTCAGTGTTTTCCCCCTGGAGGTGCTTAAACATCTTGTCTGGGATGCTCACACACACCAAGATCACATATGTGCCCAAGATCACATATGTGTTACAACCTCCGGAGTTCCAGACAGCACAGAGGCACAGACCATGCTCATAGATGTGGATGTCACTAGAGTTCAGATTCATAACCTCACGCTTACAGGCCAGCACCTTTGCTACTGAGTCATTCCTGGCCCAAAACATATATAATTTCATCTAGAAAACATACGAGACATGTTTGACATCTGCCCATCAGCCACTTTTTTTGTTTGTTTGTTTATTTGTTTGTTTGGGGCCACCCCAATAAATGCTCACGGTTTACTTCCAGTTCTGTGCTCAGGGATTACTCTTGGTGGGGCTCGGGGGACTATAATATGGAGTGCTGGTGATTGAATTTGGGTTGGACATGTGCAAGACCAATGTCCTAAGTGCTGTACTATATTTATGCCCCCAACTACTTTTTTGTAAGTGACAGGAAATTGGATATTGACCCTAAGTGTTTTAGCTTCATCAGTAAATTTTCCCCTTTCCTCCTCCCATTGAAGCTCACAGTGCTCTTGTGAGCACCACTAATCAGGTGGCACACCCTGTTTATCTTTAACCTTTCTTGTGTTTTACCTCTCATTGTTATATTCCCCAAGTCAGTCTCGGGAACTTATAAGCCAAAACTTCTGCTAACTCTGGACTTTGTATTTGTAGTGAATTACCTGCTTTTCTATTTCCCCTATACCTTTGCATATTTTACTAGAGTGCAATGTTCTTTGCTTAAACACAGAAAGACCATTAATGCTGTGCTTGCTCCTAATATTTGGGAGTTGTTTGACTCTGAGCTATATCCACTGCTGGGCATGTGTCATAATTACTTGGCTCAGGCTTTGGTTGCCGTAGTTCCTAACACCCCACAAAAGGAAGTTCCCACCATGAGACTGGGATGGACCCGGGGTGAGTGGCGAAGCTACCCTGGCATCAAAATGGGACAATCTAGAAAGCATAAAATCATGGACTTCGTGCAAGCTGTTATGACTTAAGGGACAGGACCCCCATGGAGAAGGACAAACTGAACTGGCCTGAGGACTTCGTCTGGGATTTATGGTAAAAGCCTTGCTTGCCCTCGGAGCCCAGAGAACTAAGTTTTGGAATCTATATCTCTTACTGTGTTTACCCAAATAACAGCAAGTATTAATAAGAAGTAAACTTAATTGTTTCATATGTACAACTGAAGGGAAAGAAAAAAGCAATATAGATGTCCCTGGGAGGCTGAGTTAATCCCCCAAGAGAATTACCTCTGCTGAAACGCTTTAATTCTATAAATGAGCAGTAATAGCTCTGTGCAGTCCTATCCCTTGAACCTCTTTAGATGTTCTCTAAGTATGCTCATAGCTCTGCATTAAATGAGCTGTTCTTACTATCTATCCATGGTCTCCTTTCTCTCTGTTCCTCTGCTGGTTAGACCGGGGAGGCAGTTCCTGGCCACCAAATGCACGCATGGCACACCCCCATATGTTGCCAACTCAAAACAGGATTTTAGGAGTAATAACAAGGAAAAGGAACAAACTATTGTTCGTCCCAGTCCCATGACCAAGAGCAAGATCCGAGTTTTGGAGATGAGAGTAAAGAAGATGGAGCTGGCAGAAAGAGAGGGGTGGGCTGAACGGGCCATGCCATCTTAGAAACTGACAGGCACAGTACTTTCTGGAGAATGGCAGTCTAAGGAAGCCAAGGGTTGCCTAAACCTATGGCCGTGAGTTTTGCTGAACAAGAAGAGAAGCAGAGTGGGAGAGAAGGAAGAAGCAGGGTATCACGTGAGATGAGGCAATGCTGTAGGCAGGCCAGAACGGTGAAATGTTGGACTCTTTTATTTAAGCCAGGACATTTCCAAGTACTGAAGACTATCTATTGAAGTGATAGGGCTTAATTATTTTAATTATTAGCCTGGGCAAATTTTCACTGGCAAATTAATTTTTTGTGTGTGTTAAATTCCTTCTCTGACTCATGGTACAGATTTTTGTTACATATTCTATACTGGTTTTCTCTGCGAAGCCCCCATTCGAATTTTGCATATTGAATGAGCTTCAAATATTCTGTAGACTCCTACTCTATAATTAAGTGTAGTTAAAAAGGAACACACATACTCATGCAGATAACTTGTTCTTAAGATGTCATTATCATTGGTTGTCACTGGCAGTTAGTCACTTTTATTAGATATTAATATTCACGACTTTTAAAGTATTACACGTTTCTAGCTCCAAAATGGAAAAGAGAATAGAGCTTAGATGATTTGGCTTTGTCTGCCAAGACATCAGTTGAATTTAAACTGGAAACCATACAGTTTTGACTTCTGCTATTTTCCAGGCTACTGACAGCTCACATTAGATCCAGAACCACCCTACACTATGAGGCTAGATTAGTCAATGAGGTTATTTCCTTTTTTTTGTTTTGTTTTGCTTTGGTTTTGAGTACCAGGGATCAAACTAGGACCACATGAACATGAGGCATGCGCCCTGCCACTGAGTCATCGTTGGCCTGTGGCTGTAATTTTGATTTTAAAGAAAGACATCATCTTAGATGCTGTCAAATGCTGCTCAATAACCATCTGAACAAAGCAACGGTAAAACAAATGAGGACACAGATGGGAAAACTTGACTGTTGCCTGGAAAATGATATTAGGGAACTATGATTAATTGTTAGGTGAGATAATGCAACTGTATGCATTATTAAAAGTCATTGTCTTGGTAACAGAGAGATGTTACAGGGAAGATCCTCGTTCGATTCCCAGCACTGCATATATTCCCTAAGCACCACCAGGAGTGATTCCCTAAGCACCAAAAGAGTCAATATCTTTTAGAGATATAAATAAAAGATTGTATAGGAGTATAATTGAACCAGGGTTGCCCATGCTATGGTAGTGATAGAATCTAAGTAATGCTTGGATGGAGATTTATCATGCTACTTTATCTAATTTTGCATACGTTGAAATTCTTTTTTGTTGTTATTGTTTTTGGTCCACCCCCAGCAGTGCTCAGGGCTTACTCCTGGCTTTGCAGTCAGGGATCACTTGGGGTGGGGTAAGCACTTGGAGGGACCACATGGGGTGCCAGGGATCAAACCCAGATCCCCAGATCCGTTGTGTACCAGGTAATTTGCCCCCCTGCTGCACTCAGGCTCCTCTTTGTCATACTAAACAGTGAAAACAATTGATTAGAACTTGGGCTTCTATGTGGGTATTTTTAAAAGACCAGGCTTTAGAGACTCAGAAGAATTGCCACCCTCTGTGCTTTATATAGTTTTCCTTCCTTCCTTCCTTTCCTTCCTTCCTTCCTTCCTTCCTTCCTTCCTTCCTTCCTTCCTTCCTTCCTTCCTTCCTTCCTTCCTTCCTTCCTTCCTTCCTTCCTTCCTCCCTCCCTCCCTCCCTCCCTCCCTCCCTCCCTCCCTCCCTCCCTCCCTTCCATCCTTCACTCCTTCCTTTTTCTTTCTTGAGGGCGCCCAGCAGTACCCAAGGTCCTGGGAGCCACTTACAGCCATCCGGGCACAGTATGTTGGTCTGAGAGTTCAGCGTTTAGCCTGGGGGTGTGCCTAGGACTATTCCATGCTGGAGATGGGGGCTTCATGCACACAGTGCTTCAGATCAACTCTTTCTTGACCCAACAGTTTGTCTAATTTGAACGGGTAATGCTCGTAGGAAATGAAAGTAATAGCTTCTGTAATGCCTTAAAAAAATTTAAGGGGGAGTCGGCTGGAGCGATAGCACAGCGGGTAAGGCGTTTGTCTTGCACGCGGCCGACTGGGGTTCGATTCCCAGCATCCCATATGGTCCCCTGAGCACGGCCAGGGGTTATTCCTGAGTGCAGAGCCAGGAGTAACCCCTGTGCATTGCCAGGTGTGACACAAAAAAGAAAAAAAATAAGGGGGTTTTGGGTTACATTTGGAT
Source organism: Sorex araneus (assembly GCF_027595985.1). Classification (NCBI taxonomy): domain Eukaryota; kingdom Metazoa; phylum Chordata; class Mammalia; order Eulipotyphla; family Soricidae; genus Sorex; species Sorex araneus. Next base: position 73,859,603 of record NC_073313.1, on the reverse strand, counting down.
GTGCTCTGGGGTTACTCCTAGCTCCCTGCTCAGGGATTACTCCTCGAGGTGCTCAAGGTGCCACATGTAGAACAAGGATAGCTGCACCACATGGAGAGTTGCATGCAAGGTGAATACATAAGCCCCGGTACTCTGTCTCTGGCCCCAGAATGCTGCTGACTTGTTGATTTTCTCCCTTACCTCGCTTAATTAATGTTGTTGTCATTATTTTGCAGTGTCAGAGATTAGCACACTTGGATGCAGAGCACCAATGATGCAGCCACCTCACGCATGCCTAGTATGTACTGTACTGCCCAGTCACATTCCTGTTCCCTCCCGTGATGCTTTTGATTTTAGTTTATCATGTTTTTTTCCACTGCCAGGGAATTGAATTCAGGGCTTCACACATACAGGCAAGTGCTCTGCAATTGAGTAAGATTGCCCCCACCATGCCCCTGGCCCTCACAGTGCCTTTCTTTTGTATTTATTTATTTAGAGGGCAATTGGGGCCACCCCAGTGGTGCACAGATCATTCCTGGTGGTACTCAGGGGACCATATATGGATCCAAGGATTGGTCTGGGGTTGGCTGTATGCCAGGCAAGCATCTTAACCCCAGTTCTCTCTTTCTTGCCCATAATACATTTTTATATGTGCATGCCATCTCTAAAAATATTTACACATAAATACCTACTTAGCATTATAGCACTGTAGCACTGTTGTCCCATTGTTCATAGATTTGCTCGAGCGGGCACCAGTAACATCTCCATTGTGAGACTTGTTACTGTTTTTGACATATCGAATACTCCATGGGTAGCTTGCCAGGCTCTGCCGTGTGGGCAGCATACTCTCGGTGGTTTACCAGGCTTTCTGAGAGGGATTGAGGAATCAAACCTGGGTCAGCGCGTACAAGGCCAACACCCTACCCACTGTACTTAGCATTATAGTTGAGTTTTATGTTGAATTTATGGACAGACCCCACCAATAGAAGCGGATGTCGTGAAGATGTCAAAACTGAAGGAACATTTGCGTGGTACCTCAGTGTGATCCTGGAGGCTGGAAGGATGGTTTAGACTTATTAGAAGTCAAGTTGGCACCTCCCTCCTCCTAGCACCCCATCATCTACAATATTGTGTGTCACATAATCTCACTCAATAAGAAAAACAAATTAAAATCAAATAGGGAACGTCAGAGAAATACTACATGGAATAAGGCACTTGTCTTATAGTGACTGAGCCCAATTTGATCCCAGGAACCACATCTGGGCCCCTAAGCTCAGCATCATCGGGTATGGCCCAAATCACGCCCTTCTGAAAATCAGTCTAATAGGGATTTTGCTCACAGCACAGGTTGGTGATCTGTGAATTAAGAGGCACCCTAGGATTTGACAGTGATAAAGCGATACTGTTTAATGAGTTTGAGCCTAATATAGTCATAGATTCAAGTGTCAATTGAACCAATAGCTAAATATGTTCTTATTCCATCACACCATCCCATACCCAATATGAGACTTTTGGGGAGCAATAAAATATGTGAAGTGTAGGGCAAGTCTGATCCTGAGCCCAGAACTGGGATAACGCCCTGAGCATAGTCAGGTGTGGTGGCTTAATACTTGTTTGTCATCAAGGGAATTTGGAACCATTGACCCATCCATTGACCCAACCATTGACCCGTCCCTGGGACAAGTGACCCTCACAATGTTCTTTTCTGTTGCTTGTTGTTGCTGGCACACACTTGTCAGTGCTCAGAGCCTACTTCTAGCTTTGTGCTCAGGGATCACTCCTGGCTAGGCTAGGAGGATCAGATGGGTTGCTGGGGACTGAAACTAGGTCAGCCAGCTTCAAGTCAAGTGCCCTGCCTTTGGTACTATCTTTCCGGTCCCCATGATGTTCTTATGTTAGAGATTGATTCTTGTTTTATGTACCTCGGGCATTTCCCATGCTATGCCAGCTCTTGGGTTGGCTTTGTACAGACATTGTTGCTGATGTGTGCTGGTTTCATTGTTCGGATCCTGAATTTCAATTGTTCTGGTTGATCATGTAGCATGATATATACTCATGTGACCAGTTCCCAGTAAAAGTGACAGGCCCAGACACTCAAAATGTCCGGGACATTGTAGCTAGAGGGAAAACCTGTATAGCCCCAGATGTGGAAGTGCTCAAAAACCAGTGCCTTATTTCTCTGGATCCTTCCTGATACCTATTTCTTTACCTTGTTGCTCTGAGCCAGTATATTTTTGCTCTAAGAAGACTTAGTCATGAGTATCATCTCTTCTTGAGCCCTGGGAATGCTTTCTTGAAGCAAACTTTTTTTTTTTTTTTGCTTTTTGTATCATACCTGATGGTGCTCAGGAGTTACTCCTGGCTCTGCACTCAGGAATTACTCCTGGCAGCGCTCGAGGGACCATATGGGATGCTGGGAATTGAACCCGGGTTGGCCACATGTAAGGCAAATGCCCTACCCGCTGTGCTATCGCTCTAGCCCCTGCACAAACTTTGAGGACTGCCTTCAGAACCATTAGCCTGGCCAATAGTTACACACTTTCAGTTCACAGAGACCCAGAGTATTTCACTTCATCCTAAGTGATGTTAGATGGAACTGACTTTACACCACTGGAATATATGCTGGGAATCCAGGATTCGGTCTGGAGTTTTACCTTGCCTTAGAAGAAATGAGGATAACATCTCACTAGTGAGAAAGATCAAGGATACAATTCCAGTTTCCCCTGAGGACAAGCTCTCTCCCCTCGTTCAACTCCCACTAGTTCAGTCATTCATTTATGGTTTGCGGGGCCACACCCACCCAGTGGTTCTCAGGGATTACTTCTGGCCTTACTCAGGGGACTATATGGGATGCTGAGGATAGAACTTGGATCAGCTGCATGCAAGACAGACACCCTACCCACTGTACTATCACTCGGCCCCTCAGGGATCTCTTTGGCTATGCTCGGAGGACCATATATGATGATGGGAATCAAACCCAGGCTGGCTGCATGCAAGACTTGCACATTACCCACTATGCTACATCTCTAGCTCAAGCCCTACTGTGGAGGTACTACTGCACAATGTGGAGGTACACGTTTGGGGAAAATGAGTATAGAAACAGACCTCCCACTGGGTCCTTTTATGAAAACACAACCAGACAAACTCTTCCACCATTTTTAAGGATGATAGAAAAGAAGGGAAAACCTTATGGAGAGCTTCACAGACTAAAACACAGATTAATTACATGGAATTTTCAGTGTGCAAACTGCAGGCTGGACCTTCACTCCAGGCAGCTGTCAAAAGAGACAGTCATGACATCCAAGGATAGTAGACACAAGGGCCAGGAATATTGCTCCATGGTTGGGAGCCTGTCTCATGAGCTGGGTGAGAAGGCATCTGGGTTAGAGAAGGGATCACTAAGACAATGATGATTGGAGGAATCATTCAGGATGGGAGATGTGTGCTGAAAGTAAAGGACCAAACGTGATAGCTTCTCAGTATCTGTATTGCAAACCATAATACCCAAAAGTAGAGAGATAATATGGGGGAAATTGTCTGCCACGGAAGCAGGGGTAGGGTTGAAAAGGGGAGGGTATACTGGGGACACTGGTGGTGGAGAATGTGCACTGTGGAAGGATGGGTGTTTGATCATGGTATCACTGAAACTCAAACATGAAAGCTTTGTAACTGTATCTCATGGTGATTCAATAAAAAAAGAGGCAGTCATATTAGAGGTGACTATCATGAGCTGAAGAGATAGTACAGAGGACACACGCTGGCCTTGCATGCAGCCAACCCTGGTTTGGTCCCTGGCAGCACATAAGTGTCCCTGAATACCACAAAGAATGAGCCTCCAAGCATAGCCAGGTGTGATCACAAATAGAAACTAAACAAAAAGAATAAGCGACCATCAAGAATTCTTCCAACTCAGTGGGATATTGTGATTTATTTAAAAATACATATCTGTTTTTAATAGTATTGCTATGCATACTCTAGTAATAGTAGAGCTATGTTTGGACCACCAGGAGTGATCTTTGAGCGCAGAGCCAGGAGTAAGCCCTGAACACTGACAGGTGTGTGCCCACAACAGCTATTGCTCAAAAACAAACAGAAGAATACACATTTAAGGTGATGAAGAAGGCTCAACTATAGAGAGAATGCCTCACATATATGAGGGTTAGGGTTCCATCCCTGGTACCAAAAAGTAAAAGTACCCAAAATTCCTATTTGCTTATTCAGATGATCAGTGCTTTCATGTATAATTGAGCCATGGCTCCTGGCTCATAGTTCCCCTAAGTCTTAGAATTTAAGTGTTGGGATAAAGGTGTCTGTTTTTGTTTGGATCAGGGCTAGTGGCCAGCAGAGCCAAAGATGTCATTCAGAACCAGAGTTGTAGCACAGCAGGTTGGGAGCTTGCCTTGAATGTGGCCTACCTGGAAACCCAGCCCCCATTACACTTTTCCAAGATCCACAATGAGTGATCCCTGAACGCAGGACAGGGAAAAAGTCCTGAGAACCACCAAGTGTAGCCCCCCAAACAAGCAAAGATGTAATTAAAGACTGGAACATTCACTGACTCCTTGGGAGACGGGGAGGGCCTGGAGATTGAGTTCACTCACCAATGGTCAGTGGACTAAACAATTATATAAGGAAGCATACTTAAAACCACAGAAGAAAGGGAATTTAGAGAACTTCCAGAACACAAGGAGGTGAGGTTTGGAGAAACCAGAGGTCCTGGAGATGATATGGGCACCACACGACTTCCAATACCTCACCCTATGTGTCTCTTCCATTCACCTATGCCTAAGCTATATTCTTTCATTTCTTTTTTGGGGGGAGGGGGCAAACCTGATGTGATGTTCAGGGCACTATGTAGTGCCAGGGATCCAACCTGGGGCTTCATGTATAAAGCATGCACTCAAGCTCTTTGAGCCAGTTTCCCGACCCTTCAGTTTTGTTCTTGGAGAACAGCCCTGTGATTTGCTAAGTAAAATGTTTCTTGAGTTCTATGAGCTGCTCTAGCTAGTTAATAATGTGCAATTTGGGGGAGGGCATGGGAGTTTGAGCCAGTTGCTTCGAAGTACAGGAAACAATTGGGACTTATACCTGGAATTTGATGTCCTTAAAGAAGAGGTGGGCCTCCCGCCTACTGACTGTGATCCTGAGGTCTCCTAACCCATTTTGGCACGAGAGCAGATTCTTGCAGCCATGCATTTTGACTGCGAACTGAACTACAACCTCGTGCAGCCCGGGAAGGGATTTTTTTTCCCTCTCCACCCCATTTTTCTGAGCGAAAATGGCGGCAGCGGCAGCAGCCACGCGGTGAGAGCCACCCTCTAAGACCCCTACACCAGGAGGTAGGACTTTCTTTAGTGACGTAGCCTGTAGGTGATCCTGGGAGGGGAGGTGTTCCCGGCGCGCCTTCCGCCCAGAGATGAACCAAGAGCCGCGGCACGAGAAGCAGAGCCTCCCACCTACTGACTGTGATCCTGAGGTCTCCTAACCCATTTTGGCACCAGAGCAGATTCTTGCAGCCATGCATTTTGACTGCGAACTGAACTACAACCTCGTGCAGCCCGGGAAGGGATTTTTTTCCCTCTCCACCCCATTTTTCTGAGCGAAAATGGCGGCAGCGGCAGCAGCCACGCGGTGAGAGCCACCCTCTAAGACCCCTACACCAGGAGGTAGGACTTTCTTTAGTGACGTAGCCTGTAGGTGATCCTGGGAGGGGAGGTGTTCCCGGCGCGCCTTCCGCCCAGAGATGAACCAAGAGCCGCGGCACGAGAAGCAGAGCCTCCCGCCTACTGACTGTGATCCTGAGGTCTCCTAACCCATTTTGGCACCAGAGCAGATTCTTGCAGCCATGCATTTTGACTGTGAACTGAGCTAAAATATTAGAAACCCAAAACCGCGCGGCCGCTATTGCGGCCGCGCTGACTCAAAGTCTTCACCTTTACCAAGGAAGAGAAATTATTAGATGATGCTTATTCAGCAGGCCTGATTGTTGGGGAAAATTTCCAATCAACAATAGTGAGTTCTGTATGGAAATATGAAATGTACTCAATATATAGAGAGAATAATGGGAATATCATCAGCTACTTAGATGGGGGGAGGGGTGGGAGGGGGGTGTATTGGGGTTCTTGGTGGTGGAACGGGTGCACTGGTGAAGGGATGGTGGTTTAATCAGTATTTGACTGTGACTTAAACCTGAAAGCTTTGTATTTTTTTTGTTTTCACGGTGGTTCAATAAAATATTTCTTTAAAAAAAAAAAAGAAGAGGTGGTTGGAACCCTTCATCTCCAATGGATTGAAATGCTGGCAATAATGTGGGCTAGTAATGATGCCAGAAGTCAGTGGAGATGTTGTGCAAGCAGTCCTGTACCTCTGAGATGTGCTGCTATCTCTTGGTACAGAATGTGCCACTTGAGTTCAATCAGGCCCAGAGACAGCTCGATGCTAGAGCGTTTGCCTTGCAAAGCATGATTCCATGGCTTTTTATGAGGCCAAGAGCAATCCCTTTGGCACTGACATTTGTGATCCCTTGTGGGCTGCCTGCCGTGCACTGCAAACAAGCATGTGCGAGACCCACAGCTGAAGTGTGTGACTGCCAGCACGCGCCACAACCAAGTGTGTGATCACCAGTCAACACTGACAATTAAAGTTCCGAAACACTGAAACTCCGAAGGGTTGCACTGCCAGGAGGGCAAGTGCTACAGCCAAGTGTGTGACTCTAAGTCATTGCAGCAAAGGGAATTTCACAGAGTGAAGGGATTGAGTTTAAAATGATAGTTCAATTATACCGTAATTTCCTCCAAGGTCCAGAAAGATAATATAACTGTATGGGAACATCTGGTGAGGGCTCATCCAACATACCATCTTGCAGTTCCCTTCTGGGTATGTGTGTGCATTTATATTTATGGCTTATGTTTATGGTTCCTACCCAAGTGACCAGATCTCTGAAACATGATAAGGTGTTATCAGTGTTAACAGAAAATAAGGCTTCTAAACTTTTTACTTCCAGCAACGTCTACATTTTCCTATGAAAGGTTAAAAGGAAAGTACGTGGGGCCTTAAAAGGAAAGTTAAACATTAAAACCATAAATAAAATGCAGTAACGATGACATGAATCAGTTGCTATGCCATACATTTAATTTCCTTTTTTTAAAATAAATCATTTCTCAGGTGGATAAAATTGAGCTAAATAGTGATGACGAGTGGATTGTCCCCCCTCACTGGTGTCTTAAAGGACAGTGAGCATTCAAAAAATGTTGGCATTTTTTTGCTTCTTCATGTTGGTTTCAATTCACATTGAGTCTTTATTTAACATGCAATTCTTTAAGGGCGTCATCACTATAGTCTACCTTGCAAAATATGATTATCTCCTTGTCACTGTCATCATCATTATCGTCAGTGGCCACTGTCATCTCATCAGTTTTGTTCAGATTGTCATGGACCACATATTCCTGGGATTCTACCCCTCGAAAGGATCTGGAAAAATATCTTTTCTTTGGACAAGATCTGTGTCTACACTTGGTCTCAAAAACACTGTTTACCACAAGCTCAGAAATCTTGCAAATCAGGCATATGTCCTTGTGGCAGTGACAAGATTTGGCTAATGGGCGCATAAGGAAGTCGTGTGTCTTGTCTGTGCAGCTTAACCTTCGTCGATGAGAGGACCTTAGCAGTTTCTGGATGGTAGCTGAAACAAACTGATTGTGTGCGTGGAGAGAACTGGATGACATGTGCCGCATGTGTCTAGTTTCTAGAGTGACCGGCAAAGGTGTCTTGACTACCCTACTTCGATAGGATGAATGTACTTTACTGACTATCTTATGTGAACGGGGGGACTTCCCTTTATGGTATCCCTTGGATTTCCTTCGAGAATTGGATGGCCTAACTCCTTTTTTCAGTCTTGATATCTTGCAGGGAATTTCTTGTTTTGATGGCTCACCTAAAAGTTTTGCTCTAGCCTTTTCTGATTTCAGGATCTTGATCTTCATCTCTACATTGGATGAGGCAAATGCCTTATTCTGGCTTGAGACCTGAGATAACTTGTCATCGCTATACTTGTTCCTCTCACAGTTTGGACTGGGTATCAGGTTTTCAGTTAATGAGGTGTTGGATGACCTGTGTGATGGAGATCTTGCATACTTCTTGACCCTGAAAATATAGAAGTTTGCCATATGACTATTTCAAAAAAAATCCTAGAGATAATAACATGATAGAATACTGGAGAATAATACTATTGCTGGGCTGGAGTGATAGCACAGCAGGTAGGGCGTTTGCCTCGCACGCTGCCGACCCAAATTCGATTCCTCTGCCCCTCTCGGAGAGCCCGGCAAGCTACTGAGGATATCCCACCCGCATGGGCAGAGCCTGGCAAGCTCCCCGTGGCATATTCGATATGCCAAAAACAGTAAAAACAAGTCTCACAATGGATACGTTACTGGTGTCTGCTAGAGCAAATTGATGAGCAACAGGATGACAGTGACAGTGACAGTGAGAGTACTATTGCTATTATCAGAAAACATGGGCCACTATAGGAATTTAGACTTCTCGTCATTTTGGGACTGTAGTAGGATAACTAAGAATTGCCCTGACTCAGGTTATGGATATGAAACACACATTGAATTCCTTATATTTTTAAATATCTGGGGGAGAATTTTGGGCTACAGCTGGCAATGCTCAGGGCTTCCTGCTGGCACTGTACTCTGGAGTCACTCCCAGAGAGGCTTGTGGGACCATATGTGGTGCCAGGGGTTCAACCCGGGTCAGCCTCATACCAAGCAAGCACCCTACCAATTGTTCTGTCTCTCTGGCCCATCAACGCTTATTTTAAGTCTATCTTATGGTTTCAACCACATTAGCTCACCATATATTTTATGTACAGAGTAACACAAGGCTGTTTCAAATCTACTCTTCAGCTATAAAAACAAAGCATTTTGGGGCTGGAGTAATAGTACAGCGGGTAGTGCGTTTGCCTTGCATGCAGCCGACCCGGGTTCGACTTCCAGCATCCCATATGGTCCTCTGAGCACCACCAGGGGTGATTCCTGAGTACAGAGCCAGGAGTAACCCCTGTGCATTGCCAGGTGTGACCCATAAAGCAAAAAAAAAAAAACCAAAGCATTTCATTTCTTCCAAAAATTATCCTTGTCATAGAAAAATGCACAAGTTTATTCATAACTGATATACATACATTTCGACTTGTTCCAAGACATACATTTCGATTTGTTCCAAGAAAAAAATAAGCTCTTTAGACCAAGGTTATTATTTTCTTATCATATTTACATCACCAAGTTATCTACCTCGCATATTTATTAACACAATTTGGGGGGCCACATCCACCAGTGTATGTGGTTTCCTGCTTTCTTTGTGCTCAAAGTTCACTCCTGGCAGTGCGAGGGGGACCATACATCCTGATAGGCATTATTCTGGGCATTCCCAAAGCAAGCCAAGGGCCTTCCCCCTTGTACTATCTCTCAGACTCAAGGTAATTTGTTTCCCTCAAACTCATGTCAAGTTCCCTGTGGGCAACATCCTCCTGGGTACCTCTGCAGCCTGAGGCTTATTCAGGCTGCCCTGAGGGACCTTAGAGATAGTCCTTTGTGGTAAATGCTCATTCACTTGCCATGCTGACTGCAAACATGCATGCAGCATGCCCTCGGAAAGTCCCAGAGCACAGGGCGAGGGTCTGGCCCCCAGCTGCAGAACTAGGAGCACGTGACTAAGGCATTAGTCGGTCAAGACCCAGTTCCCCGGCCACTGCCGGAAATGCACATCTTCAAAAACTGGGGCTTTCAAAAGTAGAGAGAGACTATGGCGAATATTGTCTGCCATGGAGGCAGGGGGAGGGTGGGAAAGGGGGATATACTGGGGAGATTGGTGGTGGGGAATGTGCACTGGTGGAGGGATGGGTTTTTGATCATTGTGTGATAGTAAACCAAACATGAAAGCGTGTAACTATCTCATGGTGATTCAACAAAAATTAAAAAAAAATAGTGGGGCTTTACCCAGTTTGATGCGAATGAGTTTGACAACATGGTAACTGAACAGTGGCTCATCCCAGAATATATCCCGAATATTGGCCGGAGCAATAATGCTTTAGGTTGTAGGTTGCTTGCCTAGCATGCAGCCAACTCAAATTTGATCCCTGGCACCCCATACGGCCCCCCAAGCCTGCCAGGAATGATTTCTGAGTGCAAAGCCAGGAGTCAGCCTGAACACAACCAGGTGTGGCCCCAACACCAAAAAGCAAGCAAACAAACAAAATATCTCTATATTTCCCTAACCATGGGCCTCTAGACAAGTGGCAAACACTGCACTTCTGAGAGGTTCTGAGCTTCCCCCCCTTCCACCTCCCTTCTTCCCGCTGCCCCAGTAAATCCTGCCACTTGTCCAAAATCAATAAAATAAACGGGGACTGGAGCGATGGTACAGTGGGTGGGGCGCTTGCCTTGCATGCAGCCCGCCTGAGGTTGATCCCTGGCACCCCAGATGGTCCCCGGAGTCCCACCAGGAGTGTTCCGTGAATGCTGAGCTCCGTGTGGCTCCTCCAGACAAAACCCAAACAGAAAAATGCCCCAAGTAAAACAAATGAAGGGAGCACTGGTATGGTTGAGTTCCTAGTCCTCGGCTGGGGAGACTTTAGGGAACACATTAGAGTCAAACTGTTTCTCTTCTATGAAAGGTGGGAACTAAGACCCCCAGAGTGAAGAACTCTTCATAAGAGCAAATAACGGTCCGCCTTCTGTATCTTTAAACAGTACACCTTGCCATCTGTACTCAGAGACTACCTTTCTTTTTAATTTTTTTTAAATTTTATTTTATTTATTTACTTTTTGCTTTTTGGGTCACACCCGCTCATGCGCAGGGGCTACTCCTAGCTCATGCACTCAGGAATTACTCCTGGTGGTGCTCGGGGGACCATATGGGATGCTGGGAATGAAACCCCAGCTGGCCGTGTGCAAGGCTAACGCCCTCCCGCTATGCTATCACTCCAGCCCCCAGTGACTACCTTTCCTTCCCCACTTTATTTTACTTTTTTGTTGGGGGGGTGGGGCGGGAAGAGAGTGGAGTTTCAGTGGAAGGCTCATGGGCTCTTCTTGGCTCTGTGCTCAGGTGACCACATGCACTGTTGGAGATTGAATCCGGTAGACCCAATTGTGAGGCAAGCACCTGAGCCCATGTATTCCCTCCTCTCCCTAGGTCTCTGTTGGAGTCACATAGTTGTGCTTTTCCTAGACTCAGTTTACAAGGAAGTGGTCTAGGGGCTTAGATGAAATCTAGACAGGAGACAGCTTTAACTACATTGAGAATACATTTGAGGATGTTTCAGAGCCATCCCTGCAGTGAAAGTTTCCATCTCCAAGGAGTGGATAGCTCTTTAAAAATCCACAGTTAAGGGCTGGAACCATTGTACAGTGGGTGGGGTGTGTGCCTTACCAGGTCCCCAGCACCCAGCACTGAGCACTGCACTACCAGGAGTGATTCCTGAGTGCAAAGCCAGGAGTAATCCCTAAGCATCTCCTACTGTGACCCCAAACAAACAAATAAAATCAATAGTATTAATCACCAATATCTGGCTTGTTTTGGTATCATTTGGGTATCAGGGATAGAACCCAGTTAGTTGTTCACATATGGGAAGCAGGAACTCTACCACTCAGCCCTAACTCCCCACTCTTTGAGTACACACACACACACACACACACACACACACACACACGCACGCACACACACACCACATTGCATTTTTAACATAAAGGTATAAAGGTGTAAAACTTACCTTTCTCTCCTTTCTCTTTTGGGATGCTCTTCGGTCATACAGTTATAATGAATGAAACAAAAACAGACTAACACAAAACCTGCTATTATGACAGCGATTATGATAGTGAGGAGACGCCTCCGGAAGCCCTCCATTTTGATCTGCATTGTTTCATGCTGCTTAGGTTCTGTCAAAAAGATTGTATAACAGGAAAACCTGTTAGATATACAAGCTCCCTTCTGGTGTGAGAGTGTTTACCTTTAGAGATCAGAATCAAATCTCTGCATCCACAACTTTCTATAAGCATGTTAAATTGCCCCTGGTCACTTTCTTCATGCCAAATGTAGCTAATTATTACAGATATCTGAATTATCCCTCTACTGTGGCTTGCTTAACTAACACATTGCCAAGGATTTTGAGTATGCATGCATATTTTTCAGGTATGAATGCACAAAAATGTTTAGGTGTACATGTGAGTGTATGTTGTGGGAAGGAGGATGGAACAAGAAAAAAAATTCCTGGTGAAACCTGTGAGATTCACTTACATAATGTTATCTGGTTTGGTTGGTGAATTGGGCGTGGGAGGGGAATGTCTTTTGGGGGCTCTAAGGGAGATTAGGCTTGGTGCTCAAACCTGAGTGTGTAACTTGTAAAGCAAGCACCTTAACCCTATACTTTCTCTCTCTCTCAGACTGCAAGACTCTATTTGCTTTTTATGTTTCTGTGTTGCTTAACTTTTTCGCACAGAAGTCAAAGTCTAGGGTATGCTAGAAAATCTTTTTTCAATCACAGTGAGATGTTCAGTTACAGAATTCTTCATGATTGAGTTTCCATCCATATCATGTTCCAACACCTGTTCCTTCACCAGCGTACATTTCCCTCCATTACTGTCCCCCATCTCCCTACCACCCTTCTCCCAACCTGCCTCTATGGCTTGTACTCCCCCATCTCTTTCTCTCTCTCTCCCTCTTTCTTTTTGGACATTATGGTTTGCAATACATTTACTAAAAGGCTATCATGTATATCCCTTACCTACTTTCTATGCTAGAAATTTAAAAAATTAATTTATAGGCCCCCCGCGTTCCGTGCCCGCCCGCGGCAGCGGGACAGCTCGGAGCACCCCAGCCCCACCGGGCAGGTCCCAGCCACTCGTCCACCGCGCCTGAGCCCGCCCTCCCGTGTCCGAACAGGTTAGGGGCATGTCCTCTCGTTTGGGGGCGTGGCCACAAAAGTGGGCGTGGCCTCTTTCCGGAGCACAGGCCGCTAACACGGCCGCAGATATTTTTCTTACCATTCCATGCATTATCCTTTGGCCACAATTGATTGAACCCATACCTCCGAAGAACTCCCTGATCATCTTAGTTACTATATGTTAATACTCAACTAACCTAGCCTACCCTAACTTCACAAAAACTGTCAATGAACACATCAACGTGCACAGAAAAGTCCTTTGGCAAAAGAGCATAGCCAAAAATCTTCAGTCAAGGTCCCTCCCAAGCTAACAAGAGCTCCAGATAGTAAAGCCCATAACAACATGAAGAAACTGACAAAATCCCCACCACTAGGAGAGAGTCAAGAAAATATCTCACTAACCTCAGCAGCGACCTCCCAGAAATACACCCTCCTCTCAGATAAAGAATTCAGAGAGGAAATTGTGAGGATGGTTCACGAACTCAACACAAGTATGGAACGAACATCCAATAAATTAAGGGAGGATATGGATGCATTGTTGGAACGCTCCACCAAGATAATCCAGGAAGAAATGAGAGCAGAAATTTCAAAGCTACGAACAGAAGTCACACAACTTAAAGAATCAGTAGATGAAATGAAAAACTCGGTAGGAGCCCTCAATAGTAGAATGACTACAGCCGAAGACAGAATCAGTGAGCTTGAAGATGAGCTGCACAAAGCATATAGACAACAGCAAATAATGGCAAAAGACCTCAAAATGGCTCTAGAGCGAGTTAGAGTCCTAGGGGACGACCTCAGGAGAAACAACATAAGAATCATGGGAGTGCCGGAACCACACGGAACCAATCCCAATGAAAAAAACACCATTAAAGACATCATTGCTAAAAAATTCCCAGAGCTAGAGAATGCGGACATCCAGATACAAGGAGTCCGAAGGGTGCCAGCTAAAAGGGACCCAAATAGAAAATCCCCAAGGCATATATTAGTCAGAATGATGGATGCCGTGGATAGAGAAACAATACTGCAAGTAGCAAGATCAAAGAAAGAGATCATATACAAAGGCGCACCCCTTAGATTCACAGCAGACCTATCAGAAGAAACCCTCCAAGCCCGAAGACAATGGTGAAAAAACTTCATGAAATGAATGCCTCACCAAGAATACTCTACCCGGCTAAACTCTCAGTTAAACTTGAAGGAACCATACATTATTTCACGGACAAGCAACAGGTCAGGAACTTCATAGACTCAAGATCAAATTTAAAAGAAGGACTCAAAGGGCTACTATAAGACAAGGAAAAAGACCTATAAGAACAACAAACCCTACAGAAAAATGGCACAAAATCCAATAACAATAATTTCTCTTAATGTTAATGGGCTAAATGCACCAATCAAGAGGCACAGAGTGGCAAAATGGATTCGGAAACTAAACCCAACTTTCTGCTGCCTACAAGAAACACATCTGAATAGCCAGAACAAACACAGACTAAAAATCAAAGGATGGAAAACAATCCTGCAAGCAAACAGCCCCCTCAAAAAAAAAAAAAACGGGGGTGGCCATACTAGTATCCGATAGCATTGATTTCAGGCTGAAAAAGATCAGAAGGGACAGCAAAGGTCATTTTCTATTAATCAAGGGATATGTACAACAGGAAGAAATCACACTCCTAAATGTATACGCACCTAATGAACTACCAGCTAAATACTTAAAAGAACTCCTAACAGAATTTAAGGAGGACATAACTAGCACCATGATAGTAGTTGGAGATTTCAACACTGCCTTATCACCTCTGGATAGATCGACAAGAACAACACTCAGCAAGGAAACGATGGCCCTGAAGGAAGAAATGGAGGAGACAGGGCTAGTAGACGTATACAGGGCTATACACCCCAAAAAGAAAGAATACACATTCTTTTCCAGCGCGCACGGAACGTTTTCCAAAATAGACCATGTTCTGGGCCACAAATTATACCTTAATAGAATTGGGAAGATAGAAATTGTATCAACTATCATTTCAGACCATGATGCACTGAAGATGGAAGTTAATCACACACAGACTCGGATAACCAAATCAAACACTTGGAAATTAAACAACTCACTATTGAACAATGAGTGGGTCACGGAGAAAATCAAGGAAGAAATCAAGAGATACCTAGAAACAAATGAGAATGAAGATACAAGCTACCAAAACCTATGGGACGCAGCTAAAGCTGTGTTAAGGGGAAAATTTATAGCTCTGCAAGCCTTCCTCAGAAAGGAAGAAAGGGCCTATATAGATAGCTTGACTTCGAAGCTCAAGATCTTAGAAGAGGACCAGCAAAAGGAACCCAAATCAGATCGAAGGAAAGAAATAATAAAACTTAGATCAGAAATTAACAATATGGAAACCCGAAAAACAATCCATAAGATCAATGAAACAAAGAGCTGGTTCTTCGAGAAAATAAATAAGATTGATAAACCGCTAGCAAGACTCACAAAGAAAGAAAAAGAGAAAACCCTAATAATCCGAATCAGAAATGAAAAGGGGGACATCACTACAGAAACCAAGGAGATTCAAAGGATCATCAGAGACTACTTTGAAAGTCTGTATGCCACGAAGCAAGAGAACCTAAAAGAAATGGACGAATTCCTTGACTCCTACAATCTCCCAAGACTGAGCCAAGAAGACGTGAAATACCTGAATAGGCCCATAAATATCAAGGAAATCGAAACTGTAATCAAAAGTCTCCCCAAAAACAAAAGCCCAGGTCCAGACGGATTCACTGGTGAATTCTTCCAAACATTCAAAGAAGACTTGTTGCCAGTTCTCCTCAAGCTTTTCCAGGAAATCGAAAAGACAGGAACCCTTCCGAACAGTTTCTACGAGGCACATATCTCCCTAATACCAAAAGCAAACAAAGACACCACTAACAAAAAAACTATAGACCAATATCCTTGATGAACACCGATGCGAAGATTCTCAACAAAATACTAGCAAATAGAATCCAACAACTCATCAAAAAGATCATACACCATGACCAAGTGGGATTCATCCCAGGGATGCAAGGATGGTTTAACATTTGGAAATCAATCAACATAATCCATCACATCAACAAAAGTAAAGATAAAAACCATATGATCATATCCATAGATGCAGAAAAAGCATTTGACAAGATCCAACACCCATTCATGATAAAAACTCTCACCAAAATGGGTTTTGGAGGAACTTTTCTCAAGATAGTCTAAGCCATCTACCATGAACCTATGGCAAGCATTATCATCAATGGAGAAAAACTAAGGGCTTTTCCTCTAAGATCGGGGACAAGACAAGGATGTCCACTCTCACCACTTCTCTTTAATATAGTACTGGAAGTATTAGCAATAGCCATCAGGCAAGAAAAAGATATTAAGGGGATTCAGATTGGAAAGGAAGAAATCAAGCTCTCACTATTCGCAGACGATATGATACTATACCTAGAGAAACCTAAAAGCTCTAGTAAGAAACTCTTAGAAACAATTGACCTATACAGTAAAGTCGCAGGCTATAAAATCAATACCCAGAAATCCATGGCCTTCCTATATGCAAACAATGAGACAGAGGAAAGGGACATGAAAAAAGCAATCCCGTTCACAATTGTGCCCCAGAAAATCAAATACCTTGGAATCAGCTTAACTAAAGAAGTAAAGGACCTCTACAAAGAAAACTATAAAACGCTACTTCATGAAATAAAAGAGGACATGAGGAAATGGAAAAATATCCCCTGCTCATGGATAGGGAGAATAAACATTGTCAAAATGGCAATACTCCCCAAAGCATTATATAGATTTAACGTGATCCCTATAGGGATACCCATGGCATTCTTCAAAGAAATGGAGCAAGCAATCCTGAAATTTATATGGCACAATAAACGCCCACAGATAGCTAAAACAATTCTTGGGAAAAAGATGATGGGAGGCATCACCCTCCCCAACCTTAAACTCTACTACAAAGCGGTAACAATTAAAACAGCATGGTACTGGAACAAAAGCAGAACTGTAGACCAATGGAACAGGGTGGAATATCCCCACACACAACCTCAAATGTATGATCATCTAATCTTTGATAAAGGTGCAAGAGATGTGAAGTGGAGCAAGGAAAGTCTCTTTAACAAATGGTGCTGGCACAACTGGACAACCACATGCAAAAAAATGGGCTTAGAACTCGATCTGACACCATGCACAAAAGTCAGATCAAAATGGATTAAAGACCTCAACATCAGACCACAAACCATAAGGTACATTGAAGACAAGGTAGGCAAAACCCTCCAGGATATTGAAGATAAAGGTATCTTCAAAGATGACACGGAACTAAGCAATCTAGTAAAAACAGAGATCAACAAATGGGACTACATTAAACTAAAAAGCTTCTGCACCGCAAAAGATACAGCGACCAGAAATCAAAGACTATCTACAGAATGGGAAAGGATATTTACACAATACCCATCAGATAAGGGGTTGATATCAAGGGTATATAAAGCACTGGTTGAACTCTACAAGAAGAAAACATCCAACCCCATCAAAAAACGGGGCGAAGAAATGAACAGAAACTTTACCAAGGGAGAGATACGAATGGCCAAAAGGCACATGAAAAAGTGCTCTACATCACTAATTATCAGAGAGATGTAGATCAAAACAACCATGAGATACCACCTCACACCACAGAGGCTAGCACACATCCAAAAGAACAAAAGCAACCGCTGTTGGAGAGGATGTGGGGGGAAAGGGACTCTTCTACACTGCTGGTGGGAATGTCGGCTAGTTCAGCCCTTTTGGAAAACAATATGGACGATTCTCAAAAAACTAGAGGGTGAGCTCCCATTTGACCCAGCAATACCACTGCTGGGAATATATCCCAGAAAAGCCAAAAAGTATAGTCGAAATGACATCTGCACTTATATGTTCATCGCAGCACTGTTTACAATAGCCAGAATCTGGAAAAAACCCGAGTGCCCTAGAACAGATGACTGGTTGAAGAAACTCTGGCACATCTATACAATGGAATACTATGCAGCTGTTAGAAATAATGAGGTCATGACGTTTGCATATAAGTGGATCAGCATGGAAAGTATTATGCTAAGTGAAATGAGTCAGAAAGAGAGAGACAGACATAGAAAGATTGCACTCATCTGTGGACTATAGAATAACAGACTATAAGACTAACACCCAAGAATAGTAGAAATAAGTACCAGGAGGTTGTCTCCATGGCTTGGAGGCTGGTCTCTCATTCTGGGCATCTCAGAGAAGGGAACACCAAGTAAAATGTGATTGGAGGTCATGTGGGGGAAAGATGATGCGGGCCCAATATAGACTAGAGACTGAACACAATGGCCACTCAACACCTTTATTGCAAACCACAACACCTAATCAGAAAGAGAGAACAAAAGGGAATACCCACCCTGCCATAGTGGCAGTGTGGGGTGGGGGGAGACAGGACTTGGGAGGGGGGAGAGGGATGTTGGGTTTACTTTTGGTAGAGAATGGGCACTGGTGAAGGGATGGGTTATCAAACTTTGTAAGGGAGAAACATGAGCACAAAAATGTATAAATCTGTAACTGTACCCTCACGTTGACTCACTAATTAAAAATAAACTATTAAATTAAAAAAAGTATTTAGTAACTAAACAGAAAGACCAACTCTTGACTCTTTTCAAAACCAGAGGAGAGAGAGAATATCAACTCCACTTCCACATATTTACATTAGGGATAGATGTCCATAAACGACCTATCTAAGAATGTTCACAGCACATTTGTTCATACAAACTAAAATCTGGAGATATTTTGTGTCCATAATCAGGTGTATGGAAAACAAACCATGGTGCATTCATGCAATGTCCCTCAGATAAAAAGCAACAGACTGTTGCTTACACAACAGATGTGGAGTATCAAACATTATGCTGAATAAAAGAGATCAAAACAGTGCTTGCCTCTGTTGTGGGTGAGAAAGAATTCCCAGGGATAATTTTTGAGATATAAAATATTACTAATTCGCAGCCGACCAGGGTTCAATTCCTCCTGGCAAGCTACCGAAGAGTATCCCGCCCGCATGGCAGAGCCTGGCAAGCTACCTGTGGCGTATTCGATATGCCAAAAACAGTAACAAGTCTCACAATGGAGACATTACTGGTGCCTGCTCTATCGAATCAATGAACATCGGGATTACAGTGCTACAGTGCTACTAATTTTTTCAACACTTCAAATGGCTGGAGCGATAGCACAGCGGTTGGGCATTTGCCATTCACGCAGCCGACCCGAGTTCCGATTCCCCCACCCCTCTCAGAGAGCTCAGCAAGCTACCGAGATTATCGAGCCCGAGTGGCAGAGCCTGGCAAGCTACCCGCGCGTATTGGATATGCCAAAAACAGTAACAATAAGTCTCTCAATGAGAGATGTTACTGGTGCCCGCTCGAACAAATCAAATGGTACATTTAACTTTTGTGCATTCCATTCATTCTATGATCAGTTTGAAGATAATGTTGACACATACTGATCTTCAACTTAAAAATGAATAAAAGATGAGTTGAAGGGTGAATAAAGATCTTGATTGATGAAAAAAATTAATTTATAGAGTCTTATTAAATCATCGTGAGATACAAAGTGAGTTACAAAGTTGTTCATGATTGGATTTAAGTCATACAATGCTCCAACACAGGTCCTTTCACCAGTGTACATTTCCCACCACCAATGTCCCCAGTTTCCCTCTTTTCACCCCCTACCCCTACTCTGTCTCCACAGCAGGCATTTCTCTCTCTCTCTCTCTCTCTCTCTCTCCTTTTGGGAATTATAGTTTGCAATACAGGCACTGAAAGGTAGAATTGAGTACTGAAAATAGGAAAATAGGTATACATGCTAGATTTTCTTTTTTTTGCTTTTTGGGTTACACCCGGCGATGCACAGGGGTTACTCCTGGTTCATGCACTCGGGAATTACTCCTGGTGTTGCTCAGGGGACCATATGGGATGCTGGGAATCAAACCCGCGTTGGGCGAGTGCAAGGCAAACACCCTACCCGCTGTACTATTGCTCCAGTCCCATGCTAGAAATTGAAGGCTTACTAATGCAATGTTCAAGAAAAAGATTTTATAACAACAAGGAAAAAGGAAGTCATGAAATTTGCTTATAAATTGAAGACATGCTGAGTATCATCCTGAGTGAAACGGGTCAGAAGGAGAGGGACAGACATAGATTGCTCTCATTTGTGGAATATTATAAAAGCATAGTATGAGTCTAATATCCAAGGATAGCAAAAACAAGACTCAGGAGGACTGGCTCACCATTGGATGCTTGTCCCAAGTATGTGGCGGGAAGAGGAGAGTTAGGATAGAGAAGGGACCACTATGACAATAATAGTTGGAAATAATCACTCTGGGCAAGAACTGAACTCTAAAAGTACATACAGGAATATGCATGATCACCTTTCAGTATCTTTATTGCAAGTCATAATGCCCAAAAGGAGAGAGAGAGGTGCCTGTCATAGACGGGAGTGGGAGGGCATGGGAGGGAGGGAAACTGGGGACATTGGTGATGGGAAATGTACACTGGTGAAGGGAAGGGTTTTGGAATATTGTATAACTGAAACCCAATCATCAACAACTTTGTAACTCTATATCCCACAGTGATTCAATTAAAAATAAATTAATTGACAAAAGCAAATTAGCAATTCTAACACCAATAAAACACATTCTAAAAAATAAAATTAATTCACAATTATAAAACAAAATAAGAATCGCAATGTCATATGACCTAGAGATCACCTTCCTGGGCTCTAAAGAACACCACATTATTAATCCTTAAGGATATACCACATATAAATTATATATAGTAGAAGACATATCCACAGCCAGGGAAAGTAGGGTTTAGTAGGACTGGTCAGTGGTTGGAATCAATCACGTGTGTGTGTGTGTGTTTGGCTGAGGGTAGGTAAGATAGAGAAGGGACCAGGATGACAATAATAGCTGGAAATTATCGTACTGGATAAAAACTGAGTGTTAAAAGTAGGTAAAGGGATATACCGGAGAACCTTTTAGTATCTGTATTGCAAACTACAAAGGCCAAAACAAGAGGGTGTGGGGAGAGAGAAAAAGTACCTGCCATAAAGGCAGAGTGGGGTCAGGGGGTTGATGGGAGCAAACCTGGGGACACTGGTGCTGGAAAGCATACACTGGTAAAGGGATGGGTGTTGGAACACTGTATGACTGAAACCTTATCATGAACAGCTTTGTAAAGATCTATCTATCTATCTATCTATCTATCTATCTATCTATCTATCTATCTATCTATCTAAGATCTATTCAATAATAAAATCTAAAAAAAATTAAATTAAAAAAAGAATATACCATATACCTCTGTTCATTATAGTTTTATCTACAATATCCATGACCTGGGAACAACCCAAATGTCTAAACACCAGATAATCTGGAAGGAGTTGGAGGGTGTCATGCTAAGTGTAGTCAAAGGAAAAAGACGAATGGCAGATGCTCTCACTCACTTATGAAGCATAAAGAAAATCTATAATTTATACAAGGCATTATACACTCACCAGTGGACAAAAACCCAGAAATTTTAGTCAATATAACAGAAAACTGAGGCTTGCAGTGAGGGCAGGGGACCATGGGACCGTGGTAGAGGGTTATTCACTCTTTGGAGGCGGGGAAAGGGAAGGAACATTGCAAGTATATGACAATAATACAGACAATTGTAAACCATGATACCTCAATAAAAAGAGAAAAGTCAAAACAAGAAAAAAGCCACCCCAGAACCAATAATGACCAAAAAAGAAAGAGATTTTAAAACAAATATAGCTAATTTGACTATACATAAAAAACTTGATTATATAACTTGATTATAAATATATTGGCTATACATATACAATGGCTAAATGCTTGAATTAATATTAGAAGTCATGATTTATCATTTAGAAGATTAAGTACATACCATTAGTATTAATAATAGAAGTTTCATTATTTTGGGTTATATTTTTTACTCCATCATTTTGAACGTTGGCCCAAATAGACAAAAGTAGGACATAAACAAAAATATTCATGCCCAGGCCTTTGTCCAAATGTTTTTTCTACCACGGTAACAACCCTATTTGACATTGGTTTATGACATCATTTTTCTGACAACATAATCTCACCATGGGAACACATAAGGTTTTTTGTGTGCACATGTTATCAAAAGACTGTTTGTTTCTTTTTCACTTTAAAAAGTCTTTAACATTCAAATCAAAAAGAACTGGGCTTTATGCCCAGGGAGAAATGTATGAGAATTGGGAGAAAACTCTAAATATTGGAGGCTTTTCCCTACATGAAAAGGAAGTTGTATAGCAGTTTAAGTGCTTAAACTGGGGAAATCATCTCAGAGTACAAGTCAGTATGAATTTTTAAAATAAAATTTAGATTTTGCTGTGCTAAGGACTAATCCTAGGGCCTCACATATGAAAACTTGTATCTGAGCACTGGGCCATGCCGCTGGGCAATATAATCAAGACTGACTAATCACTCCGGATTTGAACCCAGGCCCTAATACATGTCAAGTGTGTGCTCTAGCAATGAGCAACATCCCTAGCTCATTCCTCAACCTTTTGGAACTTCTCACTGCTAATTCTCCAGCTGCAGCTCAGCCTAGAAATTCATTTATTCATCAGACATTTGTAGTGTACTCCTTCCTGCCAGACCCCACGTTTAAATTGGGTACCAAAATAGATCAGGGTGGGATTGGGGCCGACACTCAGTAGTGGAATGCAGAAGCATCTCTCTCCCTCCCTCCCTCCCTCCCTCCCTCTCTCTCTCTCTCTCCCCTCCTTCTCTCGCTCTCATATTCATATATATATATATATATATAAATATACATATATAGCACTGCCGTCCCATTGTTCATCGATTTGTTCAAGCAGGTACCACTAACGTCTCCATTGTGAGACTTGTTACTGTTTTTGGCATATCGAATATGCCATGGGGAGTTTGCCAGGCTCTGCCATGTGGGCAGGATACTCTCGGTAGCTTGCCGGGCTCTCCAAGAGGGATGGAGGAATTGAACCCAGGTCAGCCTCGTGCAAAGCAACTGCCCTACACACTGTGCTATCGCTCCAGTCCATATACATATATATATATGTATATATATATATATATATATATTACTTTCCTCCTGAAACTCTAGTCCTGTTCTTCAATATACCTTTCAACCAAATAAAGATCAGAAAATGCTATTTTAATTCAATGATACATGCCAATTATATCTCAAGCTAGAGATGAAATCTAAAAACGGAGAAATGTTTTTGCCTTTTGAATAAAATGATTTCCATTTGAGTGGTGCTTCTAAAGTGAAAGAACGTATGTCAGCTCTTCTTAAAGTCAGTCTTCCTTTCTTGTACGGAAAGTTGGTAGATAAAATCTGAAAGCCAGTATTTCAGAAATAGCTTCCAAATTAATTTGCACATTAACTTCCCGTTCACAGTAGACCCAGAAACACTGGATTTTTTTTTTTTGCTTTAACATAGATTTATACAATTTTATCTCATTTGTTGGTTCACATGATTGCCGTGTTAGAAATTCCTCTCACTGGGACTCCGATTCTGATCGGAACTGTGCCTGGTCTCTGTCTGCCAGGAGCCGCACCCCCAGCCCCAGATCAGAGACGCCCGGACAAATTTCTATGCCGCTTCAGTTTGCTGGGGTCACACCCCGGGCTCCTCTGTTGCAGATATAGCACAGGAGAACCGTTCCCGAGCACGAACCTCGGCTTCGTGCGTGCAGAGCCTGTGTTCTAGCCCTTTGGGTCATTTCTCGGCGCCTGCATATTTAGTGTGTTTGGGGCCGCGCGAGGCTGTGCTGTGGGCTCTCTCCTGGCTCTGCCCTCTGGAGTTGGCAGGTAGGGGACCATTTGGAATGCCGGGGATGGCACCGCGTGCAGGGAGAGCGCCCCAGCACATACTGATTTGGTTATGGGAACCACGCTGAGGCCCACTGAGACGCCTAACTTGTGGCACAAAATGGAAGGGCCGTCCAAGCTGTTCTGGAAGCCTCTAAAGGTCACTTAATACAATTCCGCAGGTCCACGCGGGGGGAAATGGCAAACATTTTATTCACTTATTTTATTTTCCTGAGGGGAGAGGGGGGCATGCCTAGCAGTGCTCAAGGCTTACTCCTGGTTCTGCACTCACCGATCACTCCCTGGCGGGACTCAGGGGGCCCTATGAAGTGTTGGGGTGCAAGAGAGGGCGGGGACTGAACCCAAGTTGCTGGCATGGAAGGTGGATGCCTTAACCCCCGTGCTGTCTCTCCAGCCCCGCTTGCTTTTCCCCTGAAGGGGAGCTGAGTCCTCTCCACTATGCCGTGCGGCCCGTTCTCCCACGGCCCTGCTCGCTCTGCAGCGGTCGCCCGAGTCTCTCCCGCATAGCCTGTGTGAACGCCCAGCCCTGACTTTCTCAGCCGCGGGAACCCGTCCTGGGAGTTCTGCCTCGTGGCTGTCTACTGCCCTCCGCTGGTCCTCTACTGCCAGTGCAATTGATGGTGGGGTTTTGATTTTTCCCTCCCTTGAGACTTATATTGGGATTGTAAATTCAAGTACAGCCATCCTGCCCAGCGTTGGAGGTCTGCTAGCCTCGGGCTCTAATCAAATGTGATTTTCTTTGAACTTTCTTTCTCTAAATTAGCTAGGAAATAGGGGAAGAAGCAACTTGTTTAACTCATTACTTAGGATTTGGGGTTTTCTTTTTTGGGTCTCACGCGGCGATGCTCAGGGGTTACTCCAGGCTCTGCACTCAGGAATTACTCCTAGTGGTGTTCGGAGGACCCTATGGAATGTCAGGGATTGCGTCCAAGTCGGCTGCCTGTAAGGCAAATACCCTTCCTGCTGTACTACCGTTCCAGCCCCACATCATTATTTAGTTCAGCCTTAATAACATCTATTTATTCCATTAACATTTTAGGGAAATTGGTTAGAATTTTTTTTTGCTTTTTTTGGGTCACACCTGGTGATGCACAGGGGTTTCTCCTGGCTCTGCACTCAGGAATCACCCCTGGCGGTGCTCAGGGGACCATATGGGATGCTGGGATTCAAACCTGGGTCGGCCGCGTGCAAGGCAAACGCCCTACCCGCTGTGCTATTGCTCCAGCCCCTGGTTAGAATTTTTGGACTTAACATTTTTATTGGAAAATTAGATTATCAGGTCACACCTAATACTGGTGAGTGAAATAGGCCTAATAGGTTTAAACATCTTTTTAATTCAGTGTTTGACACAAGCCATTACCCTACACGGAAATCAATGAACAGCCAACCCACACTGATTGTCAGACATTAAAAAAAAACTGATAATTTCTGCCTGCATGGTTTCTTCAAGTTGGAATTTTAGATCATCTAGAAACTTTATTGTACAAGCTTTAAAAAGAAATGTAGGATAATATGAGACTAACACCCAAGGACAGTAGAGACAAGGGCCAGGAAGATTGCTCCATGGTTGGAAGCCTGCCTCATGAGCTAAGTGAGAAGGCAGCTGGAATAGAGAAGGGGTCACTAAGTCAATGATGGTTGGAGGGATCACTTGGGATGGGAGATGTGTGCTGAAAGTAGATAAAGGACCAAACATGATGGCCTCTCAGTATCTGTATTGCAAATCATAATGCCCAAAGGTGGAGAGAGAGAGAGTATGGGGGAAATTGTCTATCATAGAGGCAGGGGGAAGGGTGAGCTGGGGGTGGAGGGAGGGATGCTGGGGGCATTGGTGGTGGAAAATGTACACTGGGAGAGGGATGGGTGTTTAATCATTTTATGACTAAAACTCAACCATGAAAATTTTGTAACTATCTCACAGTGATTCGATTAAGATAAATAAACAGAACTGGAGCTTACACATGGCTGACCCGGGTTCAATTCCTCCGTCCCTCTCGGAGAGGCCGGCAAGCTACCAAGAGTATCCCGCCAGCACAGCAGAGCCTGGCAAGCTCCCCGAGGCATATTTGATATGCCAAGAACAGTAACAACAAGTCTCACAATGGAGACATTACTGGTGCCCGCTCAAGCAAATCAATGAACAATGAGACAACAGTGCTACAGTGCTACAGGCTAGGCGTACAGTACCATTAATGGTAGGGTTTCGTGTAGAGCACATTCTATACCACACCTGCCACCAGTGGCTACTTCCTTCAGCACTGTTCCAGTTCACTCTGTGTCACACTCCCCCTCTCCCTACCCCACTGTGGGAAGCTTCCTACTGAAGAAAAATTCTCATTTCCTGTTCTCTTTTGGCATTTGTTATTTTCCCACTCTGTTGTTTCCTGTCCCGCTTATTCAATGTCTAGCCCTCTTCTGACTCACTTCCCTCAGCGTGATATTCTCAAACTCCTTCCACGAAGCAGAAAATTGCATGACTTTTCTTTTCTTTTCTTTTCTTTTCTTTTCTTTTCTTTTCTTTTCTTTTCTTTTCTTTTCTTTTCTTTTCTTTTCTTTTCTTTTCTTTTCTTTTTTTTTCTTTTCTTTTCTTTTCTTTTCTTTTCTTTTCTTTTCTTATCTTTTCTTTTCTTTTCTTTTCTTATCTTTTCTTTTCTTTTCTTTTCTTTTCTCTTCTTTTTTTTGGAGGGGCCACACCTCGGTGTGCTCAGGGCTTATTCCTGCTTCTGTGTTGAGGGATCACTCCTAGCCATGTTCAGGAGACCATCTGGGGTGCCAAGGATAGAACCCGCCTTGGGAACACGTAAGGCAAGCGCTGTACTATCTCTCCACCCCCACCCCACCCCATCTCATCCTTTCTTATAGCCAAATAGTATTCCATTGTGTATTTGCAGCAGTTTCTTTATCCAGTCGTCTGGTCTAGGACACTTGGGTTGTTTCCAGATTTTGGCTACAGTGAACTGTGCTGCAATGAACACAGGAGTGCAGATGGCTTTTCCAAATAGAGTATTTGGGCCCTTTGGGAAGATGCCAAGAAGCGGAAATGCTCTATCATATGGAAGCTCAACTTCTAGCTTTTTGAGGTGTCCAGATTGTTTTTTTCTAAAAAGGCTGGACCAGTTGATATTCCCACAGGCAATGAGGGTCCTTTTCCCTACATCTCCACCAACACTGCTTGGTTTGGGTTTTTTAGGTGGTGGTGGGCATCAGGTCACACCCAGTGGAGCTCCGAGCATACTTTTGGCTCAAGGATTACTCCTGGTAGGGCTTGGGGACCATATGGGGTGCTATGGATCAAACCTGGGTCAGGTACATGTAAAGAAAGCGTCTTACTTATTGGACTATCTCTCCAGTCCCAAACCTGGGCATTCTGTGTACAGCATTGCGTGATTATCAAAATCAAGACATCTAGCATTAAAATATTAACATGTAAACCACAGCATAACTGCAGATTTAATTACCTTCATCTTCTCTTCCTTCCTTCCTTCCTTCCTTCCTTCCTTCCTTCCTTCCTTCCTTCCTTCCTTCCTTCCTTCCTTCCTTCCTTCCTCCCTCCTTCCCTCCCTCCCTCCCTCCCTCCCTCCCTCCCTCCCTCCCTCCCTCCCTCCCTCCCTCCCTCCCTCCCTCCCTCCCTTCCTTCCTTCCTTCCTTCCTTCCTTCCTTCCTTCCTTCCTTCCTTCCTTCCTTCCTTCCTTCCTTCCTTCCTTCCTTCCTTCCTTCCTTCCTTCCTTCCTTCCCTATCTCTTTCTTTCTTCCCTGCTTCTTATTCCCCTTACCTTTTGTACATTGGTTCGCAGGGGTCGCCCTCAGTCACTATGGTGTGCACACATGCTTTGTTGCAGTGCACTGGAAATGAGTCGCCTCACTCCTGCTCCATAGAACGCCACCAGCAGAACTGCGGGGGGGGGGGGAAGGGGGTGATTTTAGAGTGCTGTCTTGCCTGAGGGCCGGTCCCCCAGGGTGTAATTCTCCGCCCAACTGGCCTCAGGCCTGCACAGCAAATACTGTTGCCTGTGACCCCTCCGCAGGATCCAAACAGTGATTTTCTTTTAAATTTATTCCCCAGCTGTGTTTTCTGAGCTTCTCTTTCTTTCTGAGTCTTGGACCCCATCTGAAGACCTTACTTTAAATTCCTAGCACCCCCACACACAAACCCCACCTCCTCTCTGTTTCTCTCTTTCTTTCCTTCTCCCTCCCTCCTTCAAAATATTTGAATACTGGGGCTGGAGCGACAGCACAGTGGGTGGGGCATTTGTCTTCCACGGGGCCAACCCGGGTTCAATTCCCAGTATCCCATATGGTCCGCTGAGCACTGCCAGGAGTAATTCCTGAGTGCAGAGCCAGGAGTAACCCCTGTGCATCGCCGGGTGTGACCCAAAAAGCAAAAACACAAACAAAAAAATATTTGAATACTAAATCATTGTTTTGCATGCACTATCTAAATCTCTATTTTCTGCTACGCCCTAAAGGCTAGTTCAGGAAGTGTAACAGAAGGAAGACTCTGTTCTCAATTTGTTACAGTCAGCTGAACGCCTCAAGTCCCCATCTACATACCTGACGTTAGCTTTCATTACTTGGTTTGCATATTCTTTTGGGCTGGTGGGGCACACCCGATGATGCTCAGGGGTTACTCCTGGCTCTGCACTCTGAAATTACTCCTAGTGGTGGTCCGGGGACTGTGTGGAATGCGGGGGGGGGGGCGCGGCAGGGGGGGAGGGATAGAACTAGGGTCAGCCACAAGTAAGGCGAACATCTTACCTGCTGCGCTATCACTCCAGCCCCGATTTACATACTGTTATGTTCTTAATGTCTGTGTGTCCTCCCAAAGGAATATGTTGCAATACTACCCCCACCCCCCAAACGCTGATGGGTAGGACCTTTTGGAGGGGATCCTCTTTTGAGGATGGAGCTTTCTTGATTGTGATTGGTGCTTTTAGGGAAAATCCTAGAGAACTCCCTTGGCCCTCCTCTCTTCTGAGATCTCCCAGAGGCATGATCTAAGGCCTCCCCAGCCTACAGAACTGTGAGAAATATAGTTGGTCAGTTCCAACTCACCTAGCTTGTGGAACTTTGCTATCTGCTGGAGATCAGCCAAATTGCAAGGACTTCGCTTGGCAGCTTCGGACGGTTCTAGGGATTGAACATGTGTGAGTCAGCCCTGATCCTCTTCATTTTCCTGCTTTTGAAATGCAGGTGAGGCAACACCGGCGACGGGTCTCTCTGTTTGTTCATGATTCCCTGGCTCTTCAATATTTTCAAGAATGAAAATATGGAATTATAAAGATGCTCCCACTCAGAGTTGGAAAGTAGGAAAGTTTAGGGAAAGTAAAAGAGAAAGGAAAAGAAGAGGGGGAGAACTTAGTATAGGATTGAGTTAAAGAGAGTTATGTGTGTGCCCTTTAAGGGCTCCTGGCATTCCTTATGGGTTGACAAAGATCTACAAATGATGCCAGAAAATCACCAGGATGTCAAGCTAGTCTAAATTTCTCTGGGCATTTTTGCCCCTTATCTTAGTCTCCCTGTCAGCCTGGGCTCCAGGACAGTTTTTTTTTCTTTTTGGGTCACACCCAGTGATGCTCAGGGGTCACTCCTGGCTCTACACTCAGGAATCACTCCTGGCGGTGCTCAGGGGGCCATATGGGATGCTGGGAATCGAACCCGGATGGGCCGCATGCAAGGCAAACACCTTACCTGCTGTGCTATCACTCCAGCCCCTCCAGGACAGTTTTATGGTCCTGGAAATCTCTGACCGCTGGGGCAGGACTTTGGGAATGAAATGTGTCAGGTCAAGGGGGAAGGGTGGCAAGGGGGAAACTGTGGCTTCCATCCACACTGGCAAGGGGAGACAAACCTTCCCGGCCTCATTGCTAATTCTTTCAGTTTTCCCATCAGCCTAGACTCCAGGGTTGCTTGTTTTCTGTTTCCCTGTCAGCCTAGAGTCCAGGGCAGAGTTTCATGTACCTGGGAAGCCGAGGAAATGCCGAGACAGAACCCTGGGGGTGGAATGTGTGTCCGGTTGATTGGGGATAGATGGAACATCTGGAGAGAGATGGAACAAGTGGAGAGAGAAAACTGTGGCTTCCTGTCTCACTGTCAAGGGTAAACTGAGCTCACTTCCTCTTCCCCTTTCTTCTCTTTTGTGATGCTGGAGGTTGAATTCAGGGCCTTCCACATGCAAGACTAATGTTGTCCCACAGGTCTCCTGGCTCCCTTTAGTTTTTTTTCCCTTTTTGGGTCAAGCTGGTCTAAATTTCTCTGGGCATTTTTGCCCCTTATCTTAGTCTCCCTGTCAGCCTGGGCTCCAGGACAGTTTTTTTTCTTTTTGGGTCACACCCGGCGATGCTCAGGGGTTACTCCTGGCTCTGCACTCAGGAATCACTCCTGGCAGTGCTCAGGGGACCTTTTAGGATGCTGGGACTGGAACCCAGATGGGCCGCATGCAAGGCAAACACCCTACCCACTGTGCTAGTGCTCCAGCCCCTCCCTTTTGTTTGTACTCTGAGCAGACTTCTCAAGATGACCATGTATGGAGGATTGCCCCTTAGAAAAATAGAGATTACTGCAGTGAGACTTCTCCAGGAAGTTACACTACCGAAAACAATAGAAACCTTGACTGGGTTTGGAGTTTGGTGCTTAGAGCTCATGAAGGCGCTCTAGGTTCAGTTCCCCAGGGCAGAATCAAAACCAAACCCCGCAGCGCTCCAGATGAAACTTCCAGGTGTTGCTTTTAAGCTTTGCAAGGTTGGAGCAGACAGACATTTGGTTTAGGTTTAATTTTGTCAGCTACAGAGGTATCAGTGTGCTTACTAACCTAGAGGACATCATGTGCATTTTGAGGCGTTTATTTTTTTCTGGCTCACAGGTGAAAACAGTCACGCCTCTCAGTCTGTGTGAGTGCTCTCACGTGATGGAGGATGTGGGGTGCACACCAGGCCAGTTTAACCCTGGAAAGGTGCAAAATCCACCTCTGGGCTGACGGTAAAAAAAGGGTCCTCGAGGGGCTGGAGTGATAGCACAGCAGGCCGGTAAGGCATTTGCCTTGCACGCGGCCGACCCAGGTTTGATTCCCAGCATCCCATATGGTTCCCTGAGCACTGTTAGGAGTTAATTCCTGAGTGCATGAGCCAGGAGTAACCCCTGTGCATCGCCGGGTGTGACCCAAAAAGCCAAAATAAATAAATAAAAATAAAAAAAGACGGTTCTCAAGCCAACTGTTCGGGAAGCCACAAGGGCACTTGGCCTAGATCAGAACAATGCAGAATGCTCTGAGAGTTTTGTGGGGAAGAGGAAATGGCCAGGAGGGGAGTTTTTGATCGACTGCGTGGTGACGACATAGTAAATTGAAGGAGCAGGAAAAAAATGCCAGGGATTCATCACGAGAGGACAGACAGAAAAAAAAACCCAAGCATCGCAACAAGACTCAGTCGTATAGTATTTGTCTAATCAGAAAATTGTAAATATTGCATATAGATTTGAAGCAGGCAGAGTATTAGGAAATTCTAAGTTTGTGAGTGTGGGTGCATGTGTGTGTGTGAGGGAGAGAGAAAGAGAGAGAGGGGAGGGAAGAGTGAGAAAAAAATAAGAGTACAGATGCAGAGCATATGAGGAGAGAAAGAAGGAGTGCAGGGTCCAAATCTATCTTGAACGGTGCACACCCCGTTGAAAAAGTGCTCCAAGCTAAGAAAAGGCTGGAAAAACAAGGTAGAGGATTTGGAGACATGGAGGTCAAGAGCAAAATTAGCCATTAAGAGACCCCACGGTCGGGGCGGGGGACTCGGAGACAGGATTGCTGCTTTTCTTGACAAGCCTTGTGAATCGAATGGTCTATTTGAGCAATGCGTGCATGTATTTGTCACCCAGATGGAGAATTAATGGAAAAGAGGTTATTTGCTCCCCATCCCCCTGCAACTCCAGTGGTCTTCAAAAGCCTGGCGTATAGACAGCCCTGGCCTCAGACCTTTGAGGATGGGCTGTCTGCACGCCTGTGCCTGTGTTTCAATCCGCTACCTATTTTCCATAATACTCAGTGCTTCTGGCAAAGAAAGGATACAAAAGATGTTCTAAAAGATGTTCAACATCATTAGGAACGTGGGGGAAAATAAGCCATTTAAACAATAGCGCTTGGGAAAGGGAGCCAGAACAATGAAGTGGTTAAAAGCATGGACCTTGGACAGGGAATGCCTTTCTTCAGGTACAATGCCTCTGGCGTGCTAGCTATGTGACCTTGGGCAAGTCATTTAACTTAGCTTTGTCCTGCACTGTCATAAAGGAGTCTGTCAGAGCTCCGCTCCCTGGGGGCGTCGGGAGGATACAATGAGTTAATAGAGATAAAGAGTTTAGGACAGGCTAAGTGCTTTGGAGAGCGTTTTGGCAGAATCTAGTAAATTTGAAAATGCAGGTCCCCTAAGACCCAGCAATTCAATTTCTGAGTACCTCTCTGCTGAAACACTTAGTGGAATCCGTGCGGGGAAGCACGGCCAAGAGCCTTTCCTTTGGAATTCTTTGTAATTACCAAATGTAAAATAACATTTAAAAGTAGAAGGCACCTAATCGCCCTTCTGTTGGGAAATGTGCGAGCAGGCGTGTGCCTCCGCTGCACAAAGTACTGCAAAATAGCTGTTGCGATAAATGGACTAGAGCCACTGCTAGGACAACTGCAATTACCACTTGAAGACGCCATGACTGGGCGGTGGGGATAAGCACAAAAGGCTCAGGTTCACCCCCAAAGTCATGCTGTCCTCGGCACCACCGGGTTCTACTCCTGAGCTCCTACCTGGGAATGACCTGTGAGCATCGCTGTCGGTCCGTGCCCCAACCCCAACCCAAAGTAAAGAAATTAATGAGATGAAAGTACTGCTGTGCAGGGTCTGGATGATCCCTCCTAGGGCTGGAGCATCTGCCTGGCACACAGAGAGTCTGCCTCCAATTCCCCATACTGCACAGACCCTGAGCACTGCTAGGCGCCAAGGAGTGTTGTGCCAGAGTCACCTTGGGATCTCCTGAGAAATGTTGGGGAGACACTCCCCTCCAAAGAGCAAACAAAGGCACTGTGGCCAGTAAAGTACAAAGTGAAAATATGTGTCATGGCATTATATGGTTTGATATGTACCCAAAATATGCACAAAAATAATGCAGAGAAACTGCAAGACTTGAGTTATGCAAGGAGAGATCTAGACATGATGTGCTGTAAGAGTTTTGCCATACTGCTAATCCCTCCCTCCCTCCCTCCCTCCCTCCCTCCCTCCCTCCCTCCCTCCCTCCCTCCCTCCCTCCCTCCCTCTCTCCCTTCCTTCCTTCCTTCCTTCCTTCCTTCCTTCCTTCCTTCCTTCCTTCCTTCCTTCCTTCCTTCCTTCCTTCCTTCCTTCCTCCCTCCCTCCCTCCCTCCCTCCCTCTCTCTCTCCCTGTCTCTTTCTTTCTACACATAGAACCCAGGTATTCTTCCACTGAGTTATAAACCTGGACCTTGTCTTATTTCTGAGAGAAAGCAAATAATGCTCTGTTCATTGGGAAGTGTAATTATGTGTGCCTATATTTTTAAAACCATATTTTTATACCTTTCTCCACATTGGAAATATTAATAATTGCTAAACTTAATGGCTCTAAAATGTGCTCTTGTGTTTTGCTTTTTTTGTTGGCTTGGGAGCCATACCTCGTGATGCTCAGGGCTCACTCCTGGCTCTGCATTCAGTAGTCACTTCTGGCAGTGCCGGGACCCTATGGGATGCCGAGATCAAACCCCAGTCAGCCATGTGCAGGACAGGCACCCTGCCCACTGCACATCTCTCTGGGCCCAAAGTGTGCTTTTTATTTTATTTCATATTTCGGGGTGGGGCCACACGCAGCGGTGCTCAGGTCTCACTCCTGGCTCCATATCCAGGGATCACAGTTGGGGACCCTACTGGGTGCCAAGGATCAAACCTAGGTTGACAGCAGGCAAAGCAAGCATCCTACCCACTGTTCTGTTGCTACAGCCCATACCATGTGCTTTTATTTATTTATTTATTTATTCATTTATTTATTTATCTTTGATCTTTGGGTCACAACCGGTGATGCACAGGGGTTACTCCTGGCTCATGCACTCAAGAATTACTCCTGGCGGTGCTCAGGGAACCATATGGGATGCTGGGAATCAAACCTGGGTCGGCTGTGTGCAAGGCAAACACCCTACCTGCTGTGCTATTGCTCCAGCCCCTACAATGTGCTTTTAAACTGGAGCACATTTCAAACTCCTGGGTCTGTTGTCATTTCAGTGATACTCCTACCACTCATTCAGGCAACATCAGAATGTCGTTGTGAAGGTAGGGCTTACATTGGAAGGGAAACTGCTTGGTGTATGGAAGCAGACACTTGGAATATCCTAAATTCCAATGAGCTGTTTCTTCAGTCACACATCACTAATAAAGGGTGAGGGGCTGAGGAAATGGCTCAAAAGACTGGAGCATAAGCATAAAGCCCTGACTCTGATCCTAGCACTGCCTGACCCTCTGACCCGCTCAGCCACGTACCTCCAGGGATTATCCCCAGGCCTCCTGAGTGGTGCTTGGGAATAATTTTGGATGCTTTTCAAAAAGCACTGTCTATAGCACTGCCATCCCATTGTTCGATTTGCTCGAGCAGGCACGAGTAACGTCTCCATTGTGAGACTTGTTGTTACTGTTTTTGGCATATCGAATACGCCATGGGTAGCTTGCCAGGCTCTGCCGTGAGGGCGGGATACTCTCGGTAGCTTGCCGGGCTCTCTGAGAGGGATGGAGGAATCGAACCCAGGTCAGC
Source organism: Sorex araneus (assembly GCF_027595985.1). Classification (NCBI taxonomy): domain Eukaryota; kingdom Metazoa; phylum Chordata; class Mammalia; order Eulipotyphla; family Soricidae; genus Sorex; species Sorex araneus. The sequence continues at coordinate 73,825,015 of NC_073313.1, read as the reverse complement.
CACATGGAAGGCAAGCACCCTACCTGCTGTGCTATAGCTCCAGTCCAAAAAAAAAGGGGGAAAAAAAAAGAAGAAAACAATCTGGAAAACTTCAACAGCTACTGGTAGAGGCAATGGAGAAAACTTGGGAGAAGGCCAAAAGAAGCACCAATATGATTTGTCACATTTTTCCTGCGACTTCTCTGGCACCCATACCCTGCAGGGCTCAGGCGCTGCTCTGGGGCTGTGCCCAGGGAACCTGCAGTGCCAGTAGACACAGCTGGGCTTCCAGCACTCAATGCAGGTACACTCACCCTTTGAGCTGTCTGCCCGACTGGCACAGACGGATTTCAGTAGTGGCATATTGAATTACATTTAGTTAGATTAAGAGAACCTGCTAATTTTCAATGAAGTATTTAGATACGTGTGTGTAACAATGCCTCAGCTCTATTGGACTTGCAGTAAAGCTGGTTTATGGGGTTGAATTCAAACCGTCACGGTCAGTTGGGTTCTGAGCATAGAAGCACCTTTACAAACATTACGCGCTAGTGGAGGGGGGTGAGTACACAAGGGACGGGTGTGGTGTTGGAATTCCGTGCATGAGGAACTGTTATGAACTGTATTGTAAACCACAGAATTTCAATCCATTGAAAAAACACACTGAAAAAAAAAAATCAATTGAAATAACCTCACTGTGGAGAGTAGCTGCAGAAGGTAATCATTTTGTAAGAGCCCTTTTTGGGATTCTGTTCATTTTTCTCCAGTCCGTTTGGCAGCAACGCCTAGAATAAAGGCGGAACTGTTCTCTTAGCTGACTTTGGAATAATAACTAATTATATATTAACCACTCACAAAATTCCAAGCAAGAGGTGGCAAAACATTTATGTTATACATGGACATAACAACATTTATCCTTTCTAGAGTATCTCGCAACAATGATTACTTTTATGTTAAAGATGAAGAAACTGAACGCTGGGCAGACGGCTCCAAAGGTTGGAATACATGTTTTGATTCCCAAGGTTTGGATTTACACTTAGGAATTCCCGCTCTGAGCATCACACCTTAATGTCTACTTTAAAGACTTCATTATACAGCCTGGTAAAGGGTCACAAGAGAACATAACTCTAATTTTTTTTTAATTTTATTGAATCACCATGAGATAGTTATAAGCTTTCGTGTTTGGGTTACAGTCTCACAATGATCAAACACCCATCCCTCCACCAGTGCACATTCCCCACCACCAATATCCTGGATATACCCCCCCTTTCTCACCCTCCATCTGCTTCTATGGCACACAATATTCCCCATACTCTCTCTCTCCTTTTGGGAATTATGGCTTGCAACAGACACTGAGAGCTCATCATGTTTGGTCCCTTATCTACTTTCAGCATGCATCTCCCATCCCAACTGGTTCCCCCAGCCATCATTTTCTTAGTGATCCCTTCTCTGTTCCATCTGCTTTCTCCCTTCCGCTCATAAAGCAGTCTTCCAGCTATGGGCAATCCCCCCTGGCCTTTGTATCTACTGTCCTTGATAACCCCTAAATCTTAATTAGGATGCTTTGGGGTTTTTTTAAGGGAGTATTTACTTTGAAAGCATACTGTCTTCAAATGGTCACACCTAAAAATTTCCTTACAATTAGTAAGGATACTTATTGTCACAGCTCTAGCAAGTCAGGTCTCCCTCAAGGTGACCATGGAAGATGGAGGGATTTGCGTCTACATAGATGAATCTTAGAGCACACTTGTCCATTTGATTTCTTCTAATCAAGCATTCTCTATTAGAATAACAAGTTCTGCTGCATTGGCCTGGAAATGGATGCCTTGCTGGACCTCAGGGCAAAGAACTTATATATTAGAATGTCTGTGTTTCCTACTTAATGCCTATTTAATACCAATTAATTTGGTATTTAATTCCAAACAAAACCCTGGAAGTGAGAAGGGGATAAAAGAAATATTTTGTTAAAACCCTGAGATAACATGCTGGGGGAAAAGGCAGCTCAGATAGATAAGGGAACACTAAGTAGAGGATGTTGGGAGGACCCATTCAGGTTTGAAAATGCGAACTAAAAGTAGACCGAACATGAAGGCCACTCAATACCTCTATTGCAAACTACAACACCCAAAAGGAGAGAGAACAAAAGGGAATGCCCTGCCGCAGAGGCAGGGTGAGGTGGTGGGGGATGGGATGGGGGTGGTGAGAGGGATACTGGGATCATTGGTGGATGAGAATGGGCACTGGTGAAGGGATGGGTAAACGATCACTGTATGACTGAAATGCAAACACAAAAGTTCATAAATTTGTAACTGTACATCACAGTGATTCTCTAATAAAAAATAAAAAAAAAACCTGATATATTGCCAACAGAATGGTGAACTGAGGCTGCAAAGCTGGTGTGGGCGCAAAAGGTGAAGAAGCAACCTTGGTTCAGCAGCAGCGGGATATTGGCATTCTGGTGCTGAGTGTGATAGGCTAGCACTGCAAGTCTAAAACAATGCTATGAATAACACCACATTAAGGTTTAACTTGGGGGAAATGGTATACTGTTTTTTTTTCATATTTTCCCCAGGGTGCTATTGATTTTTAAAAAATTTTATTGAGATATTATATTTTAAAATCAATCAGGAGTCATTGGTACGAAGAAACACAGTCACCAGAACTATCCCCTGTCCTGTTCATAGAATTCTGTGTGATGGAGGAGCTTCCAGGCTACTGGCCACAGCTGCCATCCTGGAGACTCCTCAGATCTCCCGAAGCAGTAAAGAAGCAGAGGGAAAAGTTTAAACCGAACACAACCATGCTTTCATCACCACCAGAGACTTATTTTGAAATTTTGATTCTAGCGAGTAAGACAAAATGTGACTTGGAAATAAGTTCCGTTAATGGCAAGGGCCACTGAAAGTACGGAAAGGGATACACATGATTACCTTTCAGTGCCTGTATTGCAAACCATAATGCCCAAAAGGAGAGAGAGAGATGGAGATAGAGACAGAGAGACAGGGAGGGAGAGATAGAGAGAGAAGTACCTGACTTAAGGGCAGAAGGGGATTACAGGTGGGGACATGGGGACACTGGTGCTGGGAAATGGACACTGGTGGATGGATGGGTGTTGGAACATTGTCTGACTGAAACCCAATCATGAACAACTTTGTAACTGAATATCTCATGGTGATTCAATAATAAAGAGGGAAGTATTTTTAAAAACTAATAATAAGTCTTAGTGAGGGGTTGGAAAGATAGTACAGTGAATAGGGTCCTTAGCTTACACACGGCTGACCCAGGTTCGATCCCCGGCATCCCATATAGTTTCCTGAGCCCTGACAGGAGCGACCCCTGAGCACAGAACCAGAAGTTAGTCCTGAGCACCACATTTGGGGAATGTGGCCCCAAAAACCAAAGAAAGTCTCAGTGGTAGGAGAAGGAAGCCCCAATTCTAGCTTGTTAGGACTCACTCACGTTCCGTTGAGCTCCCACCTGCCCTCCAGGCTACAAGGCTTTCTGATCCTGAAGGTCAAAGGAGAAGATCTGAGGGGAAACTGAAGCAGGAAGAGAGCTGAGAGGCGGAAACTGTGTAAACCCACCACAGAATGACCAGGCTCACACATCAGTGTTAGTGTGATTGCAAACGTGCCATCATGCTACAATCATTTTAAAAGGGCTGGGATGGGGGAAGGTAGGAGGGGTCTTGAGATGGGGATGCGACACTGGCGGTGCAGTTGGAATGCTGTCTCCCAGAAACTCCGTTATTGACAGTGTTGTCAATCACGGTCGAAATGAAAAACGTTAAATGTCTTGGAGCAGAGAGGCAGGGCGGGATGCAAGGGCTTGCCTTGCGTGTGACTGACCCAGGTGTGGTCCTTGGAACCCCCGTGGCCCGCTGAACACTGCCAAGAGTAGCGATCAGAATGAACCTAATTTGACTTTTTTATTATTTGCTCCCTTACGATCTCATCTCATCGCATTGCCACCAGCAGTGCTATTTCATGTGCTGTCTTCTTCATGCTGCCACATTTCCCTACATCAGAGCAAATGTGAATACCAGACAGTTACTTGTACTGACAATAACAGTCCACCTGACAATGAGAGAGAGAGAGAGAGAGGGAGAGAGAGAGAGAGTAGTGAACCTTGAACACAGAGCCAGCGGTCAGCCCTGAGCACCTCCAGGTATGGCTCCAACCTTCTCACCTCAATAAGCTGGTTAAGGGGCTGGAGTGATAGCACAGCGGGTAGGGCATTTGCCTTGTATGCGGCCAACCCGGATCTGATTCCCAGCATCTCATATGGTCCCCTGATCGCCACCAGAAGTAATTCCTGAGCATTGCCGGGTGTGACCCAAAAAGGGAAAAATAGTAGGTTAAGTGTCTAGGCTAGCAATGCATAAGGTTGAGAGATGAGACTTTAAAATTTTTTGTATTTATTTATTGAATCACCATGAGATACACAACTGCAAAGTTGTTCATGATTGGATTTCAGTCATACAATGTTCCACCACCGTCCATTCACCAGTGTCCGTTTCCCACCAGTATCCCCGGTTTCCCTCCTGTTTCCCTTCTCCCAGCCTGCCTCTATGGCAAGCATTTCATTCCCCACTCCTCTCTCTCTCCCCCTTTGGGCATTATTGTGAAAGGTTGTCATGTTTTTTTTTCTTTTAGCGGGTATGGCATTTGCCTTGCATACGGCCGACCTGGGTTCCTCCATCCCTCTCAGAGAGCCCAGCAAGCGCTACTGAGAGTATCCTGCCTGTACGCCAGAGCCTGGCAAGCTACCCGTGGCGTATTCGGTATTCCAAAAACAGTAACAAGTCTCACAATGGAGACATTACTGGTGCCCACTTGAGCAAATCGATGAACAACGGGATGTCAGTGTGACAAACAGTGCTTACTTTCAGCTCTCAGTTCTTGTTCAGATGATCATTTTAAAAGCATGTGTGAAAGGTAACTCGTGCAGTTTGAGGGTACAATCTTCAAGACACATGGCTTCTGGGGAAGAAAGAAATGGAGAAGAATCATTTGGCAATTTAGTTGGAGGGGGGAGAGAAAAGGCTGAAGTTTGGGGCCCACATACCAAAAGAGAACCACAGAATCTGAAAGACATGAATTTTCCCTCACAAACAGGATTTACTGAATGTCACCATGTCACTATGCTGACAGAAGAGGGCGCCCTTAAAGTAAGAATCTCACAAAAGCTCACTAGCACAAAATGAACGAACATGGTTGATTTTTTATTTTTTTATTAAAGAGCTATGATTTAAAATGTTATTGGTAGTTGAGTTTTAGGCGTCTAACATTTCAACACCAATCCCACCACCAGTATGAACAAACATTAACGAACCTATATTGAGTTTGGCTGAGAGGGAATTTTATAGCATCGAATACTTAAAGTAGGAAAGAGGAATGACTTCAAACGGATCATCTGAAAAAAAATCCCAAATCAAAAAACAGGAATAGTAAAATAAACCCAGTGCAAGGAGAAGAGAAGAAATAACAAAGGGCATAGGTTGATGAATTTGAAGATAGGAAAAAATAGCTAAAATCAATGAAAAAGTATACTACTACCTTGAAATTTTGAGTGATCTGTAAAATGTATAGACCTCAATTAATACTGGAAAAAAGAGAAGCTATTTATCAGTAATATGAGGGATGGAATGGAGTGTTAGTACAGATCCTTCAGTAATTAAGGTATAGTAAGCCATTCCCATGAGCAATCCTACGGGTACATTTTCAAAAACATAGATGAAATGGACCCATTCCTTTAAAAGCACAAACTCTGTCAACACTTATGCAGTACAGAACAAATAGGAATACTCATAAAATAATTACAGAAATGGAAAAATGTCATTTTTAAGCTCTCATAGAGAGATCACCTTATCCTGATAATTTCACTGGAGTCTTCTACCAAACGTTGCAGAAACACTGTTCTATACAATGTTTCCAGAAAATACGACATTACATTGTCAAACTCATTCTATGGATCCAATCTTACTCCGATAACAAGACCAGAGAAAGGCAGTACAATACAGTGGCAACCAGAAACCTCGGTCTCTCATGACACTGAATGGAAAATTTCTCAACAATGACCCTGCACATCAAATCAAATAATATATAAAGAAGAATTATACCTCATTGAGACCTCATTGCTTAAATATCATAAAATCATTTTAGGGCCAGGGATGTCACCGCAAAATAATTTTAAAACAAATACATCAAGGCCATTATAATTCCTATACCAACAGATTAAAGGAGAAAAAAAATACAGGGTCATGTAAATTGATGTGGAAAATATCCATTTGACTAGTTTCATTATTCATGATGCAAAAACACAAACATGTACACACATTCACGTGTGCATCAAACAACCTTACAGAAAACCTGGAGATGAATCATTGTGAGGTACACAGTCACAAAGCTGTTCATGATTGAGTTTCAGTCATACAATATTCCTACACCAACGTTCATCCCCCCCACCAGTGTCCTCGGTTTTCCTCCTGCCCCCCCCCCCAGCTGCCTCTATGGCAGACACTTTTCTTATCTGTCTCTATCTCTCTCTACTTCTCTCCTTCTGTCATTTTAGGCACTGTGGTTTGCAGTACAGGTACTGAAAGGTTATCGCCTATATCACTTTACCTCCTTTTAGCACTCAGTTCCTGTCCAGAACGATCATTTCCAGCAAATATAGTCATAGCAGTTCCTTCTCGTAACTGCACGGCTCCCCCACCACCTCGTGACAAATTTCCTTCCACAAGGGAGTCCTCCTGGCCCTCATGTCTATTATCTTTGGGTATTATTATCGTACTACTTTATTTTCTTTATATTCTTCAATGGGTGTGATCATTCTATGTCTAGCCCTCTCCCTCGGACTCATTTCATTCAGTATGATAAAGAGGAACCTTTTCAACTTGATAAAAAGCATAAAAAAATAGTCCTTGGGCTTAGTGATATGGTTCAGTGGAGGATCACCTGCCTTGTAGGGTGGAGGTGGTCACTTCTGCCTTTACATGATGGGTGCAGTCCCATGCACTGGAGTGCAGTCCCCTGGCACTGGCCCTGCACTCCTGGGTGCCTCAACAAAGTGTGTGGCTCCCCCATAGCACTGCATCCAAGTCTGTGAGCACTCTGACCAAATGGCCACTATGCTAGTACTATGACCCGTAGCACTGTGACCACTATATAGCACAGCAATGACAACAATAAGAGGAAGAGGGAAAAGGAAAAATAAGCAAGTAAAAGAATCTGCAGCTATTATTATCCTTTGCAAAAAAAGATTGAGTGACTACTGGCAGGAACACAAGTTGCCTGCTTTCTCTACTTTTCTACTCGTATAGTGAAAGTGCTAATCAGTTCAATAGGACATGAAAAAGATATAAAATGTATATATTGGATGTATATATTGGGCTGGAGCGATAGCATAGCAGGTAGGGTGTTTGCCTTGCACGTGGCTGACCAGGGTTCAATTCCTCCGCCCCTTTCGGAGAGCCCAGCAAGCTACTGAGAGTATCGAGCCCCCACGGCAGAGCCTGGTAAGCTACCCATGGCGTAATTTGATATGCCAAAAGCAGTAGCAACAAGTCTCACAGTGGAGACGTTACTGGTGCCCACTTGAGCAAATGGATGAGCAACAGGATGACAGTGACAGTGATATATTGGAATGAAGGAAATAAAGCTGTACTTATTTTCATATTATATGATTGGTCTATGTTGAATTGGAATCTGAAGAAAGTGTTATCTTAGGGCCTAGAGAGATGGGGCTGGTGAGCATTCTGCTAACCAGGGTTCGATCCCTGCACTGCATATGATCCCTCAAAAACTCTAGGAAGGAACCTTGAGCACAGATTCAGGAGTAAGCCCTCAGCAATTCTCTCTGTCCCCCCCAAAGCATGCATATAATATAATAAGTGAGATCACAAAGTCACAATGCACAAGATCAATACATACAAGTCACATTTATACTTAAGTCCTAGGAAAAAACATGTAAATACAAAAATTAAGAGTACAGGGGCTGGAACGATAGATAGGGTGTTTGGCTTGCATGCTGCTGACCCAGGTTTGATCCCCAGCATCACATATGATCCCGTGAGCACTTCCAGGAGTAAATCCTGAGTGCAGGGCCAGGAGTATTCCCTGAGAATCTCTAGGTGTGGCCCCCAAACCAAAATTAAAAAGATAATTTTCAAATTGTTCTATATTTCTAATTCAATTCCTAATAAAATATACTTTTGTTGAAATGATGCTGCTTATTACTAGAACTGTATGGAATGGCAAGGAAACTAGAATGACTAAAAGGAATAAAGTGAGAGGAGTTTCTATTCCTAATTTTAAGATTAGGAACAATAGGTACAATAAGCAAAGACAGTATGATGTATGCCAAGGAACTGGCGTATAGATCAATGGAACAGAATAAGAAACTTAGAAATTAAAAACTTAGCAAAAATATCTCCATTATATGTTTAAAGCCCTTTTTAAAAAATCAGTGTTTTGGAGGGGTGCAGAGAGATATAGTATAGGTGCAAGGAGCTTGCCTTGCATTCAGCCTACACCATTTCCATCCCAGACACTGCATATGGTGCCCTGAGAACTGCCAGGAATGATCCCTGAACACTGTGCAGTTGTGTCCCCCAAATAAAAAAAATCTAATGCTTTTTTTTGTTTTTAATTTTTTTTTGTTTTTTCAGTGCTTTATAATATATTTGCAAAGTTGCAAAACTATTATCATTAATTTCAAAACACTTTCATCACCCTTTCCAGAAACCTTGTACACATCAGCAGTCACTCTTTATACCAATTATGTTCCCTCATTTTTCCAGATGCTGGAAACATTTAATCTATATTCTATTTCTAGGGGTTCATGTTGATTCAATATCATATACACTTAATCTGGAAATATGAAGCCTTTGTGTATTCTTTAATTTAACATTGGATTTTTACAGTCTACTATGTATTATATCATTTATTATCACTTTTCTTTTTGGTGCTGGGAATCAAACCCAGGGCCCCATACATGCAAGGCATGTATTCTGTCACTGAGCTAGCTACATTCCCAGCTAGCAGTTCATCCCTTACGATGGCTTATTAGTATTTCATTGAATTCAAATGGGCCAATAAGTCCAATTAGATCAATTAATTAAATACTAATTAGATTAATTCTAATTAGTATTCCATTAAATTCCATTGAATTTAATACACAAATATTAAACTTACCAGGGATGAACTTTTGTGGTCATTTCTACTTTGGGTTATTATGTTAATGTTGCTCTGGGTATTTGCATGGAAATCTTTGTGTTGACACTTGTCTTGAATTCTCCTAGGTATATATCTTGGAGTGGAATTCCTGGGTCAATGGTAACTCTGTCACTTTTTGAGGAACTGCACAACTTCTTCCCAAAGCAATTGCACCATTTAACCTTTCCATCAGCATGGTCTGCATGCTTCCATTTCCCCTCATCTTCACCAACACTTGATATCATCCATTTTATTTCAGGCATTCTAGTGAAGGTTAACTGTCATCTCACTGGGGGTTTCATCTCCATTTCCCTAGTGAATACTGATTCAGAGTGTCTTTCTGTTTGCTTACTGGTCATTGTAGATCTTCTTTTGAGAAATGTCTGCTTAATTTCAATTAGGTTGTCTTATTAAAATGCGTAGTTGGGTTCCGGAACCCAGTTACAGCTATGCTCAAGGCCACTCTCCACATGTTTGGACAAGCCTCACACATGAAGGAACCGGAAGAGGAACCCAGGTGTGTAGGACCTGGGGCTGAGATCTCCAAGCCTGCTCGGATCGGGACTGGGCTTCTTCCTCCCAGATCCCCCATTTCCCAGTAGCTTGGCAGCCACACCCACAAACTGCCCACCGACACCATGTAATCCCATCAATGGCCAAGATCCAGAGACTAAAACAAAGCTCCCAGAAGTGCATGTCCGTACGACCTCTTATAGCCTAGTTCTCCCTCTTGGAGAACCTGGCAAGGTACCGAGAGCATCCTGCCAGCACAGCAGAGCCTGCAAAATTCTCCGTGGTATATTCGAAATGCCAAATTCAATAACAATGATAGGTCTCATCCCCTTTACCCTGAAAGAACCTCCAATGCGGCACCGCTGGGAAGAACGAGTGAAGAGAGGCTGCTAAAATCTCAGGGCTAGGACGAATGGAGACGTTACTGGCACCCACTTGAGCAAATCGATGATCAATGGGATGACAGTGATACAGTGATTAAAAGGCGCAGAGAATTCCTTTCCATATTCTGGACACAAGCACCTTGTCTGATATATGCTGTTCAACAATGTCTTCCATTTTGTCAAGTTATTTTTGTCACTCCATTGACAATGTATTTTTTGGACTCCTTGCCTTCTCTCTTATTTTTTGTATATTGGCTTTGGGGTCATGCTGGTGGCATTTGGGGCTCAGGCGTTGCTCCCTGCAGAATTTGGGATGCAATGTCAGACGTGAAACTTGAGGCCTCAAACTCAAGGCAAGTGCCACCCCCAGCCCTTGCCCTTTATTGTCTGTGATGACCAGAACTCACACACTTCAGTTTGCTTACAGTGCACACTTGGGGATGAACATGTGACTGTAGTGCTCACATACTTAGTTTTGGTGCTTGCTTTGTGTGTGTGTGGAGGGGGAGAGTCACACACTTTAGCTGCAGTACACACAGATTTTCTCGCAGTGTTCCAGCGGTCAGTTTGTATGATGCCAGGGCTCCCAAATGGCAGTGCCAGTTGGGCCTCTGGGCAATGTAAAGCATTGAACTCCCAGCCTTACTGGTCTCACGCTTGCGAAGCAGGTGCTGTCGAGTTGAGCCACATCTCTGTCATTCAGAATTCTGGTTTGGAGCAGTTCTCAGGGGCTACTCTCGACCTTGAGCTCAACACTCAAAGGTCACTCATGGTGGCACTCAGGGGATCTTGTCGTGCCAGAGATGGCACCTGGGACTGCAGTGTGCCAAGCCTGCAGTCCTAACAAAATTCTTTTTAATTAAATTAAATTAAAAAACAGAGGGGCTGGAATGATAGCACAGTGGGTAGGGCGTTTGCCTTTCATGCAGCTGACCCAGGATCGATTCTCAGCATCCTATATGGTCCCCTGGGATAATTACTGAGTGAGGAGCCAGGAGTAACCCCTGTGCATCATTGAGTGTGACCCAAAAAGCAAAAAAAAATCAGGGCCTGCATTCAGCCCTTTGAGTTCTCTCCAGCCCCTTAATATAATTTATTTTATTTGAGGGGGCAGTGTTTGGGTCACACCTAGCAATGCTCTGCTGCTACTCAGGAATCACTCCTAATAGCTCTTGGGGGGACCATATAGGATGTCGGGATTGAACCTGGGTTGCCTGCATGCAAGGAAAACCGCTTATATTTTGAAGAAAGTTTATAAAGTTTTTTTTTTCATGAGGGCCATACCTGGCTGTGCTCAGGGATTACTTCTGGCTTTGTGCTTGGGTATCACTATTGGCAGTGCTCAGGGAACTATATGTGGTGCAAAACAAGCTCCCTATCTTCTTTTTTGTTTTGCTTTTTGGGTCACACCTGGCTCTGCACAGGGGTTACTCCTGGCTCTGCACTCAGGAATTATCCCTGGCGGTGCTCAGGGGACCATATGGGATGCTGGGAATCGAACCCGGGTCGGCCGCGTGCAAGGCAAACTCCCTACCCGCTGTGCTATCGCTCCAGCCCAAGCTCCCTATCTTCTATACTATCATTCCAGCCCTAAAGTTTCTTTTTTGATTGCACTTTGGTTGTTATAACAAAGAAAGAATTGCCTAATTCAGTATATTTTTGAAAAAGAATCAAAAGGAAATCAGTGACTAAAGGATAGTTATTTTAATAAGTATTTCTGGGACAGTTGGACAACCATAAGAAATGAAACATAAGCCTCCACTTAAAGTTCACAGCATATACTAATTCAAAATAGGCTATAAACCTGAAAATAAATATAAGGCTATAAAAATTCTTACAGAAGGGCCGAAGTGATGTACAACAGGTAGGGTGTTTGCCTTGCACACAGACAACCTTACTTCCATCCCTGGCATCCCACAGGGTTCCCGGAGCACCAGCAGGAGTAATTCCTGAGTGCAGAGCCAGGAGTAACCCCTGAGCATCACCAGGTGTGACCCAAGAAGTAAAAAAAAAAACCAAAAAATTATTACAGAAAATCTAGGTGAGTATCTTGGGAAAATAGGTGAAGAGTCTTAGAACATCAAAAGAACCTCTTACAAAATAAAAAGAGTTATAAAGGGCTGGAGCGATAGCACACTGGGTAGGGTGTTTGCCTTGCACGCGGCCGACCCGGGTTCTAATCCCAGCATCCCATATGGTCCCCTGAGCACCACCAGGGGTAATTCCTGAGTAAAGAGCCAGGAGTAACCCCTGTGCATCGCCGGGTGTGACCCAAAAACAAAAAAAAACAAAAACATTTTTGTAGGGCCGGAGAAGTAGCACTAATTAGGCTAAGAACACCTGTCTTTGCAAGCAGATGGTCATGAGTTCAATCCCTGGCATTACCAAATACACTGAGTGTGATCCTGGCAGCCCAACTGCCTGAAAATATAGTTCTGCTTCGTCATTTGTGATCCCTGGAATTACAAGTGACTTCCAAGATCACTGCATCCAGGTGTAAGTACCACAAGGGGCTGTAGACCCCCAGCAAGCACCACAGCTGCAAAGAATATGTGATGAGGCTGGAGAAAGGACCAGAGTGCATGCTTTGTATGCAGGAGGCCTAAGTTCTCTGCAAGGCACTGCATGGTCCCCTGAGCAACCTATGAAGTGATGCTCATGTAAAGGGGAGTGGGTGAATATACTATCCTGTTCGCACAATGGAGTACGATAGTGCTGTACAAAGTAGGAAAGACCTGTAGAAATACAGATTGATTTTAGAGGCATATTATTAAATGAGAGAAAAGGAGTTCTATGGGAGTGAGAGATAGTACAGAGTCATCGTGGAGCACCTCTGGGTATCTCCCCCACCGACAAACCAGAAAAGAAGTGGGAGTCCAAAGGAATGTGATATGCTGCCCTTCTACTGACAAGAAGAGGGTGGGCCTGAGAGGTCAGTGGGAGCTGCTTTCCCTGGCACTGTGGACGAGTCCCCCAAGCACGGCCAGGAGCGGTCCTTGAGCACAAGAGCCAGGAGTAAGCTCTGAGCACCAGGTGTGTGCCCTGAAGCTCAAATAATAAACACAATTATTAAAAAAGGAAAAGAATAGGGTGGAAGAAAAATCATATTTGTTTACTTGAAGAGACAAAGAGGACATATTAAAAATGGATGGAGGTGCTGGAGTGATAGCACAGCGGGTAGGGCATTTGCCTTGCATCGCCCGACCCGGGTTCGATTCCCAGCATCCCATATGGTCCCTCGAGCACTGCCAGGAGTAATTCCTGAGTGCAGAGCCAGGAGTAAACCCTGAGCATCGCCAGGTGTGACCCGAAAAGCAAAAATAAAATAAAATAATTTTATTTATTTATTTATTTATTTTTGCTTTTTGGGTCACACCCGGCAATGCACAGGGGTCATTCCTGGCTCATGCACTCAGGAATTACCCGTGGCAGTGCTCAGGGGACCATATGGGATGCTGGGATTCGAACCCGGGTCGGTCGCGTGCAAGGCAAACGCCCTACCCGCTCTGCTATCACTCCAGCCCCCAAAATAATTTTTTTAAATGAAAGGAATTTGGCTGCCTGCAACTGTACAGAATGGAAATAATGGAGGGGTGGGATTAGGGTAGGAAGGAGTGACAAACATCAGAATCTATTCACACAGTTCTGGATTTTGGAGCTGTCACCAAGTTTCACATTCTTCTCCATGAGTCGACATTGGAGCATTTTTTTTCTTTTTCTTTTATTTTGCTTTTGGGTTCACACCTGGCAATGCCCAGATTGAACCTAGATCGGCTGCTTACAAGGCAAACACTATTTGCCTTGTACTATTGCTCTGGCCCCATCGTGTGTTTTCTTTTGTAACCTTTATTTTTACAGAGGCATAGTCCAGCGGGTAGAGCACTTGCCTTGCTTACAGCCACCCGAATTCCATCTCTGGAATCCCATATGGTCCCCAAGCGCTGCCAAGAGTGCAGAGCCTGAAGCAACCCCTGAGCATTGCCAGATGTGGCCCCTAACCCCCCACAGAAGTTTCATTTTGTCCTTTAATAATTTGACCCATGTTAACCAATTGACTGACACCTTTCCCCCTTCCCTTCTAGTAATGACTAATTTGGCTTTGTAGTCTAAAAGTTATTTTATTGACTTCATTTATTTTGTAATTTTGTGCATCATATGAGTGAAATCATAGTGTTTGTCTTTATTTGGACGATTTATAATAATAATATGGCATCATAATACCAGCTAAGTCTATCTTTGACACAGGAAAACAACCGATTCCCTTTTTAATGGCTGAGTAATATTCCATTGAAAATATACATGTATGGAATATATATGTGTATCTATGTATACATAGCACACCTTCATGATCAATCATCTGTCGGTAGGCACTTATGTGCCTTCCAACTCTTAGCTATTGTGAATAATGCTGCAGTGAATATGAGTTTGAACAAATCTCATAAAACTGCTGCTTTCGTGTTCTTAGAGTCAGTACCAAGCAGTGCATAACGGGATCCCATGGAATTAGCAATTTTATTGCCAATTTAATTTGGGCGGGGTGCTGTTGGTAATTGTTAATTGTCTCCCCTTTGGGGAAGATTTTCTCCCCTTTCTGGGAGCAGCAGTGTGATTCATATTTAACTGCAACGATCTTTGGTATTTTTTTGTTTTTAGGTCACACCCGGCGATGCACAGGGGTTATTCCTGGCTCTGCACTCAGGAATTACCCCTGGCGGTGCTCAGGGGACCATATGGGATGCTGGGAATCGAACCTGGGTCAGCCGCGTGTAAGGCAAACGCTCTACCCGCTGTGCTATCACTCCAGCCCCGATCTTTGGTGTTTTGATGCAGGATTTCACGTATGTGCTGACGTGTGCTCTCTACCACTGAGCTACATCCATGGAGTGAGTGTAATGTTTATGCCATCAGTCAGCCTGAATTTCAGATCCCGAATTTACCACCGATGCTGTGCTATCCTGGACAGGTTGCCTAGCCTTTCCTGTGCCCTGAGCCAGGAAAACAAACTGCAGTACCCACAGATTTGCTGAGTTTTAATAAGTTAGTACGGGTAGGAGAAAGTGTCCAGAGGTTAAGGAGCTTGCCTTGTGTATTGCTTTATTAGACTCTGACTTGATTCTTGCCACTGCTTATGGTCCCCTGAGCACTGCTAGGGTCAGTCCTGAACACAGAGCCATGAGTACCGCTGAATATTGCCAGGCGTGGCCTGAACGTATCCACCCTAGATAACATTACTCCAGGGGCTGAGGAGCTAAACTCAATAGACTGAGTAGCCAGAATGACCCCCAAGTACCTAGCTGGGAGCAGCCTTCAAGCTGAGTGTGCCCCCCCAATAAATAAGCAAATACATTAATCAGTCCTATGTATGCTTTAGCTGTCATCAGCACAGCATTTGCTGTTGTTATTCTATCCATTAAATATTGAATCTTGAAGGTGTCCCCTAAACTTATCTTTATTTTCTTCCTATTTTCTGTCCTTTTATTCATTTCTTATTATTTTTGGCTTTTTGGGTGACACTCAGTGATGCTCAAGGATTACTTCTCTTTCTGCACTCAGGAATTATTTCTGGTGGTACTCAGGAAACTATATGGGATGCCGGGGATGGAACCCCACCCGGTCGCATGCAAGGCAAACACCGCCCTTTCCGCTGTACTATTGCTCTGACCCCTATTTTCTGCCCTTTTGCTAGTCTTCTTTCCTTTTCCTTTCCTTTGCTGTTTAAACCTCCTGGAGAAAGTTTCCTAATGTTTTTATTAGACGAATCCACTCTTTCATTTCATTCCTCTCCCCCTTACCCCTCTGGTCGTTGTGACTGTGGTGGCTGTGATTGCCGGCTGCCCGTGTTCACACTTCTGCTCGCAAATGCTTGTATGGGGGCTGTGCGCTTTCTCCTGAAACAACCGTATTGGGAACAACTTTGTAAGTCACGGTGCTTAAATTAAAAAAAAATTAAAATGTTTCCATAGGTCCAAAAAATAGTTGTCTGTCACCAGGGCTGAGGTTCTACAGTAGACGGCTTGCCTCATCTGGTGTGAGGCCCTGGCTTTTTACTTGCCAGTGTAGAACCTGGCCTCCTACTGAGATGTTCTTATGTGAAGTCTTGTGTTTTATTGTCCTACTGCTTGCGAATAGCTAGGATGTTAGTCTTGGATAGGATGTTGAGAAAACTACTTTCCGCCTTGTAGCAGCGGCCGCTGGCAATGAGGCCACGCCCACTTTTCTTAGGCCACGCCCCCTGGTGGTTAGGCCACGCCCCTTTCCCACAGACCTTTCTGGGAAGACAGGACGGCGGCGGCGCTTGGGGTCGGCGTGCCGGCCACTCGGCCGGCAGTCCGGAGGGGAGGGAAGCCCGGGGTGCTCCTGGTGTGAGGCCCTGGATCTCACCCCAGCACTGCCAAAATAATTTCTAATTAATAATTATTTCAAAGCAGAAGGATTAGAAAATAATGCTAACAAAAAAAGGGGGGGCGGAAATCTGAGCCAGAAAGCTAGTCCAGGACTTTCAGCACTTTTTTTGCACGTGGCTGACCTGAGTTCAATGCCCAGCATCGCACATGGTCTCCTGAGCACTGCCAGGAGCGATCCCTGAGCACAGATTGGTGTGGCCCCTAAGGCTCCCCCCCACGGGGGCCTGAGGGATGCCTCATTGACTAAAAGCTGCCTTGCGAGCATGAGGCATTGAGTTAGCGCCTCCGTGTGGCTGAGAGTGGTCTTGCATCCCTGGCCCCGCAACAGTAGGCTCCAGTGTGTGAAAGCTACAGTGAGAGCATGCACCCAGCACCCAGCGAGCACAACTTGGAAAGATGTGCGTGTGGCCATGGACGTGAGGCCTTCTCAGAGCGGGCCACACAGCGCCCCCTGGCGGTCTCTACCACCAGAACGTGCTCGCGTGCTACTGTGTTTCCTCACTGGGCTTGGTGGCCTTCCAGACGTCTTTCCCATCAAGTTTTTCTACTGAACTGTCAGCACTATGAAATTTGGAGGTGCCACGTGGCCACAGGAGCTGTTGAACCGGGACGATTTGGTGGCTTGATGGTTAGATGAGGTTCAGTTGTGGAGCTGAGCTGTTTATGTGCTGGAGAATGCCGGGTGTGAGTCTGGGCTGCTGGGCCTTCTGGCAAAGAGGGGAGATAGCGAACATTATTTATGGTATGCTTCTTCTAGACTATTCCATTCCTGTATAGTACCCTGTGGCATGAGTCTGGTCTTAACTCTTTGAGGATGTTACTTATAAAGTTTTTTTTTAGTTTCTTTTTTTTAAATTAGTGAATCACCATGAGGGTACAGTTACAGATTTGCACATTTTCATGCTTGTTTTTCCCTCATACAATGTTTGAGTACCCATCCTTCCACCAGTGTCCATTCTCCACCAACAATGAACCCAGTATCCCTCCCACCTCCCAATCCCATCCCCCCACCCCGCTCCGCCTCTGTTTCGGGGTATTCCATTTTATTGTCTCTCTCCTTTTGGGTGTTGTGGTTTGCAATAGGGGTATTGAGTGGCCATCGTGTTCAGTCTCTAGTCTACTTTCATCACGCATCTCCCTTCCCGCACGGGATCTCCAACCACATTTTACTTGGTGTTCCCTTCTCTATCTGAGGCGCCTTTTTCCCCCAGCATGTGAGGCCAGCTTCCAAGCATGGAGCCAACCTCCTGGTCCTCCTCCTCCTCCTCCTCTGCCTCCGCCTCCGCCGCCTCCTTCTTCTCCTCCTCCTCCTTCTCCTTCTTCTCTTCTTTTGGTATTGGGGCCATACCCAAGCTGTGCTCAGGGCTTACTCCTGGCTCTATACTTTAGGATCACTCCTGGTGGGTTCGGGGGTGCCAGCAATTGAACCCAGTCAGAGACATGCAAATCAAGCTCCTTACCTGGTGCACTATCTTTCTGCCCCATAAGTTCCAAAGTGTTAGTATCAGAATCTTCTTGGGATCCATTCCATTTTGGGAGGTTAGAGGTGGGGTCATACCCAGTGGTGCACGGGGGAGTTTTCTGGTTTGGGCTCTGTGCACAACAGTGACCCCTAGTGGTACTCGGAAGACTACATGGTGCTGGGGATACAAAACAGACTTCTTAGGGCACGTGGCAAGTGTCTTAACATACACCCCTAAAGATGCTTAAAAGGATGCTGCTGACTTTAAAGAGGTGTAGGGGTGCCAGGGATTGAACCTGGGTCCCCTGCATTGAAAGCAGGGCTTCCAGTTCATTTAGTTATCTTCCTTCCTTCATTAATTCTGTCTCTTGTGAGTCTTTTGTTTGTTCTTTTGAGGGATTGGCCACATCTGGTGGTGTTCAGTGGTTACTCTCGCTCTGTGCTCTGGATTCATTCCTGGAAGTTTTTGGAGGGGCCATATGTGGTATTAGGGATCAAACCAGCATCATCTGTATGCAATGCAAACTTCTTAACCACTGCCCCATCTCTCCAGCTCTAGTAATTCTGCCTTTTAGAATCCTTTTTCAAAATTGAACCACTATCAATTATAGAGTTACTCATGGTTGAGTTTCAGGTGTGTGATGTTCCAGCACCAATCTCTTTGCCAGTTTCCACTTCCCTCCACTAAGATCCCCATTTCCCCTCTTACTCCAATGGCTCGCCTCTATGGCAGGCACTTTTCTTCTCTTTTCTTTCTCCCCCCGCCCCTTTAAGGCACTGTGTTTTACAGTACTGTTTCTGATAGGGTATTGTGTATGTCATTTTAACACCTTTTAACACCTAGTCCTGGCCTAAAAATTATGCTTTTAGTGAATTCCAAAAAAAGTGGAACTGTTTTCCGTAGAAGAGCATCATTTCCCCTCCCCACAAGCAATGTATCTGCAGTCGTTCTATTTAAACCCCATCTTGCTAGCACTTGTTCTTTTTTGGTTCCTTTTTTAACTTTTGGCCACACCCAGTGGTACTTAAGGGTTGCTCTTGGCTTGGTTTCCAGAGGTCACTCCTAGTGGGGCTCAGGGGACCATATGGGGTCCTAGGGATGAAATCTGGGTCTGCCTTGTATAAAGCAAGTGCCCTATCTGTTGTGCTCTTGCTTCAGCCCCAACATTTTATATTTTGATGAAATTTGGTTTCTGTGTTTATTCTTTGCCTGTGAAATTATTAAACCAAGATTGTGTAGATTCCTACCCATAACTTTCTTTTATCGGTGAGGAACCTCTCCAGTATCACTGGGGGCCTCTAGGGCTGTCCCCCCTCAGTGTTTGGGAGGCCACACAGTGCCAGGGATTGAACCCAGGTTTCTGTGCATCCCAAGCATGGACTCCAGCACTTAGAGTGATTTCTCAGACCCTATTCCTACAGTCATGTCTAAGAGTTTCTCTTTTCAGTTTGAATTCACTTTGAGTTGATGTGTATGCTGTGAATTAAGGATCCAGTGCCATTATTTTGCTTGTGCACATCCAGTTGTCAAACACACTATTTATTTAAAAAACTATACTTTCCCACTGAAGGGTTTTGGCACCCTTGTTGAAAATCAATTGACCGCAAATGTCTAATTTTTTAATGGAAATTATTCTTGCCTTCAAATTAGATAGTAATCTAATCATGCCCATGCTAAAAATTAGAGTAGAACAAGCACAGTCTCAAAATGGGCCTCTTATAAACTGTTTCTCTGGAAGCTATTTGGGGTTGCACTCTGCTAAAATGAGGGAGTGGAGCCATTTGAAAGAGGAAGGCAAGGGGTAAAATTCAGGAAACAAAGAATCCAGCACTAGAGAATAGTCCCAGTGCATAGTCATGTTCTGGGCCATGAGAGAAGCGTCCTAATTTGAGACATGGGGAGCAGAGACTTTGAGAGGGAAATATTCAGGGAAAATGAAAAACCCACAGATTTGAGATGAATTGGTGTATTTGGAATAATTGACAGATATTTTACAGAATTGCTAGAACACCTGGATAAAAATAATATACAAGTCTAGAATTTTTTTCTTTTTGAGTCACACCTGGCGATGCAAAGGGGTTACTCCTGGATTTTCACTCAGGAATTACTCCTGGGGTGCTCGGGGGGACCATGTGGGATGCTGGGAATCGAACCCAGGTTGGCCATGTGCAAGGCAAATGCCCTACCTGCTGAACTATCACTTCAGCCCCCCCGAAATATTTTTAATGAACTATTGAAACACCGATTAACTTTGGGAAAAAACAAAAGCACAGTGAGTTTCTAAGACTAACTCAAAGACTGGCATTTGTTTAGAATCACTATATCCTGTATTACTGTCATCCCATTGTTCATCGATTTGCTCGAGCGGACACCAGTAATGTCTCCATTGTGAAACTTGTTGTTACTGTTTTTGGCATATCGAATACGCCATGGATAGCTTTCCAGGCTCTGCCGTGCAGGCAGGATACTCTCGGTAGTTTGCTGGGCTCTCCGAGAGGGACGGAGGAATCAAACCCGGGTCAGCCGCTTGCAAGGCAAACGCCCTACCCACTGTGCAATCTCTCCAGCCATTTGTTTATAAGTGAATAATAATTACATAGTCACGTGAACCTGGTGACAGATTTACCCAAGAATATTGCTACATTCCTAACGACTGCAAAACAAAGTCAGTAGGTAACATCTCCCATTGTTCAATAAAGGGCTGTTTGGGCATAAGATTTCGATTGCATAGTGTACAAACCAGAAGAAACAGCTAAACCCAGAGAAAAGTGTTGCTTCATGTGTGAATCACGGGGAATGGAAAAGTAGGGAACTCTGTTATTTGCTCTGTCATGCCTCAATATTTTGTTTAACTGCAGGTGTGTGTTACTATGGAAAAAATATAATCCTTTGGTTCTGAGCACAGAGCTCACCACCATACAACACAGACCAACTGCACAGTCAGACTTCGCAGTTGCAGAGCTAAGCGTGGCCTCTCCATGGGTGAAGTATGTGGCAAAGTAGACAGGGCCCTGAGTCTTCTAGATGGCAACCTCTGATGATGTGAATTAATGTGTGCAGGTGGCTTTCAACTGGCCAGCTAATTTCTGCAATATAGGAAATGACTGTAATTTCTGTTCCTGCATCTGGCCTCCAAAGAGAAAGTGGCCCCAATTGCCTATTGAATTTATGGAGATGAGATCTCAAGTATCTTAAGATAATTGTTGGATGAAGGGACAGCTTTCCCAGGAAAGCAATTTTAGTACTTCTCCCTCTCATAGGATACTTTTAAACAATTTTTTCCATCTAATAACGTTAAAGTACCATATCTTACAAATCATGTTTCTGGCCGAAGATGCTTCTTTCTTTTTCATTTTAGCCTCACGTTTACCAAACCAGGATTCCACATAGCAAGCCCTCTTTATTATTTAACCCGTATTGGTCCCATGTATATCTCCTGTTCTGGATCATTCGATTTCTGTGCCTCTTTTGCTGTTGTTCATCTCTCTCTCATTTCCCCCTCTAAAACTCTTTTTTTCTTTCTTTTCGGTGATGGTGGTGGTTTTCCACACACTCCCATATTTTTCTCCCCATTGTCCATTCATTTAAGAAGTATTCATCAAGCAGCTATAATATGCATTAAAACATGACACTCCCTGAGACACAGGCTCTCAATGGTCTAATTGAGGTGACATACAAATGATGAATAGAAATAGTAATTAACTATAGTTAATGATGTAATGACAGAATTCTTTCTATACACGATGAATGCTCCAGGATTGGAAAATAAAGGTAACACGCCCTCATTGTAGGAAATTTGCAAAGTGTGGAAAGTCTAAATAACTGAAAATTAAATTTGAATCTAGGTTGGAATGCTAGCTCTGTTCTTATTAGCTCTGTAACCTTGGGTAAGTTGCTTAACTTCTCTGAGACCTATTCACTCGAGTCATAAACAGAGAGTAGGAATATTACTTCCCTGACCCAGAGAGTGAATAGGCTTACTATCCTCATAAATTTGAGTGGCAATATATTTATGATTTACGACCTTCAAATTTTTCTCCACCCATACATCTTATGATTTTTTTTGCAGTTAAACTTGTTTTTTCTCGATGCATCCATTTTATCCTACAGCATATTTTATTTTCCATGCATATTAATGTTATTTACCCTTCCTTTGATTGTTTTTCATTTTTCTCCTTTTTTCTTCATACCTGTTATTTTTTTATGGGTCCATTATTTAGTAAGGAGTCAGACAGGCCAGACATAGTTACTCAACTGCTACAAAGGTACAGCTACTATAAATCCCAGGGAGATTGGAAACAAGGTAAAGAAATTCATTCTTTTCCAGTAAACTTGCTGAGGCAGGAAGCCAACTGGGAAATTGTGAAATACAGAGATAGACTCTAGGCCTGTCACTCTTGCACCAAGTGACCCCTTGAGATCTCACTTTTTCATTCCCACAAATGGGTACAGGAATGGCAGGCCTACACACATTGTGTGGCTGTGGATTGCCAGTAGATGTATGAGAAAAGTGACAAATTCTCATTCTCACAGTTAGGGAGTAATTTATTCTTACCTTTATTAAATGGGTGGTGAGACTTGGTTTTATATCCTTAAAAATGTATCTTCTTGGACCAGAGATATAATATAGGGGTTCAGAAGCTTGCCCTGCCCATGACCAACCTTGGTTCTATTTCCCAGCACCACAAATGGCCCCCAGTACTGCATACGGTCATTCAAGCACTGTCAGGTGTGATCCCTGAGTACAGAGCCAGAAGGTAAGCACTGAGCCCCTCTGAATATAGCCCCCAGCCATCCATACCCCACTTTTCCTCCTTTATTTAAATGATATAACTTGGTGATACTGTGTATGCTTCACATGCATAAGCCTCTTTGGTCTGATCACTGGAAGCCCCTAAAATTTCTTCTTGAAGGTCACACTTTCAGTCTTCTCGCTTTCACTTCCTTTGTCTAGAACTGTTTTCTAGTTAGAATTGGCCACAATTCAAACTGGCTAAATATATATAGTAAACCAGCTGAATATTTGGTATTATGAATACTGTTATTGTAGACATGAAATTGTCTCCCTCTGTATAAACTAACTGGACCCCCCCCCCCCACTCGCCTCTCTTCCATAGACTATTGAAATTCATTAGCGCTTGGCCCAGACTGGCAAATTAGTTTGTTAGTTAGATTGGAGATTCATTGTTCTGAGACATTTTAAAAGAAAAAAAAACAACAGACGAATAAAGTCAACACCAGCTTGGACTCTGACAGATATTAATTGAGAAAACCAAATGAAACCTCCCGATGATTTTTGTCATCATAAGAAGTACCATATAGGGGCTGGAGAGGTAGTAGAGGGGCCTCAGGTGCATGCCTCGCATCCCACCAACCCGCATTCGCATCCCTAGCTCCACATTTGGTTATCTGAGGACTGCCAGGATTCACTCCTGGGCACAAAACCAAGAATCACTGTCCTGAGCACTGCCACGCATGACTCAGCTCCCCTCCCAAGCACCATTTGCAAAAAAAATCAATTATTGGAATGGGATCTAATGCAAGAAATACATTGGGTCATATGGTTTCCTTATACAGCTTACCTTGGTTTTAGTTTGAAGATGGACATAATAAAAGATGAAGCGAATGAAAGGAGAGCATATTCATTGTTTCTTGCAATGTATTTTCGTAGGCTGTGGCCTGAGAATTTGAACAAGTTAATTCAGGAATTATAAAATCGCCCAGAACTTTAGATTTTCAAATTGCTTTGACTTTTCTACAGAAAACCCTGTGAGGGGCAGGGCTGCTTTGCTGTCCGTGATTCCAGAAATAAGGGAACCTATGACTTGCCCAAGATGGCATAGCCACCTGGCACTACAAGATAGGCAAAGCCAGGCTCATTTCACACAAAGGTCAAAAGCTTGAATAACCCTCCGAGTATGGCTGGACTTAAAAATTTTTTTTAATTGAATGAGAGTGAAATACACAGTTAAAAAGTTGTTCATGACTGGGTTTCAGTCATATCATGTTCCAACACCTGTCCCTTCACTAATGTACATTTGCCACCCACCACCAATGTCCCCAGTTTCCTTCCCCCACTTCTATGGCAGGCAGTTTTCTTCTCTCTCCCTCTCTCTGTGTCTTTCTCTCCCTCCACCTTTTTGGAACTTATGATTTGCAATACAGATCCTGAAAGGTTATCATGTCTATCCTTTTACCTACATTCAATACTCAGTTTCTGGTTCAAAATGATCATTTCCAGTTATTATTGTCGTACTGGTCCCTTCTCTATCCTAACTGCCCTCTCTCCCCACACACTCCTGTGGCAAGCTTCTGGCCCCTGTTTTCCCTAAGCCTCAGATATTTTCCTCATACTATTTTTTTTTTAATTTGACGTCAGCGTGCTTGAAATCACAGAATCAAGTGTATTCAAACCCATGAAGGGGGAGGAGAGAAAGCTGACATTTGACAAGACAGACAGTGGCTTAGGGATTTGCCATTCATTTCATTTATTCAGGTTCATGCGTTTGAAACTGGCTTCCTATCACTCACTGACAGGGGGACTCAAAGCAATTGCGAGAATATCTCTGGCCTTCAATTTCCTAATCTGAAAAAGTGGAGCTGTAAAAATATTTAGCCCAGTGGAATTTGAGGAGAGTTGATAAGACAATGTATATGAACTGCTTCATGCAGTGGGCAGAATATACCAGAATGATTAAAGAGATGATATTTAAAAACATAGACAAGAAAGGTGAAGAGGAGGCCTGTTAACACTTAAGAGAGAACAAAGTTTCTCTCTTTTTTTGGCTTTTGGGCCACCCCTGGCAGTGCTCAGGGGTTAGTCCTGGCTCTGCACTCAGGGTTCATTCCCGGTGGTACTTGGGGAGCCAGATGGGGTGCTGGGGATGAAACCAGGCCGGCTGCATGTAAGACAATGCCCTACCCTTTGTTCTGTCTCTCCAATGTTTCTCCACCTTTTCCCAATCATGGTGCCCTTCCAATCTTATTTTCTTCCTGTGGAAAGAACAGTCCTATCGTTTGCTCTCCTAGACTCAAGCCAGGGTTCCTTATGTATGAGATTTTCACCTGCAGACTCCCTGGAAATATCCTGGGAGCCCACAGGAGGCTCATATGGCATCTGGTTGGCATACATATTTAAGAGAGAACATGAGCAGCTGGAGCAGGTAGGGCATTTGCCTTGCATGCTGCCAACCCAGGTTCAATTCCCAGCATCTCATATGGTCACCCAAGCACCGCCAGGAGTAATTCCTGAGGGCAGAGCAAGGAGTAACCCCTCAGCACTGCCAGGTGTGACGGAAAAAAAAGAGAGTGAACATGAGCTTTACAGAGCAAGCAAGTAAGCAGGAAGTAAGAGGCATAGAAAAATCCGCGTTCAGGGGAGAAGACGAGCTTGAAGGAGCAAGCTATTCACCTTGTTTTAATAACAGCTATACTTGTATTATCTGCTGAAAACTCTGAAATGGCTGCCTTTGGTCTCCCAACATTCCAGGATCTTTTTTTTTTTATCAGCCCAAATTTGGCCTTCAAAGCCGACTACCAAATTTGAACCTTTGGAATGCTCTGCAGAGCTGAAGGACAGTGCTGGTGCCAATCCAGGAGTTCAGTCAAGCAAGAAGAATGGTTCAGCAAATGGTGGTCTTTCAAATGAGCTGCAGAACTCAGAGTTCACATACAAATGAAGTCCAGGTGAGTCACACACAAAACGTACAAAACTCCAAAACAGAAGTCATGAAAATGCGACTGTGTTTGCACAGCTTCACTGGAGAAGGGTGATTGCTCTTAAAAACAATCCGAGAGAAATGATCAAAGCAATGGCTAAAATGTATGACAATGTAGAGTGAAAGGCTTCTACATATCAAGCAGAATAAGAGAACAAGCTTGGGAAAATATTTGTCGTATGTACAAGAGGGGGAAAATGATGTCTTTAATATCAAGAGTACATGCAAAATAACAAGAAAATACAAAGACCCTCAAAGGGAAAATGACATTCATGAACAAGTCACAAAAGAGAAAATGTGAATGGCTAATAAACATATGAATAAATGCTCACCTGCACCAGTAATCAAAAATGCTAATGGGACAACAAGAGACCAATTTTCACCTATTAATTAGCAAGGATGAAAAAAGACAATGTTCTGTGTTAGCTCAGTGCCTTCAGGAAGGCATTCATCTGCTGATAATGGGTAAACGAATGAGTCTTTTTGGAAAGCAATTTGGCAATATGTTTCAAAAGCTAAAATCTAACCTTACCCTTTGACCTGTAATTCCACTATTCGTAATGATCATTCCAGGAAGTAAGCTGAAGTCTGGGCAAAATTTAGGCAAAGAGATGCTCATATAATAAGCACATTCTCAGTAGACATAAATGGCCAGCAAGTGGCATATGGATAAATATGATTGTCGAATATTAACACAGAATATTATGTGGCTATTAAATTTTGTGCCTACAAGACTTTAAATGGCATGGAAAATGCTTCACATGTAATCTTTAGAAGTACAAAGTTTACTTATCACTGTCTCCGTACCTTCAGAGTTATGGAGAAAGAACTGTCCATACATGGAAATAGGAGCTAAGAAACTGTTCTAACTCGGTGTCTAAGAGTAGGGGGAGTGTGCTTCAGCTATCCTTGGTAGATCCTCTGATTTACACATGTTTTTCACTTAAAACATTGTTCTGTGAACCATACCCCACAGTCTTATGAACCCCCATCAGTGCCAGGGATCAAATCCAGGGCCTCACACATGCAAGACATCTGGTCTACCACAGGGACCAAATCCCTGGGCCCTGGTTTACAAGTATTTGACAATAACCATGTAATTCCGATTTCCAAAATGTATTTCTTGAAGCACTGTGATTTGCAAAGTTTTTCATAGCTGAGTTTCAGACATCCAATGTTACAGCACTGATCCCACCACCAGTGTCAATTAGAATAACTGTGTTTTTGAAGAGCTGGTATTTAGCATCGATCACGAAAAATACCACCAGTTGCAAAATAGGGTAATATCGATATTTTGTCACCATTGTTATAAGTGTGTTTTGTGTCCAGCAGATGGGGCTACTTCCTTTACCATTCAGCTCAAACTCCGGGACCGTCCAAACTATGGCCACGTTTTCATTTGTTTTGCTTTGTTTGGGGGAAATCCTTTCCATCTTCCTAAAGGTTTTGGAAAGCATATGTTCTTTTTTTAAGAAAAGGATTATGTTTAAAATTTGTTGTAAGAATTTCGTGAAACCCTTCTGAGATAATTGGGGACACCCTGGGGTGTTGCAGAAAAGGGACTGTGTAATGGACTCAGGAGCCAGGGAACTTGAGAGATTAGCTGATTGTGTGGGGCCACACAGGGAGTCCAGGGTGGGGGGGGGGAAATCCAGGAAAAACAAGCTAAAGGTCCTGTTCATCGGACCTCATTTGCTGGCTGTAGGCAGGCTTGCAAACTCTATTTTGATATGTAAGAGTGCAGGGTTAGCATTTCAGCATACATTTCAGCAATTGCTGTTTTCATTGGCCCGCACTACACGTCCAGGGTGGTGATTAAAAACTCTGGCATCAGAGCTGGATTCCAAGTCTTTCCACAGCATCCTAGCTGTGTCAATCTGGGGAAATCATGTCACCTCTCTGCACCTTTTGTCATTTGCCAAATAGGGATAGTTAAAAAACAAACAGGAAAACGGACAAGAAACCTACTCCGGAACATTATGAGGAGAGTGGATTGCGATCATGCGTGTGTGTTTGGTGAAATCTTGACAGAAGCTAAGTGGGCAGTAATGCTAGCCTTGATTTTCATTATAGATTCATTGGGTCAGTACATTTGGGAGATGCTAGCGCTGACCACTGGACTTTGCACTGAGGCGAGGCAACAGACATACTTTTGAGCTCTGGGGGGTTAAGGAATGGATATCGTGAGGAGGAAGCAGTTCGGGAGACTGTGAGCCCAGATGGCAGTCTCTCTCTGACCCTAATTTATTTTAAATCTGAAATAAATTACTTAATCTCCGTTTTTCCTGGTAATAAAACAGGAAGTTTGGGCGCCCTGATCTCTAAAATATCTTTCCGCTCTGAACCATTACCGAACGAGATAAAATCAGTTATTATCTTTCAAATACATTCACATTATGCAGGCTCTTCGGAGGTGCAAAATTCTCATAATTAGGTAAAGGTCCAAGGGCAACCAGAATGATTACAGCAGAGACTGGCTACAACACAGATCTCTGAGAGGTTGGAGACGAGTAAGAATCAGGTTTCCAAACCTGTGTGGAAATAATGCCTTGCAAAATCTATATTTATAGTTCGGTTTAATTGCCAAAAATTATAAATGCTTTATTTCCATGATCTCAAGCATCACAGAGCATAAAAATGCATTTGGTATTTTCCAATTAGGTCCAAATGGTCTACTGCTATTCCATGATATCTGCGTGCAGATGTGTCTGTGTCTGTGCTCAGACTTTCTTCTGCTTTCTCCATTTCTTTGGCTTCAATCCCCAAGCAGCAACCTTTCACTCTACAGGATCAGAGATGGGATATTTTTATCCATTTATTTATTTTATTTAACTTTCATGAATTACAAAGTTGTTCATAGTTGGGTTTTTGACACACCATGTTCCATTACCAATCCCAACTTCCTGTACAAGCATCCCTAAGTTCTCTTTAGAGAATCCCAACCCCTCCCCTGACTTCCAGAATCCATCTTGACAGGCACCATTTAAAGATTGGTTGTTAAAATTTGGATCTCATGATTTTAATGCTGTTGACACTGTGGTTTGTATATTCAGCTAGACCACTTCCCCCCCCCCACACACACACCACCAATGAACTGCAGTCCCCTTGACCCTTGGTCCCCCTTTGGTTCCCATCTCTCTTTCTCCTTCCCTATTCTCTCCCTCCTTTCCTCCCTCCCTCCGTCCTTTCCTCCCTCCCTCCATCCTTTGCTCCCTCCCTCCCTCCCTTCCTTCCTTCCCTCTTTCCCTCCTTCCCTCCCTCCCTCCCTCCCTCCCTCCCTCCCTCCGTTCCTTCCTTCCTTCCTTCCTTCCTTCCTTCCTTCCTTCCTTCCTTCCTTCCTTCCTTCCTTCCTTCCTTCCTTCCTTCCTTCCTTCCTTCCTTCCTTCCTTCCTTCCTTCCTTCCTTCCTTCCTTCCTTCCTTCCTTCCTCTCATTTTTGTGCCACACATAGCAATGCTCAGGGGTTACTCCTGGTCAGATCTCCACTCAGGAATTACTCCTGGTGGTGCTCAGGGGACCATATGGGATGCCAAGGATCAAACTCCAGCCACTTATGTTCAAGGGAAGCACTCTACCCACTGCGCTATCACTCCAGCCCCATTCAATTTCTTTCTTCCCTCTTCCTGTACTGTGGGGCTAAGGGTGATATAGGTATTCTCCTTTAGACTATTCAATTTTCCCCATCCAGTTATTTTAAATGCCACATATTAGTGAGTGTTCATTTATTTTTAGGTCACATTCAAAGGTGCTTGGGGTCAACTGCGGGTCAGTGCCCCAGATCACTCCTGGTGGTGCCCAGGATCAAACAGCAGGCTCTCACCTGAATAGTCCTTTCAGCCATCTCCCTGGTCAACGAGGAGCAAATATTTTATTCTGTTTGACTGGGGTGGGGGAGAGGGGGCTGGAGCAATAGCACAGCGTTAGGGCATTTGCCTTTCATGAGGCTGACCCATGCATGCTCAATTCCTCTGCCCCTCTTGGAAAGCCCGGCAAGCTACCGAGAGTATCGCATCCACAAGGCAGAGCCTGGCAAGCTACCTGTGGCGTATTCGATATGCCAAAACCAGTAACAATAAGTCTCACAATGAGAGACGTTAACTGGTGCCTGCTCGAGCAAATCGATGAGCAACAGGATGACAGTGACAGTGACAGTGACAGATTTCGGGGGGGGGGTTGTAGAGCGATAGCACAGCAGGTTGGGCGTTTGCCTTGCACAAAGTCGACCCAGGTTCGATTCCTCTGCCCGTCTCGAAGAGCCCAGCAAGCTACTGAGAGTATCCCACCCTCACGGCAGAACCTGGCAAGCTCCCTGTGGAGTATTCGATATGCCAAAAACAGTAACAACAAGACTCATAATGGAGACGTTACTTGTGCCTGCTCGAGCAAATAGATGAACAACGGGGTGACAGTGACAGTGACAGTGATTTTGGTGAAGGGGAGCATATAGTCAGCGTTGATCAGGGTTTTTTCCTGGTTCTGTGCTGAGGCATCATTTCTGGCATTGCTCAAGGGACCATATGAAGTGTTGAGGGATCAAACCAGGGTCAGACATTGGCAAAGCAAGTATATAATCACTCCAGCCTTAGAGCAAATATTTTAGGCTTCAGGTTTCACCAACCATCTCTGCTGTTGCTTCTTCCTCTTTCCCAGCTTTTTTTATTTCTTAACATAAAAGCCACCCTTCCACCCCAAGGTGTACTAAAGTAACAGATGTGGCCTGCAGGACCTCATCTTTCTCTCCAGCCCCTTTCCTTCTCTGTTGTTTCCATGACCAGGGCTTGCACACTCGTTTGCAGTGTTTACACACGTAGTCGTGTGGTGCATGGAGGTTGACCCCCATCTTAAACCAGTTCTGTTCTGTATGGTGTCACAAACATCAAAGCCAAAGTGTCCCAACTTCAAGGTAAGCACTCGACCACTGAGCCACATCACTGGCCATTGAAGCAATCTGTTTGGGTGCAGAGGCAGGGCGTTACAATCACACCTGTTGATGCTCGGGGCATTCTCCTGACTCTGTGCTCAGAAGTGAATCTTGGGGAGCCGGAGTGATAGTCCAGCGGGGAAGGTGTTGACCTTGCTTGCAGCCTACCCAGGTTCGATCCCTGGCATCCCATAGGGTCCTCAGAGTACCACCAGAAGTAATTCCTGAGTGCAAAGCCAGGAGTAACTCCTGAGTACTGCCAGGTGTGTGACCCAAAAGGCAACAACAACAAAAAGAAATGAATCTTGGTAGCGCTCAGGATGTGATATGCAGTGCTGCACACTCAATTCAGGGATGGCCCTCGTGAGGGTAGTGTCGTAACTCCCGGGCAACCTCTCCTGCTGTCGCTGCTGGTTTGTTGTCACAGAACTAGCCTCTCCCCATGTCCAAGTTGCCGCTCAGCCCCGTTTCCTCTGCTCCTTCTTACCTGCTCTGCATCCTTCCTGCTTCTCACCTCCCTGTCTGCGCTCTATTCCAGTGACACCCCAGCTAACTGGGGAGCTGCGGAAGAAAGCATCACCCCAACCCCCAATGCTGACTCTCTGGATGGAGTCTCCTCTGCACATCTGTCCTGTGAAATGCTTTTCCAGGTGTCCTGGGCCCGGCCCCCACAACCATGGCAGCAGCAGTGCCATTGGTCGCCCTTCAAACCAGCCTTTTCATTATTCGGCAGATTATGCCTGAGGAGCAACATTGTGCCAAGCACCGTACAACAGACGCTGGACATGGCAAAGAACAGCGTGGCCAGATCTGCAAGCCACGAGGATCTTCTGCCCAGGACTGAGGGAGCTAGACCTGAAAGTGCTTTGAGGAGTGATGTGTGTGTGAGAGAGAGAGTGCCAGCTGTCCAGAGGGTTGCTGTGACAGAGCAGAGCGCCTGGCACATGGCAACCAGGGAAAGTAGGCGCTCGGCAGAAGTGACCCCTGTTCTAGGTAGGACAGCTCCATGGAGCCCTGTATTGGAGCTGGCTGACCACCAGATCTCCTCATTGAAGGTGATGGGCCAGTAACTCTCTGTCAACCATTGCTAAGTCCAGGTCATTCGAATTTACCCCTTTGGGCCAAGCTCCTGTTTCTCCTCCCTGGGCTCCCCAGAAACGCTATCCTAACAGCTCTGTGACACTGCGTCTATAGATTTTTATATCTTTGTGTTGTTTTCTTTTCAGTTTGCTTGTTTGATTGGCTTGGATTTGGGGGCCACACTTGGCAGTGCTTGGGGATCACTCCCAGTGGTGCTCGGGGGACCATATGAGGTGCCAGGGTCCAATCAGGATCAGTCACATGTAAGGCCAGTGCCTTAACTCCTGAACTCTCTCTCTTTCTCTCTTTCTCCCCCCCCCCCCTCTCTCTCTCTCTCTCTCTCTCTCTCTCTCGGGTCCCTGGACCTGAGCATGGCACACCTAGACCACTGACCCTCACTTAGTCCTGGCAAAGCAGGTGCAGCCAAGAGCAGCTCCTGAGCAAGAACCGTGATGCTCAACTTGTCAAGATTATTGTGGGAAGCAGCAGTGAGTATTCTCAGATCTCAGATAGTTCCCCTTTGCCTTTATTTATTTTTAAAAAAATTTCCCCCTCTCAGGGCTGGAGCAATAGTACAGCGGGTAGGGCGTTTGCTTTGCACACAGCCGACCCGGGTTCGATTCCCAGCATCCCATATGGTCCCCTGAGCACCGCCAGGAGTAAATCCTGAGTGCAAAGCCAGGAGTAACCCCTGTGCAATGCCGGGTGTGACCCAAAAAGAAAAATAAATTCCCCTTCTCGTGCCCGGGTTGGTTCTGACGGAGATCACAGCAGCGCACCCCCCTTTTGCCTGATGATATTCTGAAGACAACATTTTAAGTTTAAATGGAGTCCCCAAGCAAATTGGTCCAAAAGAGTCCTCTTACTGTTCATTAACTACAAAACAAATCAAAGGCTCCCCTCCTTTTGTGCCCCCCCACCCTTGTGCTGGGGCTTCTTGGGAGGTCTGTTCGCCTATTCATATGTTAATTCTGTGGAGCCCTCAATCTTTTCACAGAAGCTGGGTACAATGAGAGGGGACTCTGCATATTTCAAAAGAGCAGCATAGCTCCTTAAGGTGACCGTGCAGCATCACGCTGCAGGGAAATCCAATGCATTATGCTGGGGCCCCTCTGCCGAGCGTTTATTTACAAGCAACATTTGAAAATGGATGGCATTTTTCTCTTAAGAGCTTGAATTTGACAATTAACCACAAATTGAGGTTGTTTTGTTGTGGTATGTGTGTGTGTATTTTAAGAGATCTAGATCTGCTGCATTACTTTCCTTTTTAAAAAATATAAATAGGAGAAATAAGAGAAAAAAATCATCAGTTCCTGGAAAAGCACAGAAAGTGCTTTCCCTGAAGCTGTTTAACTGTTCCTTGGAAAATGAATTCTCCGCGGAAAAAAATTCTGAGCTGGCAGGGAAGTGGACAATGTGTATAACTTAATATTTGAAATCTCTCTTTTACTCTCGATCTCTCTTTTTCATTATTAAGCCTAATGCGTCCTATCACAAGAGTGCTTAATGTTTCGGTTATAATTTCAGGTATGCAAATGATTCATTAGGGGAGTATTTGATAATCATATTTCAAAAAACTTCTGATAGACATTAATTGCTCCTTCTAGAATTATATTCTAGTGCTCAGTAATGACAAACACTGTGTATTAATTTCACATGTATTAGAAATAATGATTAAAGTAAAATCTATTTGATGTAATGACCATTAGTTCAGAGCTGTTGAGCGCTGCTTTGGGGCTTAAAATGAATAATAATGGCCCATTTTTCATCAGACAGATGTTCCATCTTATGTAAAAAGAAGTTACATCATTGAAAAAGAAAATGTGAAAGAATTAGAATATACCATACCACTAAGCTTGATTAGACAAATTGAACAATTAATGTCTGAAAAGCATTAGCATTTCCAAATGCTCTATGAGCTGTTTTTTTATTTAATCATGTTTCCTATAGAATTGATTTTAAAAATCATTTACACGGGAGAATTTTAAAATTAGAATACAAATCCATAATAACATGGCTCAGGTTTTTGGTAGATTATGCAACAATGCAGTATAAAACCACAGACTTGTAAACAAACTTTTAATATTTAATTTTGAAAACAACTGCTCAACTGGTTGTCTTCTGGATGGAATACTGGTCTTGGTAGAAATGCAAAGGACATTTATTATTATTTTTTGAGGGGGAGAAGGGGAGATCACACCTAGCTCTGCTGAGGGCATACTCCTGGCTCTGTGCTCAGGGATCACTCCTGGTGGTGCTTGGGGGAACCACAGGCGGTGCCAGGGATTGAACCCGGGTCCACCGCATGCAAGGCAAGCACCCTTCCTACTGCACTAATCTCTCCCGCTCCAATCGATGATTTTAGACTTAGTTTTTCTCTATTGTTTTCACTATTTGCACTTTATACCATTTCTCTATATGCATATTTCTTGCTTTCTATTTGAACACTCATTAACCATGGGTGGAAATGGAAAGGTAGAATTAGAGTGGCACAGGCATTCAAGACACACACACACACAGTACTCTGCATGTAGAGGTTTATTTCCCAGTTCTGCCTCTTTGTATCCAGGAAGCCTTGAGCGAGTTGCTTATCGCTTCTAAACTAAGAGTTCCTGCCTAATGGGATTGACAGGAGGAGTGAAGTGGGTTTCTGTGAGACACCTGGCATATGGCAAGGTCTCAGCAAATGTCTAGCTATCAGACCACAATTATCTAATCTAATACAACTGTACCCTCACGCCTCTTATTACTCTTCACTGTACCAGCATTAGGATCCTAGCTTATTAAGGTAGTATTTACGTGCTTATTATGCTAGTTATAACCTTCTATGTTTTATGGCAGAAAAATTAAAAAAATTCTTTCTCTCTTCCTTCTTTTTCTTCTTTCCTTTCTGCCACAAATGGTTTCCTGGGTATCGACTAGGTGCCATCCACTGTGCTCTTTCTACAGACAAACAAACCATTAGAAATCATCTATTCTTAGCTAATGAGACGATGTTAAACTAAAAGGTTTTTATGCAGCAAGACTTGAGCACAGCGGGTAGTGCGTTCACCTTTCACGTGACCAACCCTTGTTCGATTCCTCTATTCCTCTCAGAGAGCCTGGCAAGTTACCAAGAGTATCATGGCTGCGTGGCAGAGCCTGGCAAGCTACCCATGATGTATTTGATATGCCCAAAACAGTAACAATAAGTCTCACAATGAGAGATATTCTTGGTGTCCGCTCGAACAAATCCATGAGCAATGGCATGACAGTGACAGTTGACAGTGACAGTTTATGCAGCAAAAGAAACTAACACATACACACTCATTGTACAAGAATACATATCTAACACAACAACAGAAAAATCCAGCAACCCAGAGGGGGGAAATGGGCAAGTGATATGAATAGACATTTCTCTGAAGAAGAAAGACAGGACTCCCCACCCCCAACAGAAAAGCAATTTTTGGAATTGAACCACCATGAGATAGACCATCACAAAGCTTTTCATGATTGGGTTTCAGTCAGACAATGTTCCAACACCCATCCCTCCACCAGTGTAAATTTCCCATCACCAATGTCCCCAGTTTCCTTCCCACCACCCCCTCACTACCTTCCTCTATGGTAGGAGTCTTTCTTCTTTCTCTCTCTCTCCTTTTATGCATTATGGTTTGCAATACAAGTACTAAGAAGTCATCGTGCTTGCTCAGGGCTTTAAGTATTTTTACCAGGAAGGCATAGCTGGAGTAGCTATTTTTGTTGTTGTTTAAACTGGGTGGGGGGGCTGGGAGCAATAGCACAGCAGGTAGGGCGTTTGCCTTGCATGGGCCAAGTGGGTTCGATTCCCAGCATCCCATATGGTCCCCTGAGCACCACCAGGAGTGATTCCTGAGTGCATGATCCAGGAGTAATCCCTGTGCATCGCTAGGTGTGACCCAAAAAGCAAAAACTAAATAAATAAACTGGGTGGTAACGGCTTTGGAGTGTGGATGTGACTGCCAGGGCTTCCAGAGGGACAGGGAGGTGGGGGGGAGGGGAGGTTCCCCATCCCCACCCTGAGAAAGCCTGGAGATTTCACACACAAAACCCACATACCAAATTTTTCAACAGATTAATATTTCATTGATGTCTGTCCCAAGATCTTAGAGTCTGTGTGGGGACATAGCAGTGATTTTGGATGTGGGAGCAAGCGACTGCTGGGGACTCTGTTTGGGAGGGCACCAGGCAAACCTGCCCCCCTCCAATCTATCTCAGTCTGTTCAGCCTTGCATGGGTCCGAGATTAACTGTGCTTTTGATCTCTTTCAAGATTTATTTATGGGTCTCTGAAGTAAGGCTTGTACGTAAGCTTGTATAGCTGAGGGGTGGATGGCCATTTAATTTATTGGGAAACTTTGTCCTGAGTTGTTGGAGTCCGGCCAACACCTCAGGCATAGGTGAACATGGGTTATCAGGAAGTCTGAAGGCACCATCAGGCTGCTGATGTACTTGCCCTGTGGGTCCAGGTTGACCTGATGGTGACACCACGACCCTGGGCCCCAGCAGGAACCAGGACCAGAGCTATGCTCGTGGTCTGGGCACTCTGGATGGCTGAAGCCACCAGTCCAGCAGAGCCTGACCCGGGGCACGATACTCCCATCTGGGTTTTCAGACAGCTGGCACTCAGGGAGGTTTCCCTCTATAATACGCTGTGGGTGGCACAGGTTTGTCAGGGGAAGAAATTGGCGGGGCGGGGAGGGGGGCGCTGCCATGACACGGAAGCAGCAGTTTTGAGTCTTGGTGTGACTTCTGAGCCCAGAGCGGGCACCGGCCTACGGCAAGTTTCTGCAGTGGCTCAGTCTCCCAAGTTGGTCGCTCATGGTGGTACTTGGGGTCCTGCCACAGGTCTGTGGGTTGTGCCCTGAGCCATGGCGGCTGCAGTTTTTCAGTCTTTTTTTTCTCTTTTTCCAGGTAGGGTGTTTGCCTTGCACGTGGCTGACCCAGGTTCGATTCCTCCACCCCTCTCAGAGAGCCCGGCAAGCTACCAAGAGTATCCTACCTGCACAGCAGAGCCTGGCAAGCTACCCATGGCATATTCGGTATGCCAAAAACAGTAACAACAATGAAGATGTTACTGGTGCCCGCTCGAGCAAATCGATAAACAATGGGACGACAATGCTACAGTGCTTTTTGGGTCACAGCCAGCAATGCTCAGGGGTTACTCCTGGCTCTGCACTCAGGAATTACTCCTGGTGGTGCTTGGGCAACCATATGGGATGCCGGGGATCAAACCCCGGTGGGCTGCATGCAAGGCAAACACCCTACCTGCTGTACTCTCGCTCTGGGCCCAGTGTTTTAGTCTTGATGTTGCTTCCAGGCCCAAGCTGGCCGCTCATGATGGGAACCTGAGATGCTCCAGCAGTTCCAGGCACCAGGTTGGCCTTGAAAAGTGCCTTTTAAAAGAATTGACATTGCATCCATTCCCGCGAGATTATGGAGCATTTCTGTGTCATCACGTTGTGCAGTTCAGTTCCGAGAGCTGCCACAGCTCTATGCACCAGCCCCTGCGTTCCCGCCGCCGCTGTCGTGGCTCTTCTGACAAACAAGCGTTGACATCACTTACTGCTCTGGAAAGGCAAGGGAAAGCCATAAGGTGCAATTACCGCAGGCGGGGAAGGGGGACCTTTGTCAAAAGGATTGGAAACGCTTGTTGGTGAGGATGTGGAGATAAAGGAGCTGCCGCACACCCTTGGCGGGACAGGCAAGTGGCGCAGATGCCATAGAAAGAATATGGAGAGTCCTTTCCAAAGGGAAGCCTGGCATCCTGGCAGCCAGGCACATGAGCCAGGGCTAGGGTACGCACTTTGTACGTGGGAACCCCAGATTTGATCCCTGCCACTACATGTGCCCCTCCCCCACACCCCACACCAGTCCTGCTGAGTGCAACTACTGAGCACCACTCTGTGTGGTTCCCGAAAATAAAATAAAAATGGAAATCTCATACGACCCAGCCATGCTATATACCTATATTGCTACATACCTATATACTAAGCCCATGAAAATAGTATTCCAAAGGCTGTACTGCACTGCTATGTGGGTTAAAACATTATTTGTAGTAGCCAAGCATGGAGTCAATTTCTGTGCCCCTAGACAGAAGACTAAGTCAATAATTCATGATTTGGGGTCAGAGAGATAGTAAAGCAGGGAGGGCATATGCCTCGTATGCAGTTGGCCAGGGTTCCATCCCTGGCACCACCTAGGGTCCCCCAAGAATCACTAAAAGTGATCTCTGAGCATCAAGTCAGGAGTAAGCCCCGAGAACAGTCTGTTGGAACCACCACCAACCCCCAAGTAGAAATTGTGGTCTATATACTCCCCGTTGTTCATCGATTACTCGAGCGGGCACCAGTAACATCTTCGTTCGTCCCTGTTGCATGCCAGTGCAGCCCAATGATGTCTGCGCACTCCAGGTATATGAAGAGCACATTGTTGATTCTGTTACTGTTTTTGGCATGTCAGATATGTCACGGTTAGCTTGCCAGGCTATGCCATGTGGGTTGAATACCCTCAGTAGCCTGCCGGGCCCTCCAAGAGGGACAGAGGCTCTTGGGGCAGCCTCCAATCGCTCTTACAGGCGCTCCCAGTTTTTGGTCTACTGACATGTTCTAACAATCTGCATGCTGACAAATATGCCATGCACATTGTGCATGGACATGCTGCTCACGGGCAGAAAGCACTAGCCAGATTGACACAGTCGATGCAAGGAGTTCAGCCCTGCACTTGTCTGCCTCTCTGGGTAGCACCTGGGAAAATTCTGTATTTAAGAGAATACAAGTATGTTAAAACCAGAAGCACGTGTGCTACTTTAGGTACACCAGTGTGTTAGAGTATAAGAGGTCACAGCCATGCTCAAGGCCACTCTCCACACGCTCGGACGAGCCTCACCCATGAAGGAACCCACAGAGGAACCCAGGTATGCGGGACCTGTGGCTGAGATCTCCAAGCCTGCTCGGATTGGGACTGGGCCTTCTCCACTCAGGTCCCCAGTTTTCCAGTAGTTTAGCAGTCACACACGCAAACTGCCCCCAGCACCATGTAATCTCACCAAAAGCCAAAATTCAGAGTCTATAAAGTAAAGCTTCCAGGAGAGAGCAGCGCAGAATCTCCCAACCCCGTGCCAGCCATTAAAAAGATGAAAGCATGTCCTTGGACACAAAATGAATGGATACGGAGGTAACTGTGTTGTAAGTGAAGTAAGTCAGGAAGACAAATATTGCCAGGTTTCACTCATATGCGGTAAATGAATAATTAAAAAATGAACATGATAAACACATAATAAAGCTAGCTTCTAACTTAGTGGAAACTGTGGTGGTTATGGTGCAGGGGGAGGGAGAGAAGCAGGCATGGTGGGAGGGGTCTTTGGAGCGGGTGGCACTAGGACTGTGGTGGTGGGCACAGTGATCTGGGTGCTGGAAGCTAACTCCCCACAATCCATATATCACAAGTGCACAAGAAAGAAAGCAACAAAATGCAGCATATAAATGTTGATGATTTAAAAATGGTTAATCACTGCGTAAACAGATGGCATGGCTTGGCTGACAACATATAGCTATGTTTATAAAATGTAACAGGGAAAGGTAAGGCTTTTATTATCGACAAGTAAATCGTTGCAGTTTCCTAGGAATGCAAGATTTCATTTCTGCGACATAGGTCACAGGTGAACCACCTCCAGCTGTTCCCGTTCCAGCAGCAAGGACCCCATTGCTTCCAGAATGATTCCTTTTCTTTGCTGGACAGTTCTGATAACAGAACGTGCTTTTGTTTGTTTTGTTTGGGAGGGACACACTCGGCAGTCTCAGGAGCTTCTCCCAGCTCTGTGCCTGGGAGTCACTCCTGGAGGAGCTCAGAGGACCATGGAGTACTGGAGATCAAACCCGGGCGCCCCACATGCAAAGTAGGTAAGTTCATTGAGCCCTCTCTGTAGCCCTGTCAGGATGTGCTTCTAAAGGGCCTGGGAGTCTGGCACAAGGTTGAGTACTCAACATGAATGATGCTCTGGGTTCGATCCTGACTGCCTTTCTTGTCTTACTTGGAAATGCTTCACTTCCAAGTCATTGCACTGCTAGAGTAAGGGCCCAGGTCCTCTGATTCCCGGGGTTGGAGACATAGGACAGCGAGTAGGACACTTGCCTTGCATGTGGCCGACCTGGGTTCGATCCTGGGCATCCCATATGGTCCCCCAAACAGTGGCAGCAGTGATTCCTGAGTGCAGAGCCAGGAGTAACCCCAGCATTACCATGTGTGCCCCTCAAAATAAGACAGTGCAAAAACCAGATGCTCTGGCTGCTGGTCCGGTGCTCTCCAGAGCACCTTTGAAG
The DNA here is from genome assembly GCF_027595985.1 of Sorex araneus. Taxonomy (NCBI): domain Eukaryota; kingdom Metazoa; phylum Chordata; class Mammalia; order Eulipotyphla; family Soricidae; genus Sorex; species Sorex araneus. The sequence continues at coordinate 73,785,005 of NC_073313.1, read as the reverse complement.
TCAAAATGTCTTTCAGGTTTAGATGTTGTTGAACACCTGGCCTGACTCTGTGGGGACTCCAGGGCTGCTTCCAGGGCAGGGCCTCCCAGATTCCTACCGTAGGGAGCAGTTTCCCGCTAGAGGGCACTACCTGTTTTCCACACACGCTACTTAAAAAGTGTTTTTCCTCAGTTATTCTCAGCAGGGGACTGGAGCGATAGCACAGCAGGTAGGGCGTTTGCCTTGCACGCGGCCAACCTGGGTTCAACTCTTCCGTCCCTCTTGGAGAGCCCGGCAAGCTACCGAGAGTGTCCTGCTTGTACGCCAGAGCCTGGAAACCTCCCTGTAGCGTATTCGATATGCCAAAAACAGTACAAGTCTCACAATGGAGATGTTACTGGTGCCCGCTCGAGCAAATTAATGAACAACAGCGCTACAGTGCTACAGTGCTATTCTCAGCAGGGTATGTAAACACAAGTCAAATTTCCTTGATATTCTATCTAATTTTTTTGTCAGCAAGCCTTAAAAGAATTCAGAAAATTGTTGTTTATGCCCACTGGGAACAAACGACCCTTCTCATTTAGTCACCTTTAATGCTTAAATTAATTTTGGTTTGTCTTGTTGGCCCTATCTGGTGGTGCTCAGGGCTTTCTCTTGGCGCTGGGTTGAAGGATCACTCCTGGCAGGTTCAAGGAGCCATTATGGGGGACAGGGGCTCAAACCCAGGTCAGCCACGTGCAAGGTAAGTACCCTAACCGTACCCTAACCGCTGCACTATTGCTCCGGCCTCAAGACACTTAAATTATTAATACAGAGAACACTTGAACTTAAGATGAGTCCTAGGAATGTACACGTCTAAAGCAGATGCGAGTGTCAGAGTCCGGGAACTCTCTGATAAGGTCAAGTTGTAAATGACCTAAGAACTGCTGGTTTAGTGGGTGAGCTGCCCAGGACATGTGGCAGGTGCCTTTCATGGCTGAGGGCCCACGACAAGCCTTGGGTTTGGCCAGGAGGGGGCAGCAGAGAACTGGTGAATCACATGAAGCCAACAGGGGTGGTGGGGGTGGGGGTGGGGGTGGGGGGCGCACTAGGAACCCTCTGAAGGGACTTTAAGCCGCACAGTGAAATGGGTAGCAAAGATGCTAAAGGGCTCAGAGGCTCACTAAGAATATGAGCTGCGAGGAGGAGTGCCAGATCAGGAGACAACTGTAGGAGACAGTGTATGGTCCAGTTTCCAGAGTGTGGCCAGTTTAATGGACTAGCTATGAGTCTCATTGGAGTAGAAGACAAAGGGCATGGAATGGGGCTGGCGTGCAGCAGCTTGGAATCTGAGCCTCAGTTTGCTCATGGACGAAAGGGGACTAAATAGTGCTTCAGCCGTAATTTTATGAAAGAATGGTGGCGACTGCAGGATAATTAAAAATGATGTAATAGTCACAGTCACCCTCTGCTGCTCCTCAAAAGCCAACCCATGCACCAGTGAGGACTTGAGGAGCCACCAAGTAGAACCTCCCACCAAGAAGGCTAGTGGTCTTTCCCTGGCTCCCTTGGAGCCCCCCCATGATAGAAACTTTTTCCTGAAGTGGCTTCTAATCCTGACATCTTTGAAATGTGTTTCCATTCATCTTTTCATTTTTTTTTGCTTTGTGGGTCACAGCCAGTGATGCTCAGGGGTTACTCCTGGCTGCGCTCAGGAATTAGCCCTGGTGGTGCTTGAGGGAACCATATGGGATGCTGGGTTTTGAACCTGGACAGGATGCGTGCAAAGCAAACGCCCTACCTGCTGTGCTATCGCTCCGTCCCCATCTTTTCCTTTTGTTGTTGGGATGATTGGGAACTAGGGATCACACACTTGGTTTTGGTACTCCCCAGAGACCGCACATATTTGCTAGGTTTCCAAAAGGACTGGAGAGATAGCACAGCTGTTAGGGCGTTTGCCTTGCACGTGGCCGACCCGGGTCCGATTCCTCCATCCTTCTCGGAGAGCCCGGCAAGCTACCGAGTGTCCCGTCCACACGGCAGAGCCTGGCAAGCTACCCCTGGCGTATTCTATATGCCAAAAACAGTAACAACAAGTCTCACAATGGAGATGTTACTGGTGCCCACTCGAGCAAATTGATGAACAACAGGACGACAGTGCTACAGTGCTACAGGTTTCTAAAAGACAGTGCTCTGGAGAGTGTACTTTGTATGTGGGGTGGCACCAGGGTTAAAACTTGAAGCCTCAGGCCATAAGGCAGATGTTCAGAGACCCTTTCAGATCTTTAAAAAAATAATATAAATTATTACTTTTGTTTTGGGGGCCACACCCAGGGGTGCTCAGGGCTTACTCCTGACTCTGCACTCAAGTATCACTCCTGGCAGATGGGGCGACTGTATGGAGTGCTTGGAATCAAAACTAGGTCGACTGTGTGCAAGGCAAGTACCCTACCTGCTATAGTATCGCTCTGTACCTCGACCCTCCCCTGGATCATTTTTTTTCTTTTTGGGTCACACCTGGCCACTCACAGTTGTTACTACTGGCTCTGCACTCAGGAGTTACTCCTGGCAGTGCTCAGGGGACCATATGGAATGCTGGATATCGAACCCGGGTTGGCCGTGTGCAAAGCAAATGCCCTACCTGCTGTGCTATCGCTCCAGCCCCCTCCCCTCGATCATTTTTTCTTTTTGGGTCACACCCAGCGATGCATAGGGGTTACTCATGAGCTCAGGAATTACTCCTGGCAGTGCTCGGGGGACTATATGGGATGCTGGGAATGGAACCCGGGTTGGCCGAGTACAAGGCAAATTCCCTACCACTGTGCTATAGCTCCAGCCCCATCCCCTGGATCATTTTAAAGTCAGACAAAAACATAAACAAAGGGGCCAGAGTGGCAGTGCAGTGAGCCAGGTCTTGAATGTGCCCAACCCCAGTTCAGTCCCTTGCACCACAGACGGTCCCTGAGCTCTAACAGGAGTGATGTCTGAGAACAGAGCCAGGGGTAAGCCTTGATCACTGCCATATTTGTCACCCAAATGAAGGAAAAATAAACAAATTATTTTAAAAGTCTGAAAAGAAATTGCTCTACTGCCAGCATCAGGCGTGATGACACTCATCTATGTCCAGTGATCTCCATCCATAGTCTCTTAGGCTTGTTGGCATCTGCCGTTGGCATGGGAAACCCTGCTTGAATGTTGGATCAGAATTTATGAGTTCGAAAATAGTTTCTGCCTTTGGGGGCTAGGGGCTTCAGGGCAGATCAGCTGGGGAGAGACTTTCAAGGGATTCTGTGTGGGGAGATTCTTGGGAGTAACCCCTGAAATCAGATCACAGCGGGGCAGGCCAGAGTGATAGTACAGTGGGTAGGGCGCTTGCCTTGCACATGACTGACCTGGGTTCATCCCCGGGCATCCCAGAAGGTCCCCCATGTACCACTAGGAGAAATTCCTGAGTGAAGAGTTGGGTGTAATCCCTGAGCACCACTAGGTGTGGCCCTAACCCCCACCCCAAAAGAAAAAACCAGATCACAGCTGGGCTGGGGGAGCCTGAATTTTCAGGCACGCCACCAGAAATGAATTTCTTTGTTTAACATTTATTTTTTATTTTTATTTATTTAGATATTTTTAATGAATCATTGTGATATACACTTACAGACTTGCAGACTTTTGTGATTGCATTTCAGTCATACAATGATCAAGTACCCATCTCTCCACCAGTGCCCATTCTCCACCACCAGTGTTCCCAGTATCACTCCTGCCACCTGCCCATCCCCCCTGAACCCCCACCTCCGCTCTTCCAGGTGCTTTCTATCAGAGTACTAGCACACCAGTGCTAGAGTGCGGAAATAATGCACATGGAAGTTCAGGTCTGCGGCACAAGGGAGAAGAAGGCATTGCGAGAAGCAGAAAGCTAAAGCTAGAGGAGGGGCAGTTTCACTGGAGCCAACACCTCTTTAGGGCTGGCCTTGATGCATTGGCGTGCCTGACCTAGCACTTCATTTTCCATGTGCCCAAACTCAACATAAGCCCCAAGTTGGTTGCCACCACTTGAGAAAGATGCAGAAGGAGAAGCCTGGTAGGAGAAGGCAAGCGACAGTCTATCATTAGTGTAGCCTGTGTGTACTAGCCGGGGAAAGGACTGAGACAGAATTTTGTTTATTATGGACTGGAGCGATAGCACAGCAGGTAGGGCATTTTCCTTGCACGCCGCCGACCTGGGTTTGATTCCTCCGCAAGCTACTGAGAGTATCCCGCCCTCAGGGCAGAGCCTGGCAAGCCCAAGTGACATATTCGATATGCCAAAAAACAATAACAAGTCTCACAATGGAGACGTTACTGGTGCCTGCTTGAGCAAATCAATCAACAATGGGACGACAGTGCTACAGTGCTATATTTTATATACTTATTTATTTTTTTCTTTTTGGGTCACACCCAGCGATGCTCAGGATTTTCTCCTGGCTCTGCATTCAGGAATTACTCCTGATGGTGTTCGGGGACTATATGGGATGCTGGGGATCGGACCTGGGTTGGCCGCATGCAAGGCAAACAAAGGCCCTACCCACTATGCTATCATTCTGACCCTATATTTTATTTCTTGATTACAAAAAAAAATTATTGGCATCAGACCAGCTGGCTGGAAGACAACAAAGTCAAGTTCTGAAAGCTGCCATCTTATCTTCATGGTCACAAGAAATTTTGTAGGTAAAGGAACAGGAAGGAGGGGATGGGCTACAGACCTGTGTGCCCCAGAATGAGCAACAAAACTCCCTCCCAGCCTCCAGAAAGGATTTCAGCTTGAAAGTGCTTTAGGAGCATAACCTTTGGGGTGCCTGAAGGCTGTGTTGGAAGATCTATTAGGAGTTTTTTTCCTCCTTCAAAACACAGGATCACAAAGTTCTGGATTGTTTTTTGGGTTTTGGATATTGGTATAATGAAGAGCAGATGCTGAGTTCTATTAGGAAGTTCCAGTACTTTCTTTTCTCCCCCACCCACAACTTATCTGTTCTGTCTCCCTCCCTTGTGTTGGTGTGGTTCCAAGGACGGAGGGTCACACAAGGACGAGGTGGTGCGTGCACATTTGGTGGTGGTGCTGGTTGGGGGTCCCATTTAGTTAAGTTGTGTTTCCACAGGCTTCTGTTTGTGAGGAGGGTCATATACTCTAGGCTCAGTGCTCACATACGGCTGTGAACTGGAGATAGAGGATGCTGATGTGGTGTCTGGGGTGCTGTGCAGGAACACAGCGGTTGTGCTTAGCATAGGTGATTGCACTCATGGCCTTGCACTTGCAAAACTGGCATTTTTAGTGATTATTTCTTTTTTTGGCCACACCCTGTGGTGCTGTGCACTGACTCCTGGCTCTGTGCTCAGGCACCGTTCCTGGCAGTCTCAGGGGACCATAAGGGGTGCCAGGAAGCGTATACGGGTCAGCTGCATGCAAGGCCAGTGCTCTATCTGCAGTGCTATTGCACTATTAGCCCCATCTGGTACTTTCTTTTCAGGAAAATAAGCAAATAACAATTCACGGGGATGCAAGTTCAATTGAAGTTTATTTTTCGAACTACATTAGCTGACAATTGGGGCATTGTGTTTGCTTTGCGGAGGACCTCCAAAGCAGTGCTCAGGGAAGCATGGGGGCCTCTCCCAGCAGGACTTGGTCAATCAGGCTGGTGGTTCACAGCAAGGACCTGAGGATATGGTACTTCTTGTGTCCTGCAGTGGCAGTGACCAACAGGACACTACCTTTGATGTTCAAGAGGCCACGGATGGCTGTAGCTCGAACCCCACTCAGGCATGTGCCCTAATCACTGTACTCGCTCCCTGACCACGCATGAGATCTATTTTATGATAAAATTATTGTTTATTTCAAAGATTGTCTGCATACACACAAGTTAATTAAAAAATTAAAGGCTGGAACCAGAGAGATGGTTATTTGCCTCAGTGAGTAGGTTATTTGCCTTTCATGGGGCCAGCTTGGATTCCGTCATCCCTGAGCACTAAGTCAGGAGTAATCCCCGAGCACTGCCAGGTATAGTTCACAAAAACAAACAAAATGTAAAAGGCCATGATATTACGCCAGAATCCACAAAATATATCTAGGAAAACTGAGCAAATTCCAGGATATTGACTTCAGAGAAACCTTCAGTGATTCAACCGTACTGGTAAAGAAAACAAAAGCCCCCAAATTGAAAAATGCATAGAACTAGGAAGGTTTTACATGGCACAAAAAACTTGGGTAAAATTTCAAAACACCTTAATTAATGGGACAAAATATTTTTGCACCATCCGTCCAGATACAGGGCATACATGTACACACATCTGTATATCCCAGCCCATTGCTCAAGACCAGAAAGAAAGAAAAAGATGAGATTTTGCCCTTTTCTATAACAGGGATGAAACTAGAGGGTACCACGGGAAATGAAATCAGCCAGAGGGAGAACAGATGCCAGATGCTCTCACTGGTCCTCGTTATATCAGTGAGCAAAGGGAGGGAATAGACAGTAGCTAATGGCAATGAGCCCTTGGATATTGGCTACGCAACTGAAGGGACCAAACAGCGGACACCATGGATGAGAAGCAACATAAGGACAGTGGTGGTGGGTCTTGTGCTCTTTGGTGGTGAGGACAGCAGTCACTTTGTACACTGTAGCACGGCACTGTATCCCTGTCATCCCATTGTTCATCGATTTGCTCGATTGAGCACCAGTAACGTCTCCATTGTGAGACTTATTGCTACTATTTTTGACATATGGAATACGCCACAGGTAGCTTGCCAGGATCTGTCGTGCGAGCAGGATACTCTTGGTAGCTTTCTGGGTGCTCCGAGAGGGAGAGGGAGAGAGGAATAGAACCCAGGTCGGCCACATGCAAGGCAAATGCTATCGCACAACAATCATAAATGTTATCACTATTGTTATCATTAGCTACGATAACAAAGAAAATGCATTATCAATTATGACTTAAACTCATGTTGCTAATTACTTTTATTTTAGGTTTTCTTTGAGGGGAGGGGCATACCCAGCAGTGCTCAGGTGTTATTCCTGGCTCTGTATTCAGGAGTATCACCTGCTGGTGCTCATGGGACTATATGTAGTGCCAGGAATTTCAACAGGGTCAGGTAGATTCAAGTCAAGTGCCTTCACACCTCTGCTATCTCTCAGTCAGACATTAATTATTTTTAACTTTTAAAAATTGATTTAGTTCATTTGACATGTTGGTTTTTAGGTCACATCCAGTCTCCCTGGCACTGCTGGGCAAGTGCCTTATATCCTGTTCTAACTCTCTGGCCCTGCTTTTTTTTTTTAAAAAAAATAATAAACCTTTCCCCTCTTACCTTACTCTATATCTGTTTTCCTTTTTTTGTGAAGCAAGTTCACAAAACTTGCTTCACAAAAATTTATTGAATAAAATTTATTGAATAAAATTTACTTAGACGTGAGGGGAGAGAAACAAAAATACATGTTCACGAGAGAACACCACGGGCTTCTCCAGAGTGGGGGAAAAAGCAGGGGGGAGAGAGGGAGGGAAGAGAGGGCTGTTCAAGTGAGAACACAGGCTTGAAGCAAACCTGTTTGGTACCAGTATTTTTTTAAAATAAATTTTTCTTTTATTGAATCACTGTGAGACAGACCCTTGCAAAGCTGTTCATGATTGGTTTTAGTCAAACAATGTTCCAACACCCGTCCCTCTACTCATGGTGCCAGTATTTTTATCCACCATTTTTAACACCCAAAGTATAGAGTTGCCAGTCATCCCATTGTTCGTCGATTTACTCAAGCGGGCACCAGTAACATCTCTATTACACTCAGCCCTGAGATGTTAGCAGCCTCTCCTTACTTGTCTTTCCCAACGATTGGAGGCTCTTTCAGGGTCGGGGGAATGAGACCTATTGTTACTGTTTTTGGCATATCGAATTAATAAATTACTAACTGTACTATCAGAACACTCAGAAGAGGCATTTTTGCTGAGATTATAAATTGCCTGTCTTCACTTAAACACGTACTGCTATGATTCCACCAGCTTTTCTACAGAACTATGGATCCCATCTGCCTAGGTGGGTCCTGGCTTTTGGATCTAGAGGTGCTGCTCAGCAAACAGTTCAAACTTCAGCAGCTCTGCACTGGTCTGGCATGTCAGTGGATGTGCTTTTGCACATTAATTCACCGTATCCCTGCCTGCTACCCACAGGAGACCTATCTACTACTCCACAAGAGACTGGTGATGATGCGGGGATGCTCTTTGACTGTGCAGATGGATCACGTGGTCTGTGGCTTCTGGGTACCAAAGGGATGATATTCCATCAATAGGAGATGCTACTGTCTATCAGCTCCTACTATAAAGGAGAGATACCACAGAGATTAAGGCACTTTCCTTGCATGTGGTTAACCTCCGTTTGATCCCCAGCCCTGCATGTGGTTTCTCTTGAGTACCGTCAGGGGTCACTCTTGAGCACCGAGCCAGGAGTATCCCCTGAACAGCAATGGGTATGGCCCCCAAACGAAACAAAATTGCTGGATTTTATGTTCTTTCAGGTTGTTTGTTTTTTATTTATTTGGTGAACCTCTTTATTTGAGAGTCACACACAGGGATACTCAGGGATTACTCCTGACTTTGTACTTTGGAAGCCACATGATCGAACCTGAGCCTTCTGCAGATAAGGTATGTGTTCCAAGGGCCAGAATGTTAGTACAGTGGCTAGGGCACTTGCCTTGTACACAGATGACTTCGGTTCAACTCTGGCACCCCATATAGTCCTCTGAGCCCACCAGGAGTGATCTCTGAGTTCAGAGCCAGGAATATTCCCTGAGGACTTCTAGATGGGCCCCCAAATCCAAAAAAAGAGAGAAATTAAGTATGTGTTCCAGACCCTTGAGCTGCACCCTTGGCTTCAAGATTGGTTGATTTTAAATTAACTCTGATTCTGCCTAACATCAACATCTCGAATTAATACCATCTGAAAGGTTATGAAATGACTCATAGCTACCACCACTAAGGCAATTTGCAAGTTACTCAGTTGCAAATAAACATAAAAATTGTGCATCTTGTACCCTGACACATATTAAAACTAGGACTGATGCCAAATGAAACAATTATGTGATTGAGCAGTCGACAATCTCCTTTGAATAGTTTAAACTGTCCAGATATTTGTACACATAAAATGTGCTATTATATATATCATGTATAATAGTATATAACATTATAGCTTCTGTATACATTTAGAGACAGCGTATTTTAGGATATTTTAAGATTCACTGTAGGCCAAGGGCTAATAGGATTTTTTTTGTGTGTGTGGGAGGGCTGGGGTCACACCTGGTCACACCTGGTGGTACTCAGAGACTACTCCCCAGTAGTGTTTGGGGGACCATGAGGTACTGGGGATCCCGCATACAAATGTGATCCAGCCTATTGTGCTACCTATCCAGCCTGCTCACAGGACTTTAAAAGCTGTTTTATTTAATTAAAGAACCGTGATTTGTTTGCAAAGCTATTGGTAGTTAAGGTTTAGACGTACAACATCCTAGCATCAGCCTCACCACCAGTGTCATCTTCCTTCTACTCGAGTTTTCAAGTTTCCTCCTGCACCCCTATTGACAGGACATGTTAGTTTGGGGGCTGGAGGGGTTTGGATCTCTTTCTTTGGGTCACACCCGGCGATGCTCAGGGCTGACTCCTGGCTCTGCCCTCAGGAATTACTCCTGGCAGTGCTCGGGGGACCATATGGGATGCTGGGAATCAAAACCAGGTCAGCCGCATGCAAGGCAAACGCCCTACCCGTGGTACTCACTCCCTCCCCCTCGATTTCTTTCTTTCTCTGTCCTTCTCCTCCATGCTGGGGTCAGGGCTGATCCAGGCAGCCCGCTCTTTACTACATTATATTCCCGCATCCAGTTATTCATGGGGCTTTTTCTGTCTTCTCATTTGTCACCATCTCTGTGAAGCTGTGATACTCCGTCCAGACCTCTGTCAATCAGGACATGATTATTTCTTTATTGGCAGTGCCAGGGGTCAAACCTAGGACCTCACACATGCAAGTGATCTACTGCCGGATTATCCCCGCAGCTTCTGTATTGAGCCCATTCTGCCTCCCTCACTGCTGAGACATTGGGCAGAAGCTAAGTTTCTCTCATCATCTGCTTTGCATGCAGGAGGCCTGGGTTTGATCCCTAGAAACACATCATGACCCCTTGAGTACTGTGTGGGAGTGATGCCCAAGCACAGAGCTGGACGGAGTCCCTGAACACTGACAGCTGTGGCCCAGAAATTAAGATCGATCAATTAACAGTTCTCACTTCCTCCATGGACTGGCGTGATAGCACAGCGGTTAGGGTTTTTGCCTTGCCTGCGGCCGACCCGGGTTCGATTCCTTCCTCCCTCAGAGAGCCCAGTAAGCTACCGAGAGTATCTTGCCCGCACAGTAGAGCCTGGCAAGCTACCCGTGGTGTATTCGATATGCCAAAAACAGTAGCAAGAATGGAGACGTTACTGGTGCCCGCTCGAGCAAATCGATGAACAATGGGATGACAGTGCTACAGTGCTACAGTTCACTCCCCCCACAAACTGCAATCATTTGTTGAATGCTCACTAGGGACCTAGGGTTTTGTTGAATGCTCATTAGAAATCCACCACAGTCTAAGAGGCAAGAGGCAAGGGCAATCCACATTTCTGGAGAAACACTAAGTGCAGCACTTCTAGAGAAGCACTAAGTGCAGCACTTGTATGACTCCCATACATTGTCTAAATGCTGTCTAAGTCATCTAAGAGCTGAAAGAGGAGTATTCTGGGAAGGCTTCCTGAAGGAAATGACATTGAAGCATTGAAGAACCTTTTTTTTTTGTCTTTGGGACACAGTTGACAATAATCAGGGGGATACTCCTGTCTCTGCACTCAGGAATCACTCCTGCTGGGCGTGGGGGAATCATAAAGGATGCCCAGGGATCAAGTTGGGCCAGCGACCACGTGTAAGGCAAGTGTCCTACCTGCTATCCTACCTTAGCCTTGGCTAAGGAGCGTCCTTAGAGATGCGAATTGAAGAAGGTGAAGAGCAGGAGGAGGTTATTCTGAGGCAGGAGATCAGTGTGACCAAAGCAAGAAGCAAGATTAGGTTTTGTCTGCTTAAACGGACTGGAGCGATAACACAGTCGGTAGGGCGTTTGCCTTGCATGTGGCTGACCCGGGTTCGATTCCTCCGTCCCTCTCGGAGAGCCCGGCAAGCTACCAAGTGTATCCTGCCTGCAGGGCAGAGCCTGGCAAGCTACTGGTGGCATATTTATTATGCCAAAAACAGTAACAACAAGTCTCACAATGGAGATGTTACTGGTGCGTGCTCAGCAAATTAGTGAAGAACGGGACGACAGTGTGACAGTGCTATAGTGCTGCTTTGAGCAGAAATATGCAGTGGTCAACAACTCAGTACCTCTTTGTTTGTCAGTGTCCAGACCAGCCAGACAGAGACACCCCAGGGGTGAAGATGGTACCCTGGCTAAGTCGGGGTGGACTTGCTCTTTTTTTTTTTTTTTTTTTGCTTTTTGGATCACACCCGGCAATGCACAGGGGTCATTCCTGGCTCATGCACTCAGGAATTACCCCTGGCGGTGCTCAGGGGACCATATGGGATGCTGGGATTCGAACCCGGGTTGGCCGCGTGCAAGGCAAACGCCCTACCCGCTGTGCTATCACTCCAGCCCCCGGGGTGGACATACTCTTCTTAAGCTGGCTTGAACTGTACCAGACTTGCACAGTTTGTTCAGATGGGAAAGGCGGATGGGCATTTCGGTTCTGAAATTCTTTGCTGTCATTGTTGCTTTTGTTTGGGGGTCCACACCCAGCAACGCTCAGGGATGATTCTTGGCTCTGCACACAGGAATTTCTCCTGACAATGCTCCAAGGACCATATGGGATGCTGAAGGTGGAACCTGTGCCACATACAAGGCTAACACACTCCCCGCTGTACTATCACTCTGGCCTCAAAGTTCTGAAGTTCTTGACGCCAATAAATTACCTTGTCAGAACCAGAAGTTTCTTCCAAACAACTGGTACCACAAATGCTGTGGTAGGTTTGTTTGACACCAAAGGAGATGAATTGACTAAAGCTTGAGATTAGAGAAGTAACTGGGGCCAGATTACACTTAATCCCTCCCTACCCATAGAGATTAGGCAATTCAGGATGTTTTGTGTTTTCTCCCTCCCTCCCTCTCTCCCTCCCTCCCTCCCTCCCTCCCTCCCTCCCTCCCTCCCTCCCTTCCTTCCTTCCTTCCTTGGGTTCTTGGGACCTCCCCAGTGGTGTTCACAGGTTCATCGCAGCTCACTGCTGAGGGATTGCTTCTTGCAGCATAAAGGGGTTCATGTGGTGTCGGAAATCGAACCCAGGCCTCCTGCATGCAGCAATGTCTGTGATCCAGCCCTTTTCACTCTCTCTGGCCGCCCTTACCAGAATGTACCCTTGCTATTTTTATCCCGTTATTCCCACAGAATACCCCTTTAAGGCAGTCAAGGAAGATAGTTTTGGAACCATCACACAATTTTCTCACGTGTTTCCCTGCTTCTGGTTCCTCTCGCCTCTCCTTCCATGATCTCTACGGCTCACGGTTACTAGTGTGGTCCTCACGGCTCAAACACTTGGTAGGAGTGTTTCTACACACTTGGTTGTGGAGACTATAAATTGCAGCCCACTTGGGGATGTGGAGTGATGCTGGAAATTGAATTTGCAGCCTCATGCCTCCTGGACAGGCTCTTCACACTGAAACCCACCCCCAGGCTAAATAACATGCACATGTATGCGAGTGTGTGTGTGTCATAGTTGTAAGAGCATGCCTGGCTTTGCTGGGTATGTGTGTGATGAGGTGCCAGGGAGGGAGCCCAGGGCTCTGCCATATCCTTGCCTTTGTCGATGAGGAAGCTGATGGCTTGGTTTCCAGGTCTACGCCACCTTTACAGGAGGTAGTGGGAAGAGAATAGTTGTAAGGAAAAGATTATAATAAGCATCAATAATCACTCGATCTTCAAAGAAGTGGGATGTGCATGCTTCCCTGGGGTGGAGGATGAGTCAGAGGAGATGCCCCGCTGCCGAGAGCTGCAAAGCACAGAGCTGGTGAGAGCCAAGTGAGGGGCAATGCCCTGGGCAGATGCCAGCTCTAGGCCAGTCATTGGAGGAGGCAGCCGCACAGGGAGAGTATGCGGAAAGGCAGAGGCTGGATGGGACCATCCCCTCCCCCCATTCACGAGCGTTTCCTTTCCCTCCCTTTGTTGTCGCTGTGATGACCAGGGCTTGATCAGCGGGGGCTTGTGCTTTCTGGGCTCACGGGGGCGGGGGTCCCCAGCTCAGCCGTGCTGCTCCCACATATTTGCTAGCTCTATGCCAGACAAGGCACGCTGTGGCATAGGGCTGGGGATGCTAAACAGCAGAGCCAACAGGGCCTGAGCTGGGGCATAGGGAGTGGTGCTGTGGGTGGAACTCTCCCACTGGCCTCAGGCTTGCACAACAGATGGCCGACCAGGAGCTAGCTCTCTGTTGTTCTGGGGCTCGGGGGTGGCCACATTCAGCAGTGCTCAGGGTTTAGTCCTGGCTCTGTGCTCAGGGACTACCTCTGGTAGTGTTCAGGGAAACATACGCGGTGCTGAAGATGGACCTGTGATCAGCGGTGTGCAAGGGTTTGTACTAGCTCTCTGGGCCCTGCGGGCAATCTCTTGTTCCCTCGATCCTATGACCTTACCACATTTCTAGAAGTAGAATTACGGTGTCAAAGGGCAGAGACACGAACAATTCTTCCTCTCTCGCTGAGTTATTGGCAGTGCCGCGCGGTGCATATTAGCAGGCACTGTTGTGAACCTGCACATATCTTGACCCATTCTATAGGTAACAGCAGTTTGTAAAACTGGTTTTCCTGTGTGGCAGCCAACTGGGCCATATGGACCCATTTTATCATTGTATGGCTGGCAACCCTCACATTGTCTGACCTTGTCTGGGGTGTTCGTTTGGACTGCAGAGGGGAGTATTCACTGAGATGGGAAATTGATGGCAGCCCTCTATTCCTAGTGTATGCTTTATTGATATAAAATTCCAGTGCACTCTAGAACTTTCTGGGGACACCACCAAACGTACATAGGTCAAGGCCTCATGAGTACGACTGTCACATTTCATCAGTCCCAGGTGGTGCCACGATTTCAGAGGTCGCTTCGTGCGAAAGCTTTGCTAAGCCTCCAATGACATCTATTCCCTCCGAGTTGCAATTACACTATTGGGAGGAGCCCAGTAGGTTCCAGGGGAGGGTGACAAGTACACACAGTCCATCAAGAGACTTTTCCCTTGATGGGTCACAAGACTTGTCTCCTTGTCCCTCTCCCACTTCCTCTAAGAACTCCTAGAGGAACCTGGAAAACAGCTCGGTGGCTGAAAGCTGTTGACTAGCAAGTGTGAGGCTGAGTTCAAACCTTGGTGCCACCTTATGCGTTGGGGAAATCCTGACCATCAGATGATCGGGTTTACTTATTTGGGGGGAGGGGGGAATTGAGCCACACCCAAAGGTGCTCAGGTGTAATCCCTGGCTCTGTGCCCAGAAGTGACTCCTGGCCATGCTCAGGGAACCATATGTGGTGGTGGGGATCTAATCAGGTCTGCCGTGTGCAATGCAGGCACCTGAAGTCATGTCCAATCTCTCCTGCCCTTCACTTTGCTTGTTTCTTTACATACCATATATGAGTGAGATTATTGAATGTTTGTCTTGTTCCTTGGACTTATTTTACGTAGCATGATTCCCACCAGATACATCCATGTTGTAACAAATGGCGAGATTACATCTTCGATCTGAGCATTCCACGGCTGAGTGCTCCACTGTGCAATGTATGGAATGACTTCTTTTTCCTTAATTTCATTTTGGGATATATTCGATGGGAGCACACCCAGTACTCAGGGTCTACACTGGCTCTGCGCTCAGGGATCAGTCCTAACAGCTGGACCAGGGATCCAACTGGGCTCAGTCATGTGCAAGTGAAGTGCCTAACTCTGTACAATTTCTCTGGCTTGAACCCTTTGCTTTATTCACTCGTCTGTCCTTGGGTGCTTGGGTTATTTTCAGATCTTGGTTATTGCAAATAATACCCCATGTACTTAGATATGCACATATGGTTTCAAAGGAGGGGTTTTCAAGACAGTAGACACAAGGGCCTGTCTCATGAGCTGGGGGAGAAGGCAGCTGGAAGAGAGAAGGGGTAACTAAGTCAATGATGGTTGGAGGGATCACTCAGGATGGGAGATGTGTGCTTAAAGTAGATAAAGGACCAAATGTGATAGCCTCTCAGTATCTATATTGCAAACCATAAAGCTCAACAGCAGAGAGAGAGTATGGGGGAAATTGCCTGCCATAGAGGCAGGGGATGATTGGAAAGGGGGGGATACTGGAGTTATTGGTGGTGGAGAATGTACACCGGTGGAGGGATGGGTGTTCGATCATTTTATGACTGAAACACAAACATGAAAACTTTGTAACTGTATCTCAGGGTGATTCAATTATAAAAAATGAGAGGTTTTGTGTTCTTGTGATAGATGTCTATGAGAAAAATTGCAGGGGCATATAGTAGTTCACTTTTTGGTCCTTTTCATTTTTATTAAGACAAGACGATTGACAAAGTGGTACATAATACAGTTGCTTCAGGCACACAGTGTTTTCTAATTAACTTTTTGGTTTGTTTTCTGAGCGACAGCCAGCAGTGCTGAGGGCTTTCTCTGGCTCTGTACTCAGGAATCAGTCCTGACAGGCTGGATTGGATGCCCCAGAGATTGCACACAGTCAGCCATACGCAAGGCCGGCACCTAACCACCCTACCCACTGTGCTGCCATTTCTCCAGCCTGCTAGTTAGCCTTTGGGACATGTGTCTATGACGCTTTCCATAGCAGGTAAGAGGTTGAGCCAGTTTATAGTCCCAACCACAGTGACTGAAGGTCCCTTTACCTTCAAATTCCCGGCAGTGCTTGCTGTTTCTGGCCTTCGGGATATAAGCCGTTTGTGTTAGTGTGAGATAAGGTCACTGATTTTGTCTGTGTTTTCTTGTTTTTGAGAGGCCCTTCCCAGCAATGCTAAACTCTGCTACAGTGCGGGCCTGCTGAGCCAGTACTCAGTTTTGTGATGATATAAGTTCCAAGCAAGTACTTGAGTGAGCACTCACTCCCCCATCGTTCGATGGAGTGTGAGGGAGTAGTTCTTGCCACTTGGAGTTTAAGTTTCCCTGGGAGAGCAGAAGCAGTTTTATTATTACATTTTCTAAAGGAAAAAAAAGGTGGAATGAGAAAAGGTGTTGTAGGGCCCACTTTACAAAACTGATGGCAAATTGGGTACATTTTCAAATATTCTGAGTCTTTCCAATGAATATTGCTCTGATTTCTAAATTTGTAAGCAATCACTGCCTTTAGCTGGGCTTCTATGCACATGTGAAACGTGGTGGTTAATTTTACGTGTCAACTTGGCTGGGCCACCCTGCCCATATATTTGGTCAAACATAATTCCGGATGTTTTTGTGAGGATTTTTTTTTTTGGGGGGGGAATCAACATTTACACTGGTGGCCTTTGAATAAAGCATTTTCCCTTTTGTATGTGGGTGAACCTCATTCAATCAGTTGTTCTTAGTTGAACAAAGACTGATCTACACAGAGCAAAAGGAGGAAGCCTGCCAGGAGACGCCTTCAGACTTAAACTGCAAAATTGGCTCTCTTATGCATCTTCAGCTACCGTAATTATTTGCGCCAAATTTTCTCTTCTTTTTACATTAAAAAACATTTTTATTGAAATGCCTGGGTTTTACAATACTGTTAATTACACTTTTCATGCATACATCAATTCAATCCCAGCCTGAGCCCACTTCACTCCACTAGTGTCCCCAGGACACCCCTCGCAACCCTCCCTCTACCGGAGAAGTTGAGCCAATATTTTAAAAGAACACTGTTTCTTCTATGTTCACATTCTACTGGTTTTATTTCTCAAGAGAACCCTGCCTCGTAGGTATGAGTACACGGTAGCCTTACAGGTGCAGTTGGTAACTCACATGCCAAGTCAGACTCGTCTCCAATTTCACCCAGATTAGGTGGAAGATCTTTTTTAAAAAAATTATTATAATTTTTTATTGAATCACCATGTGGAAAGTTACAAAGCTTTCAGGCATAAATCTCAGTTACATAATGCTCTAATACCCATCCCTTAACCAGTGCACATATTCCACCACCAAGAACCACAGTAAACCTCCCCCCACCCCCCCAGCCCCCGGCCCCGCCTGTGTAGCTGATAAAGTTCACTTTACTTTTCTCTTTACTTTGATTACATACAAACGAAGAACTCACTATTATTGTTTGGAGTTCCCCCCCCCCCGCCCCAGAGTTGGACCTGCTGGAAAGGAAGCATTTGATAATTTGTTTTCCATTGTTGAGAATGAAGAGATATGAGGTGGTGTGGCCACAATAGCAGCCGCGAGATTCTGGATTTCTGTATTTTAGTATTTTAGTAACTAAGTCCAGAGGGATATCTGCCAGAAGTTGCATCATTGCTAGCTTGTACCTCTCTGCTACATTATATTTCACATATGAGTGCAATCTTTCTATGTCTGTCTCTTTCTTTCTGACTCATTTCACTCAACATGATACTTTCCATGTTGATTCACTTATATGCAATTTTCATGACTTCATGTTTTTCTAACAGCTGCATAGTATTCCATTCTGTAGATATACCAAGTTTCTTTAACCAGTCATCTGTTTTTGGGCACTCTGTTTTATTCCAGATTGTGGCTATTGTAAGCAGTGCTGCAATGAACATAGAACTGCAGATGTCATTTCTACTATACCTTTTTGCCTCTCTGGGGTATATTCCCAGGAGTGGTATTGCTGGGTCAAATGGGAGCTCAATTTCTAATTTTTTGAGAATCATCCATAGGGTTTTCCAAAAGGGCTGAACAAGTAGGCATTCCCACCAGCAGTGAAGAAGAGTCCCTTTCTCCCCACATCCACGCCAACACCGGTTGCTTTTGTTCTTTTGGATGTGGGCCAGTCTCTGTGGTGTAAGATGGTATTTCATTGTTATTTTGATCTGCATATCCCTGATGATTTGTGATGTAGAGCATTTTCTCATGTGCCTCTCAGCCATTCGGATTTCTTCTTTGGGGATGGTTCTGTTCATTTCATCACCCCATTTTTTGATTGGGTCGGCAGTTTTCTTCTTGTGGAGTTCAACCAGTGCCTTGTATATCCTTGATATTAACCCCTTATCAGATGGGTATTGGGTAAATATCCTTTCCCATTCTGTAGGCTGTCTTTTTACTTTGGTTGCTGTATCTTATGAGGTGCAGAAGCTTCTTAGTTTAAGGTAGTCCCATTTATTTATCTCTGTTTTCACTTGCTTGGCCAGTGGTGTGTCAGCTTTGAAGATACCATTGGCTACAATATCGTGGAGGTTTTTGCTGACCTTGTCTTCAATGTACCTTAGGGATTCTGGTCTGATGTTGAGGTCTTTAATCCATTTTGATCTGACTTTTGTACATGGTGATAGGTGGAGATCTAAGCCCATTTTTTTGCATATAGCTGTCCAGTTTTGCCAGCAGAATTTGTTAAACATGCTTTCCTTGCTCCTTTTCACATTTCTTGCTCCCTTATCAAAGATTAGATGATCATATATTTGGGGGTGTGTGTCAGAGTATTCAACCCTGTTCCATTGGTCTGCAGCTGGTAGAAGATCTTAAGCCAGTGACCGTTCAGCTATACGGGACACGTCTCCACGAATGGTACTTGTGGAACGAGTCAACCACATGACTAGAACAAATGCTTGCATTAGTCTCAGGCTTAATTCTACTCAAATAAAAGCTTACATGAAATAGTGGCACCAGTGTGGTCACTCCGGTGCTGTTTGCAAGGAGCAGCAGATATGAAACAGTTATAGCGTGTCCACAAGTGGATAGTATCCTGACATAAGTATCGTGTGCCCAAACAATGGGGATATATTGTCATTACAAGAAATGAAATAGATATACAGGTGAAAATTTGTGGTGATCTCCCAAAAATATCATGGGAAGGAAATTCGTGGGGACAAGGCATTCTAAAGGGTATGTCTCTAGTGGTGTACAAGGGATACTTTAAAAACACTAACATATGGGGCTGGAGTAGGTAGGGCACGTAGGACGTTTGCCTTGAATGCGGCCAACCTGGGTTTGATTCCCAGCATCCTATAGGGTCCTCTGAGCACCACCAGGAGTGATTCCTGAGTACAGAGCCAGTAATCCCTGAGCATCCTGGGTGTGATCCAAAAAGACAAAAATACATAAGTAAATAAATAAAACCACTAACACATAATGTACTTCAGCAGGGAGGTGTTTGGAGTTTTGGAACACTTTCCACTGTAAACCTGTGTATTCTTTGAATATTATAACCGTGAGCACATAGTTCATTTTCCAGTTAAAGAAGCCATCTTCTGAGCATCTGTGACCTGCAGTGGAGATCTGGTTTTTTGTTTGTTTGTTTGTTTCGAATTTTAAAAGTTGCAGGGTGGCAGGGGGCAGGGCTTGGGGCCACAGTCTGCGATACTTAGGGGGTTACTCCTAGTTCCGCATTGAGGAATGAACTCCTGGTGGTACTCAGTAGACTGACCCTTTGGGATGCTGGGGATAGAACCTGGTTTGGCCGAGGACAAGGCAAGTGCCCTCCCCTCTGTATTATCTCTCCAGCCCTGGAGACCTGTTTTCATACTCAGAAGTTTGGACTCAGGAGATGGAAGAGAATCTGTCCCTGACCTATCAATATTGTGATTCTAGAGTTCGGTCACAAGAAAGAAATGGAAAGCTAAAAAGCAGTATCATGGGGCGGGAGAGATGGTAGAGCAGGTAGGGCGCTTGCCAACCCAGGCGCAGTCTACAGTATCCCATATGGTCCACTGGGTACTGCCAGGAGTAACCCTGAGTATCACTGGGTGTGGCCCCCTGAAACCAAACAGAACAAACATAGTATCATTAGAAATATTACACTAAGGTCCTCAGAAAATGAAAGGGTACCACAAGTAGAGCCAATGCAGCCAGAAACCGGGGACCTACACACGGCATGCTAATCTATTCAGTCTCCTCTCGCTTTGAAGACCTCCAAGAAAATGGAGTGTAATTTAGCTCAGTGTCTATCAAGTCTGCTTGTGGTACTGGAAAATGTCCCCAGTTTATATATATATGTCTGCCTGCATGCATGTATGGAGTTTCGATAACTCCCTGAGGATGTTGGGGCAGGGGAGCCCAAGGGGTCCAAGATGGAACCCAGGGCCTGGTATCGGCACGGTACCTGGTACATCCACTTGAGATGCATCGCCAACTGTCTCCAGTTTTTATTGAAGAAATAACACTTGCATAATTATTATTTTTCTTTTTTTAAAAAAAGGAGCCATCAGGGCCAGGAGATAGTACAGCCTGGCATGTGCCAGCATGTGTCCCACCTGAGCTGGGCTCCTGGTATGTCCTGGAGCATTACTGGGTTGAGTCCTGGAGGGTCCCAGCATCTTTGACATGGCCTACGTAATCCTCGGCACCGCAAATTGGTAGCATTATACCCTTGGACCCTTGTATTGAACCACTGGCCCAGTTGACAGAATATTGCTGACTGAGTCCCTGGGGCCTCCTCTGCACCCCTTGGGAGAGCCCCCAAATAAGTTTAAAAGGGGGGTAGGAGGAAAACTGGGGACACTGGTGGTGGGAACTGTACACTGGTGGAGGGATGTTATTGGAACACTATATGACTGAAATCCAGTCACGAATATCTCTGTAACTGTATCGCTCACAGTGATTCAATTAAAAAATAAATTAAATTTTTTTTTGCTTTTTGGGTCACATTTTTTTGTGACCCAAAAATTTTTGGGTCACAAAAAAAAAATTTTTTTTTGCTTTTTTTTGCTTTTTGCTTTTTGGACCCCTGGCGATGCACAGGGGTCACTCTTGACTCTGCACTCAGGAATTACCCCTGGTGGTGCTCAGGGGACCATATGGGATGCTGGGAATCAAACCCGGGTCGGCCGCGTGCAAGGCAAACGCCCTACCCGCTGTGCTATCACTCCAGCCCCAATAAATTAAAATCTTTAAAAATCAAAGAAGAACAATAGGGCCGGAGCGATAGCACAGCGGGTAGGGCGTTTGTCTTGCATGCAGTGGACCCAGGTTCAATCCCTGGCATCCCATATGGTCCCCCCAGCACCGCCAGGAGTAATTCCTGAGTGCAGAGCCAGGAGTAACTCCTGAGCATCTCGGGGTGTGACCCAAAAAGTAAAAAAACAATATCAGGGCCAGGAGATAGCACAGAAGTTAAGGTGCTGTGGGGCCTGGTATCCTAGAGCCCCCACCTTCCACCCCTGGCCAGGTGGCTGAGAATCAGAGTTGGGAGGACAGCCTTCCTAAGCACAGCAGGGAGCCATTCCCCTAGAGCAATAGAGGAAAAAGTTTCCAATATAACTCTGGGGGAGGCGATTGGGCCACAGCCCTCCGTGCCTAGGGGCTCTTCCCAGTTCTGTGCTTGGACCATTCTCTGCGGTTCTCAGGCGCCAAATGTGATGCTGATGATGGAATAGGGTTCAGCCAAATGCCAGGCACATGCTTTGATAATGCCTGTCGTAGCCCACCAGCCAGTTGTTTAGAAATGCCTTCCAGTCCCCACCGTTGAATTCTTTCTTTTCAACTTTTGTTTGTTTGTTTGGGGCCACACTTGGTGATGCTGAAGCGTTACTACTGGCAGACTTGCGGGACCACCTGGGGTGCCTAGTGCAAAGCAAATGCCCCACTCCAGCCCCTCCTTTCTAATCTTTTCTTCTAAAATTTAGAAGAAATTTTAGAAGAAAAGATGTTATCACTCCAGCCCCTCCTTTCTAATATTTTTCTTCTAAAATTTAATTTATTTAATTGAATCATCATGAGATACTCAGTTACACAGTTGTTCATGACTGGGCCTCAGTCATACAATGTTCGAACACCTGTCCCTTCAGTGTATATTTCCTACCACTAGTGTCCCCAGTTTCCCTCCCACGCAACCCATTCCTCCTCCTCCTCCCCCTCCTCCTCCTCCCCCTCCTCCTCCTCCTCCTCCTCCTCCTCTCCCCTCCTCCTCTTCTTCTTCTCCTTCTCCTTCTCCTTCTCCATCTCCTTCTCCTTCTCCATCTCCTCCTCCTCTTTCTTCTTCTTCTTCTTCTTCTTCTTCTTCTTCTTCTTCTTCTTCTTCTTCTTCTTCTTCTTCTTCTTCTTCTTCTTCTTCTTCTTCTTCTCCTCCTCCTTCTCCTTCTCCTCCTCCTCCTCCTCTTCCTCCTTCTCTTCCCCCTCTCCTCCCCTCCCCCTCCTCCTCCACCACCATCTCCTCCTCCTCCTCCTCCTTTGTCTCTCTCACTCTCTCACTCTCTCTCCCTTTTGGGCATATATGGTTTGCAACACAGGTACTCCTTTCCTTTGCTGGTGAAAGGACTGGCAGCCACATACTCGATGATGGCACTGACATGCTTTTGCTTTGTGGTACATGCAGGTTGGGGGTGGGCACACTTTGCCTATCATACTTACATGGAGTTGGTTGAAGAGAGCCGAAGATCTCACACACTGCGGTGGCATCGGGGTCCATAAATGGCAGCATTTCTAGAATCGCGCTTGGTGGTACACTGGGAAGTACTGGGGAATCAAACTTCCACCCTCACTCCCACAAAGTAGGCACCCGGTGACTGAGCCTCTTGGCTAGGGCACTGGGATTTTTTGATGATGGCCACCAGTACTCTAAAGGACATATCTGTGCTTCTGTTTCTTTCCTTGGGGTGGAGGGGGTTGGGCCACATGTGGCTGAACCAGAGCTTATTCCTGGCTCTATCTGCCAGAATTACTCCGAGTGGTGCTCAGAACCAGGGATTGAACCAGGATCAGCCACATGTAAGGCAAATACCTTAACCCCTGATTATCTTTTTTTGTTAAGAGAAAGGATTAATCATGTTTATGCTCCCTCATTTACCAACATCTGACTTTTTCCAAATTATATTTGTTATATTAAAACTTTAATGATATCTTAGAGTGGGTTGCCTTTATAGCTTTAAATAATACACTTGAATATCTGTTATCAGACTAAGAACAGACAATGTTTATTGAAACTCATCTCACAGATATATTCCTGTCTTCTCCCTCTTGAATTCTTTTTTTTTGGTCTGCACCCAGTGATGTTCAGTGGTTACTCCTGGCTCTGCACTCAGGGATCACTCATGCTGGTACTTGGAGCACCATATGGGATGCCGGGGATTGAACACTGCTCAACTTGTGTGCAAGGCAAATGTCCTGCCCACTGTGTTATCAATCTGTTCCCTTCTCCCTCCTGACTTTTGACAATTGTAATATTATGTATACATGATTAAGCATATGACAATTACTGTCTGGGTTCAAATCCCAACTCCCATATTTCTTGTCTGAAGAATCTTAGGTAAGTTTCTGAATGTGTCTATGCAACAAATTCCTCAACTGTCAAACAGAGATTACATAACAGCATCTACTTCATAATGTTGCTGGAGGACTAAAATTCTGAGAGATTTGAGTAAAATAACAGCATTCAATGTAAAATGGCATATGCCTTAAGTGTAGGATTAAAGTCTCAGTATATTTTCTTTGCAGCCTGATTTCAGGAAAGGCAACCACAAGACATTAAGAGGGGCGGGGGATGAGGCTCAGTGAACAGTATGTGCCTTTGATTCAGTCACTTGCGCCACTCCCCAAAGCACAAACATTAAGAGGGAAAGCATGGAGATGATAAATAGGCATACAAAAATATGGTCAATATTATTAGTTGTCAGCGAAATGCAAATAAAAACATGATGGGCCAGAGACGTAGTACAGAGGTAAGATGCTTGCCTCGCACTCGGCCAATCCTATTTAAATGCTCTGCATCACCACATACCGTCCCACAATCACCACCAAGAGTGATTCCTGATCACAGAGCCAAGAGTAATCCCTGAGCACCACCAGGTTTGCCGCCGCCCAAGACCTCCCACTCTCCCAAAACACATTGATATTATCCTGTACATTCTCTCTCTCTTTTTTTTACATACTTACAGTTTTTCATGCTTACGTTTCAGTCATACAATGATCGAGTACTCATCCCTCCACCAGTGCCCATTTTCTACCACCAATGGTCCCAGCATCCTTCCCCCCACCCCCACCCTGTCCCCTTCACCCCACTCTGCCTCTGTGGCAGGGCATTCCCATTCATCCTGTAAATTGTCATATACATTCATCAGAAGAGCTAAAATTAGTGTCAATAAAAAATTCTGATGACTGTGCTGAAATTGGATCTTTCACCCATTGCTGTTGTCAATGATATTTTATAATTTTATTTTCCTTCTTTTGTAGTATTGAGAATTGAACCCAGGACCTCGTCCGTACAAGGTAAGTGCTCCATCACTGAACAGCATCCTCAACCTTTCACCTCTGGCTGATGGAAATCTTCCAATTGTCCCAACGCTCCAGGAAAGAAAAGGATTTCGCAGTTTCTTTTAGAAATGCAACATGTGGGAGGCGGTTACAGCAGAGCAGAGCAGGGTGCCCTGTGATGCATTCCAGGTTGAAAATGCATCAAAACACAGAAGGAGCAAGAGGGTTTTCGTGGATGGTAGTAACAGCAATGGTTCATGGAGAGAAGCTGCACGGTGGTAACCAGTCATGGCTCTTGAAGAGCATAAGGAGCTCTAGTGGTGTGAGCCCAGGCTTGAGGGAGGGGTGAGGTACAGACACAGATGGCAGCCAAGGAGCAGAGTAGAGGGCTGAAAATCCACCTAGTCCCTTATGAATCCACACCTTGTGCTAGGAAGGTGGGCCAGGCTCTGCCAAACTCCCATGCTGGCTTTCTCAGTGGGAGGTGCACATCTGCGACCACAGGTGTGTGTGTGTGTGGATTTGAATAGCCAGCCTTCTGGCTGTCTGTAAGAGTGGGTCCAGGTGGGTGACTACAACCCCCAGTCACTGCTCGAATCAGGTGGACTGTCATGTCACCTCATTCGCAAGACACCAACAACTGTGAACAGCGGTCCAGAACCCAGACTGGCTAGACCGTGGTTGTGTAGCAGGTATAGTAGGACTTGGATGCTCTAAGCCCTGTTGTCTTTCAGATGTACACAAATCAGAGCCACCGGCATCAGGTTGATTGAAGAAGCGTCTAAGAAATCCTACAAGTTATTTGTGGCTACCAGTAAGCAGTAGATTCACAGGTACTGGCCTGCTATTGCAAGTGGGGTTCTGGATCCCTGCTCACAGCAGCTGCAACTCCGAGTTCTACTCTCAGTGCCCATGAAGCACCAGAGAAAATTGAAAACACCAAAGGAGCTCAGCTGAATTAACAGATGGGGACAGACGATCAGGGACAGACGCCTAGGAAAGCCCACAAGTGCCTCAGAACTTTCAACACACTGTTCACTCACCGGAAGAAATCAATCAAAGGAAGAAGTAAGATTGACACAAACCAAGAGAACTCATTCAAAACAGAATAGGGGCTAAGGAATATAGCAGCAGAAGGGACAAAACTCAACATTGAAACTCACCTCAAAGACAAACACACAACAGCATTAATAATGGGGAATAATCACTATATCACTGTATCACTGTCATCCTGTTGTTCATCGATTTGCTCGAGTGGGCACCAGTAACATTTCCATTGTGAGACTTGTTGTTACTGTTTTTGGCATACCAAATATGCCACGGGTAGCTTGGCAGGCTCTCCCATACGGGTGGGATACTCTTGGTTGCTTTCTGGGTCTGAGAGGGGCGGAGGAATTGAACCCGGGTCGGACATATGCAAGGCAAATGTCCTACCCTCTGTGCTATCGCTCCAGCCCAATGGGGAATAATAGAAAAGAAAATTTAAAAGTGTAAGTGAAAAGTAAGCTCTTTAATGGACCATAGCAAGTAGAACAATCTCTAAAACAGAGGGATTCCAGAAGGACAAGAAAGAGGTAGGAGAAAAATGGTTGGGATCATAGTTGAAAATTTCTCCAGTCTGAGGGGGGCGGAATTGTACACTGATCAAGGAGGTTTAAAAAGTGCCCCTACCTCCAAATGAACCCCAAAAGAACACCAAGGCACATTGTAATCAATATGGCAGAAAACAGAGACTCCTTACTGCAGCACGAGAGAAATAAAGTCTCAAATACAAGGGAAACAACCTAAAATTCACATGAGATGAGCTTTTTCTCAAATGAAACTCTTTAAGCAAGAAAAGAATGAAATTATTTACTCAAAATACTAAAGGAAAAGAGCCTACAACCAGAAATCCTTTATTTTGCAAGGTTGTCACAGATTATTTGAGGGAGTGATGAAAACATTCTCAGACAGACAGCAGCTTCAGATGTTTCTTGCATCTAAACCAATTCTGCAAGGAATACTGAATAACTTCCCAGTGTAACAATGCTGGATGGCAGAAAATGACCAAAAGCCTCATAAAAATGAAAACAAATTTCTTCATGTCAATAATTGATCCAAACGTCAATAATTGATCCAAACGTCAAGTTCACCTTCCTAAAGGGCTCTATTGCTGGGTCGATTTGGAAACAAAGTTCAACTTCTTGCATCTAAGAGACATACTTGACCTCTGAAAACAAATACAGGCCAAGAATGAAAGGTCAGAAAACAATCATACAGGTTAATGGTAGACTAAAAAAGGCAGGGATGACCATACTGTATCAGACCAATTAGTGTTCCAGTTAGAAAAATATTAAGTGACAAGTATGGACACTACATAATGATTAAGGGATTAAAAGATCAAGAGGACTTAATTCTTATCAATCTGTATGCACCAAATGCAGGGCCAGGAAAAGTATATATAGTAACAGCTAATAGACCTGAAGATAAACATCGACATCAACATGTAGTAGTAGGACCCTTTCATGCCCTGCTCTTGTCACTCGACTGATTAACCGGGCAGAACATCAATAAGAAAAGAGAGTCCTAATGAGGAACTGGAAGAACTTGAATAGATGTATACAGACCCTACACACTACCCCAACCTCTGAGGCACAATTCAGGTATCTTTAAAATCACAAAAATAAATCCTACCTCTTATCCAAAATAAATAAATTAGGGCCGAGAGAGAGAGAGAGTGAGAGATAGAGAGAGTATGGGGGTAGGATACTTTACCTTATGTGCAACCAAGCTTGGTTTGCTTTCAGGTACCATATATAGTCCTCTAAGCCCCAGTAGGAGTGATCCCAGAGCACAGATCAAGGAGTCACTGTCACTGTTACTGTTTACCCGTTGCTCATCAATTTGCTCGAGCGGACACCAGTCACGTCTCCATTGTGAGACTTGTTTGTTACTGTTTTTGGCATGTCGGATACGCCACAGGTAGCTTGCTAGGCTCTGCCGTGCAGGCAAGATACTCTTGGTAGCTTGCCGAGCTCTTCAAGAGGGCTGGAGGAATCGAACCCGGGTCAGCCGCATGCAAGGCAAACGTCCTACTGCTATGCTATCGCTCCAGCCCGATCAGGGAGTAAGCCTTGAATGACACTGGGTGTAATCCCCTATCCCCTCAAAAACATTAAAAAACAGAACAAGGAAAAGATCCAACACTACTTCCAAAAATTTTCTTTAGGGAAGAGAAATAGCACAGGAGTCAATGCGCTTGCCTTTGTGTGGCCAACCCCAGTTTTTCTCCAGGGCACTGCCAAGAGCAACCCTGTGTGCAACCAGGAGTAAACCCTGAGCACTTCTAGGTCTGGCCCAATAACAAACCAAAAGAAAAATAAAGGATTGATAGATATTCGTTTAAGGATTGATACTCAATTGATACTCATATATATGTATATATACAATATAGATAGATTGATAGACTCAAGTTCAATGGGAAATATCAGGATATAAAGGAATTGGCTGGGTAGCACAGATGAGTGTATATTGGCAACTCATTTTTTAGCAGAAAACTGCATCTTTTAATCAACAAAATCAGGGTCATTTTTGTGAGACACTAACAATCTGACCAGTGAATTTTTTGAACTCTGAATAATTGGATGCTATAGAAACAATTCATGCATTACCAATAAATATCTTCAAAGTTTTCTCACATAGTCATCTCAAATAAAGGTTGTCTTTCTGTCTTCTCTGTGACTTCCTTGTCCATATTTCCCCTGGGTCCTATTGAAATAAGTAGTTGGGATTAGTTGCAGAAATTCCAAGTATTTGAAATAGAATGTCTCATCCAGTTGGTTTTGGTAGAAATGAGCTGCCTCCAAATGACTTGATTTACTATCTAGATATTAGGATGAAATACCTTCCCATGGCTCAACACTTAACCCAAACAAATACCAAATATGATTCAAAACTATTCATATGTAAGAAAGTAGTCATATGTTCTCGTAGCTCTTTTTTGTTGTTTTTTGGGCCATGCTCGGGGGTTCCTTCTGACTCTCGAGGCAGTCATTACTCCTGATGGTGCTCAGTGGACCATATGGGATGTTGGGAATTGAACCTGGTTTGGCTGTGTGCAAGTCAAGTGCCCAACCTGCAGTAGTATTGCTCCAGCCCTGTGTTCTAGGAACTCTTAATGTTCTGATATGTAGTGATTCCTGTGGATATCTCAGACTGGAAAATAGTGTGTGGTATACTACTATTTTTATTTCTTAAAAAAAAACAGTGGGGCTGGAGCAATAGCACAGTGGGTAGGGCGTTTGCCTTGCACGTGGCCAACCTGGGTTTGATTCCCAGCATCCCATATGGTCCCCTGAGCACCGCCAGGAGTAATCCCTGAGCGCAGAGCCCGGAGTAACCCCTGTGCATCGCCAGGAGTGACCCAAAAAAGAAAAAAAAAACAGTGCCGCCATATTTGTATTTGGTGATAAATAGATTAAAATCTCTGAAAAGATACATAAGAAGAACTCAAAAAAGTCCTCGTCTTTGGCCACAGAACTGATTGTTTTTGTCTTTTGGAGGGAAAGTGCTTGGGCCACAGGCAGAAATGCTCGGGGGTGTTCTTGGTCTGTATTCGGAGCTCCATTTGCAATGCTGGGATGGAACTGGGGTGAGCCATGTGCAAGGCAAACACCTTAACGTCACCCTATACTGTATCTCTCTGGACCCTGGCTACAGAGCTGAGATTACCAAGCAGTGTGGGAGGGACAAAATGGACTAGAAATGACATTCATGTCATGGTGGGGGTCTTGGACACTTTGGTGACGGCAGGAGGGAGGCAGTGAATATTCAACCCAAAGCATAAACATTAACACTGCTGTCACCATGCTACCTCAACTAGAGTAGTCCAAACGTCCCAGTAGCACTGTAGCACTGTCATCCTGTTGTTCATCGATTTGCTCGAGTGGGCACCAGTAATGTCTCCATTGTGAGACTTGTTGTTATTGTTTTTGGCAAATCGAATGCGCCACGGGGAGCTTGCCAGGCTTTGCCATATGGGCGGAATACTCTTGGTAGCTTGCCTGGCTCTCCCAGAGGGACAGAGTAATCGAACCTGGGTTGACCGTGTGCAACGCAAATGCCCTACCCGCTGTGCTATGGAAGCAGAAGGTCCCAGTAAAAGACATGCAGAGGGTTAAAACAGACATGGGGCAGAATTCCTGCACACTCAGAAGACAAAAGAGTGAACTTTCTGGGTATATTCCACAAGTGTTTCTCAACCCTTTCCCAGCCATGGCCCCCTTCTGACCTCGATTCCTGTCTGGTGGCTCTGTCCTGGGAGTTGGTCCCCTGGTCTCTTTCTCCTATCCTGGCTCCCCACTTCCTTACACTGTTGCCTCATTGCCCCCTTGCAATATCCTGGGGGACCACAGGGGGGCCATATGGCCCCCCAGTTGAGAAATGCTGCATCGGACCTCTGTATGCTTTCATGCTACAGCTCATTGTTCTGTGCAATTTCAAAACCCAAACCCACTCAGCTAATTTAGCTCTCCCTGGCCAGGAGCTCACTTGGATCCCTGACAGTCCCTAGTTAAAGCCGAGTTCGTCCTTTTTTGACAGTCAACTAAGACTCTCTTGTTTGCTTGAGGAAAACTGGCTGACTTTCGTCCCTGGCATTATTTTTGAGATACCTTAATTCCAACAAGTCAGTAGTCTTCCTGACCATGACTCAGAAATTGTGCCAGATTTTTCTTGACTGCTTTTTGTTGGAGACACGTACTAGACGTGATGGATTGTTGTGGGCTTGGTTTTAATTTAAAACAAATTGTCTTGGGAACAGGACTAAGGTTGAGACAAGAGTGTAATGACGAAAGCAACCAAATCAAATTACTTGGACTATAAAATAAGTGTCTGGACCTGTATTTTAATTCTTCCACTTATTGCTTCTTAATTAGTCCACATCTCGCAAATCTAAAAGTGCTGCAGACTAGTGACATTTTCAGAGATAAAATGTTCTAAATGTTTTTCTGGTAATGGCACTCAATGTCAAGTACTGAGTAATATGTTTTTCCTACTTTCACCATTTTACTTAATTTTTTGACTTCCGGGAAAGAGGAAATAGGCTGGATCAGAAGCCATTGGTATTTTATTAGTAAGCCTTTCTCATCGTCATCTATGTGACTCCTGATCTGGAAAGAAATAGCCTAAGATTTTCCACTTGTCGTGTAGGTCCTTTGTAAGACGCCTTCTCCATAGTACTTGGTTCCACCAGTGCCTTCCCCAAAGTTACTCACATTTATAGCCTTTGTCCCACTAAGGAGTCCCAAAGTAAGATGGAAGGGAAATGACACACTTCGCAAAGAAGCCATTAGAAATATTCCTTTTTTTTTCCCCTCCGCAAGAGTCTCCTGGTATGGACTTAACTGCAGTTCTGCTGTCTGTGACCTTGAGAAACCTGCAAGTTAAATAGGAGTTGGGTGCTGAAGTTCATCTCCTCCACCACCACCCCAGAAGGGGTGCCCGACTCATCCTAACAGGTAAGTGTTTTTATAATTACGACAGATGGTGATTGAAGCGCAGGCAATTCAAAAGGGGAGGCACGTGAAAGCAATAATTTGGAATGTTTGACATTTGTTTTGAAACTACCTTACTACCGTAGACCCTTTACCATCTGTCTGTTATCCCTCCCAACACCCACCTCTGTCTTCCCACAGGGCTCCATTGTGTGCAGTTCCTGTTTCTCAGGGGCGGAGCTGTGGGAGGCAGCCATGGGTGCCATAATAGGCACCTGCGGCCAACACAATGGGCTGTGGGTGCTTGTGGGAGAGACAGATTGATGTATTGTGCGTGGGGGAGGAGGGCTGTCACTTGAATCCATGTGAACCCAGGCTTTAGGGGCAAGGGAGATTGACAGCTTTTGTAGGTTGCATTTCTTTTTCAAAGCTTGGCTTTAATAGACAGTAAGTTTGGGGCCCCAGGCTTTCACTCCCATAATTCTAACAGGGCAATCACCGAGCATTCAGCATTTCTTTTTACCCCCCTTGTTACGCATTAAATGATTTCAGTAAAGGAATGTGCAGCATTAATTAGAATTTGTTAGCAGATACCAAGGGGAAAAGTTTCTTCACAACAACTATAGGAGGTGTCATTCGTACAAAGACTTTTTTGTTTTCGTTCCCCATTACATTATCACTGCAATATGTAAGGTAGTGATTCTTTTCATTTAAATTAAGTGGAAAGCTACTAAATCTTGTTTTATTCTCCAAAAAAGAATCAGGTCCTTAACACTTATCTTTTAACTTCTTTCATTTCCTAAGATTGGTGTTTACTTTTGCTTTCAGCCTGACCCATTTACAGATCTGTGTGCTTGTGTATCCAGTTTTGTGTCCCATTTAGCTCGTACAATTACAGGCAACCCTCTACTGATATATAGGATCGTTTCAGGTGAAAAGAGCTACCGGGAGTAATGAAAATTATTGGGATGCTGGGGAACTTTCTGGTAATGGAACATAGGGAAAAGGGCAGATTAGAATTGTATCCTAAACAATATTAGACAGTCATTTATCCCTAACTGGTATTTAACCTTAGTTCTGACATGAAATTGATGGTATTTATGGAAGAATTATGGGGGTGGCCGGAGAATACTTTCCCCAGAGAAAACATTTCTAAAGTGGGTCATGCAAAAAAAAAACCAAACCAACAAACATCAAAATCTGCATGCACACATATATACTCCCAACACTGAACATCATTTTCCTTAGTTTGGATTATCTTGTTTTTTTTTTCCTATAGACTTTTTAATTCCTAATATTATTCGACGTGTGTAGGAACAAAACTTATGTCAAATATGTCCCATGAATGCACATTTTGCCATGGGAGGAACTGGTAAAATTATAAAAATCATTGGTGTGGTGTCTCTGTTTTTCTTTTTAAACCACCCTCCCAATATAAAAAAAATCATTTTCTCTATGGATGGAGTTAAAGGCTAATTGAAGTAAAATTTCCTCACCCAATTGTTTTATTTAAATGTGTAAAGGGCAACAGTGAAAAATATTGATTGTCTACCATTATTTCTTAAGCAGAACATATTCCCACACAGTTGTCTGGCTCTGTGTATAATAATAATTTGGTGCAGTGGCTTTAAAAGTAGTGGGGTGATAATAATTAGGGTGTGCGACACAAATTTCAATGCGGGATTCAAGATTTCACCATGCAGGGCATGAAAATTGCCGACTCGGCCTAGTCAGCTCTAAGTACTAATTAACTAATTAATCAGGTGCTGAAACCAAGTGAATGGAGAATACCAGGCAGACATCCCGAGCCCAGAGGTTTGTGCTCATTCAAAGACAGTGCAGCCTTTCTTCTTGGTTTTGAACCCAATCAAAGTGGGGAGGGGGTGGTGGTGGTTTCCTATTGTCAGTCATGTAAGTCCGGGGTTTGTACTGAGAAAATATAAAAACACGTACGTCTGGTAATCAGTAGGAGGCACTGAGTGCAGGGCCACGCTGGGAGACCTGGAAGGCCAGTCCACGCCTTGGCTGTGAACTACGTCGGGGCTCTCTGCGGAGGAGGCTCTGGCTTTCTGGAATTTTCTCCTGTGGCCATTTTCCCCTTTGGATATCTCTTATTGGGGGGTTGATCTTAGGGCTTTTGCCTCATCCCTCGTTTATGTAAATGAGAAGAGTCCAATTACACGTATGGAAAAAGGGTTTAATGAATCGTGAAGGAGCCCGCTCGGCAGAGGAAGGGCACAATTCCGTCTTCTTCGCCTCCTCCTTCCCCTCGCGCTTATTTAATTTAGAAACAGGTATGTCTTTGAAGGAAGATGATAACGCTGGGGGATTACAGCATTTTAGTCGAGACACCCAAGTTTCCTACGTGCCAATTATTGAACCGATTTGGATTTGCTTCCTTTATCTTTTTATCTGCAAGGCTTTCTGGAGACTTGGCAAACAGGCCACAACAAACCCGCTACTTTCTTCTGTCCCCTCCCCCAGTTAATGAACGTATTACATGTTCGTTTCTCCCATTAAAAAAAATGTTCTTAGCTCAGGGGTAATTTTTCTCCATACAATTTGCTCTAATAGGTTGCACCGAACCAGGCTCGTGTGGTGACAGGGGCTTGTTGAACTCGAGGGAAGGATTGCAGCAGTAACACCATTAGCAATTCATTTGCTCTGACTGTGATGTTTTAACTAGCTAGGATTTTAGGGTGTTGGAGATTAGGGGAACCCCCCTCCCGTCCCGGGTGCTGAATTCGACACTGGAGCAGCAATGCCATGTGCTGGGGCTTTCACTTTTCCTATTTTCTTCCCCCTTCTTCAGTAATTGAAAGTAGACCCCAACAGGGAACGCCCCCAAACTCATCTCTTTTTTAGTAATGCCAAAACACCTTGCAAAGATGCGGGGCTCGGGGTGGGGGGGCGCAGGGCGGAGCGGGGATCAATACCTGGCCTGCGGCTATTCTGGGGATGTTTAAAGTAGGCAAGTGGCCCAGCCCAGGGCCTCGGCGGGGACTGCGGGGAAGTTCTCAAACCCGCGACTGGCGGTGCCAGCCGCCTCATTAGGCACTTGGAGGTCACTGCGCTGGGGGGGGGGGGTGGGGGTCCGGCCGCCGCGATGCCCTGAGCGACACACTTTCCCAGGAGGAGGACACGGCGGGGGATCGCGGCCAAGAAGCGGCCGCGCGTCGCCCGCACCCGCACCCTCACCCTGGCGCGCTCCGCCCGGGCCTTGCGGGCTGTGCGGCCGGGATGCGACGGGGGCGGCGGGGACCGGCCGCCTCCCACGTGCGGGCGGGTGCGGCGGGGCCGGAAGGGGCTCGGCGGCGGGCGCGGGCGGGCGGCAGGGGCGGGGCGGGGCGGGGCGTGCACGCGGGCGGCGCGCGCGGCAGCCGTTGCCCTCCCGGCCCCGCCGCCCTCCCCGCCGCGGGCGCACGCGGAGCCCGCGGGCAGCCGGGCCGGGCGCGGCGGCAGCGACGCGGATGGAGGAGGCGGCGGCCGACGCCGAGGCCGACGAGGCCGAGCCGTGGCTGAGCAAGTGGGAGCGCCAGTGCCTGGCCGAGGCCGAGCAGGGCGAGCCGGCCGACGCGGGCGGCGCCGACGGGCCCGGGCTGCAGGGCGAGCGGCAGCGGCTGTGGCAGCTCTTCCAGCTCTCGGCCATCGCCGTGGCGCAGCTGTACAAGGACGCGCAGGCGGGGCCGTCCGTGTGGGACCCCTTCCAGCACGCGGCCATGGCCGTGACCAGCCTGTACCAGGAGAGCGGCGACGCGCACCGGCGAAGTTTCGAGCTGGGCGTGCAGGTGGGCCGCCGGCGCCGCAGCCGCGACCTGCTGGACTGGGCCCGGAAGGGCCGCAGCACCATCCCTCGCGAAGACCTCATCGGCTTCCTGTGCGGCAAGGACCCCCCGACGTCGCGGGCGGCGCCCCGCGCCCCGCGCTCGCCCCCGAAGCCGCCCGCCGCCGCCGAGCCCCCCGGCCCCGAGCCCGGAAGCAGTGCCCGCGAAGCCGATCTGCGCCCCTTCCACGACGCCATCGCCCTGCACGGGCTCAGCGGGGCCCTGGAGAGCATCAGCGTGGGCTCCGGAGTCCCCCGGGGGGCCGAGCTGCCCCCGAGGAGCCCCCCGACGGAGGGGGCAGCGGCGGCGGCGGCCAGCGACGCCATGGGAGAGGTGGCCTTCAGCCCGGACAGTGCGGGGACCCGCAAGCGCACTTCGGCCAGTTGCGGCGACGGCGTCTCGGACTCCCCGACGCCCAAGCGCCACCGGCTGCTTTAAACAGGCCCGCGTGGCCCCCAAGTTGCTGGCGAGCGGCCTGCCCTCGCCCTTGCTCGGTGCAAGGCTCCTGGACCCTAGCCTTCCCTAAGTTAAACAGTTTTGCAGGTAGTTTGCCTTAAGAGGCCACTTTGGACTGTTCGCCCCCCCCCAGGCGTGCCCTCCCCACCACCGCTGGGCAGAGCGTGGCGGCCTTTGAAGCCGGACGCATCTGTTCAAGGAGGGAGCCTCATTTGCCTTGTTGACCATTTTATTCCGTGGCGCCAGGCACAGTTGCCGGCGCTCAATAAATGTTTGTTGAACGAATACCTGCGAGCGGACTTACAATTCGTCAACGGGCAGGCCTAACAGGCGCCCGCGGGGTTGGAGCAGCCGTTGGTCCACGTGCCTCACGCGCCTAACCGTTTTGACCCATGGTGGTCACGGTAGCCACGGTGTCAGGCTGGACCACGGCGTGAAATTCGGGGAATCCCCTAGTTAACCTCACCCAGCCGTGCACTTCACTTTTACACAGTGTGCAAGTAACAACATACTGGCCGGCGATGCTGGATTTTTTTTTTTTTTTGTAGTGGGCTGTGATTTGGGTGACGGGTGCAGCATGGAGAGAGGCCATGATACTTGGCTTCTTTTTTTTTTTCTTTTTCTTTTTTTTTTTTTAGGTAAGCAGCGAGACCAGGGCGATCCATCAGGATGAAGTGGGTTTCAGCGAAGGGTCCAGAGTACCTTCACTCCGCGCTTTGGATGCTGAAAACCCATGGGCTGGGAGAGAGTACAGGAGGGAAGCCGCTCACTTGGTGGCCAGTCAACTGTGGAGGCTCCTCTCGCCGCCGGGAGTAAGCCCTGAGCACACAGCCCCCGGCATGGTTTTAGGCAAAGCCCCGAGATGTTTGCTCACAGGAGCTTTTCATCTGTGAAAGGGAACTCTGTCTCCGGAGGTTATTGAGGGCGTAATTCATATTCTGCGGTGGAAGAATCTGGACGCCCACGCCCTTGTTCTTCCTCCCCTAAAAATCAATATACCATGAACACTGATGGGGTTCTAGATAAAGCAGGGACAAACAGCACTAGATAGTGAAGAATTTCTGAACTGAAACCACTGTGACCGCGTTGAAGTTTGCGTAAGCACCCCAGATCTTAACGTTTCCAAGTGGGTTTACTCAGGACCCCTAGGGAGGAGCCTCAGGGCCAGCCCGGGTCGCTGGCTGCCCAGAAAGAATGATCCCCTTGGACCCAAAGGAACACGGGGTGGGGGTGGGGGGCTGCGGGGTAGAAGAGAAAGTCCTCCAGAGACCCATGGTAGGCGAGAGTGGTTTAGAGTAGGGACCGGAAGTGATGCACGCCAGGACGTCGGGTGAGGTGGAGTGGAGTGAGAATGAGATTACAGGACCTGCTAGGGAGGGCTGCAGCAGGGAGTGGGTGTTGAGAGTCCCTGAGTCTTGGCTCAGCATGGTCACTGATCACAGTCCTGCGTGGGGACACCCCCAGATTCTGCACTGTCCCTAAGCAAGTGCCAGGGAAGTGGTCCCGAGCACCGCCATCTTCCAAATCAAAAACCGGAAGAAAAACAAACCTAGATCCCCCACTGGGCGGAGCGATAGCACAGCAGGTGGGGCATTTGCCTTCCACACCACCCACCCGCGTTTGTCTGTCCCTCTCGGAGAGCCCGGCAAGCCACCAAGAGTATCCCGCCCGTACAGAGTCTCCCGCCCACACGGCAGAGCCTGGAAAGCTGCCTGTGGTGTATTCAATATGCCAAAAACAGTAACAAAAGTCTCACAATGGAGACGTTACTGGTGCCTGCTTGAGCAAATCAATGAACAACAGGAGGACAGTGCTACAGTGCTACAGACCCCCCACTGTCTCTTGATCATGCCCAGACCAGCACATATTATATTAGAGATCGATGTGTGACACCTGTCCTTCAGGTCATAGGAAAGTATTGCCATTAATTTTGAAGTGGGTTGGTCATTGATCAGTGCATTTAAAAAGTAAAGCAAATTCCCTGAGAGAGGAAAAACTTGCCATTAAAGTGCTCCACACATATTTATTTAAAGCTACGCTAGGCCTTGAAAGGAAAGGGAAAATGAAAAAATAATTAAAAAACAAAACTTATCCTCAAAGGACACATTCTTCTTGAAAGAGAATAGAGTCTAGAAAGCACTTCCAATTGTACTAAAAGCACCCAAGGGCTACATAGAATTCCAAGGACAAGGAGGTGGCCTTTGAGCCTGGCCAAGAGAAAGGTAGAGTGAGCGAGACAGGATGTCTAACAGTTTGGGGGGGCTGGGCCAAGAGCGCGAGTTCTAGTGCATGTGCCTAGTATCCACCGCCACCATCGGCTGTGGCCCTGGGGAGCCCCTAGCACCCAATCATCAGGCCTGCACTTCCGGACAAGCAAGAGTTAGGGGTAGCCTCTGCAAAACAAAATAAAAATAAAAATGAAAAAAGCTGGAGGGACGGAAAAGAGTACATCAGGTTCAGGGGATCACAGGAGCTGGGTAGGAAAGGCAGGGAGCAAAGGATACGTTGTCCCCCCCCCCCCGCCACCGCTCATACCCAGCGATGCTCAGGGGTTACTCCTGGCTCCGCACTCCTGCACTCCTGGTATGCTGGGGAACCGTATGTGATGCTGGGGATCGAACCCGGGTTGGATGCGTGCAAGGCAAACACCCTACTTGCTGTACTATCGCTCCAGCCCCGATACGGGTTTTTTGCCAAGCCCACATGCTTGCGAGCCAACCCGGGTGCTAATCTGCGTTATGAAGGTTGATGTAGCAGGATCTCTGGTTCTTCATCAGGCAGGACTGACCAGAGTGGGGACAGTGCAGGGGGACTGTCCAGGGTAGTTCCGGCCCAATAATCTCAACTAGGGCATTGCCACGTGGTTAACCAAAGTGGCCAAGCTGTTGACCTTGTGAAGACTGTGCCTTGGAGAGCCTTTATTCACGAGCAGCAGGGGGGTTGGGACCGTCCCTTGAAATCATGTGGCCTGGCAGTGGTGTGAGATGGGACTGACTCCGATGCTTCTTATCGGCTGTCCAGCCCATCTGCGTGTACTGCATGGCCCAGCCTGAGGTTAGACATAGGCACCATCAAAGGTTCCCCCTTTGAGCCCCCGAACTAACCAGGTAACAGGTAGGAACACCTCTGCCTCTTGGAGCCTGGGGAGGCCTGGGTTCCAGCCACTAGCTCTCGGAGGACTAGTCTTGAAGGAACAAGAATATAACTTCTGCCTTGGGGCTGGAGCAATAGTACAGCAGGTAGGGCATTTGCCTTGCATGTGGCCAACACGGGTTCGATTCCCAGCATCCCATAGAGGTCCCCCGAGCACTGCCAGGAGTAATTCCTGAGTGCCAAGCCAGGAGTAACCTTGTGCATCATCGGGCATGACCCAAAAAGCAAAACAAAAAAATAATGCTGCCTTTTCTGCTGGTACTTGAAGCCTCAGGGCTGCTGGACTAACTGATTAATGACCCATTGGCAGCAATTTAGTTTGGGGGCCACCCCAGGCAATGCTCAAAGGTTACTTCTTTTTTGTTTTTTGTTTCTTGCTTTTTGGTTTTTTTTTTTTTTTTTGCTTTTTGGGTCACAGCCAGTGATGCTCAGGGGTTCCTCCTGGCTGTGCACTCAGGAATTACTCCTGGTGGTGCTCAGAGACCCCTATAGGCTGGCAGGGATCGAACCCAGGTTGGCCGCTGCAAGGCGAACGCCCTCCCCACTGTACTGTGGCTCCAGTCCCCTAAAGACAGCAATTTGAACCAGCTGCTGGATCTGTTGCTAGGAGAGCAGGGACCTGGTTTAGCTTGTTTCCGTCTGCCGTGGTGCCCACTCAGCACCTGACCCCTAGGAGCACGCAGGAAAGATCTGGTCACTTAGTAATGGCTGAGTAGCTGAGTAAGCAGCTCATCCAGATCCAGATAGAGCCAACACCTCCCTCTTCTCCCTGGGGAAGGCATCTGAAACCTCTGCTTTAATTTCTGGGTGATTGGTCCCTCGTTCCCTTTACTTGTCAACATTATCATTTGATTTAGCTTTCTGCAAAGTGTGATCAGGCCCAGGTTGTGGCCTAGCTGAATGCCCCCCTCCCTGCCACCTAGGTGAATTACAATCGCAGTGGGAATGCCTGAGATTTGGGACGGGCATAGGGATTGTGATACAGCGTGAGAAACTTCAGCCCAGAGGGACCCCACTGATTCCAAGTGGCTGATTTCAAATTGATCACTGCTGTTCAACTTTTCTGGGATGGCTTTAAGCACTTCTCACCACTCAGATATATTTTTTTAATTTATTATTATTATTTTGATTTATTTATTTATTTTTAATTAGTGAATCACCGTGAGGGCACATTTACAGATTTATACACTTTTGTGCTTATGCTTCCCTCATACAAAGTTCGGGAACCCATCCCTTCACCAGTGCCCATTCTCCACCACCAGTAAACCCAGCATCCCTCCCACCCTCCCCGATCCCATCTCCCCCCACCCCGACCTGCCACTGTGGCAGGGCATTCCCTTCTGTTCTCTCTCTCTAATTAGCTGTTGTGGTTTGCAATAAAGGTGTTGAGTGGCCACTGTGCTCAGTCTCTAGCCCTCATTCAGCCCGCAACTCCCTTCCCCCACATGGCCTTCGATTACATTATAGTTGGTGATCCCTTCTCTGACCACTCATATATTTTTAAACAATTGAAGTCACAGCAGTTTAAAATGCTAGCTAGGTAGCTGGGGCTGAAGCGATAGCACAGTGGGTAGGGCATTTGCCTTGCATGCGGTCGACCCAGGTTCGATTCCCAGCATCCTATATGGTCCCCTGAGCACCGTCAGGTTTAATTCCTGAGTGCAGAGCCAGGAGCAACTCCTGTGAATCGCCAGGTGTGACCCAAAAAGCAGAAAAAAATGTTAGCTAGGTAGCACTGTAGCACTGTCCTCCCGTTGTTCATCGATTTGCTCAAGCGGGCACCAGAACGTCTCCATTGTGAGACTTGTTGTTACTGTTTTTGGCATATCGAATACACTATGGGTAGCTTTCCAGGCTCTGTCGTGCAGGCAGGATACTCTCAGTAGCTCGCCGGGCTCTCTGAGAGGGCCGGAGGAATCGAACCCGGGTTGGCCGCATGCAAGACAAACGCCCTACCCATTGTGCTATCGCTGCAGCCCCACCTGTGTGTACAACCTGAAGATCTCCACCCAGACTCATTTCTGTCTATCACCATATAATTGATCCCTTATACCCAATTTATCCACACCCCCGTCCCCTGTTTTCTCTGTTAACTTACATTTTCTTCTTAATGTCTAAGAGATGTTCCCCCTCCCCCCCTCGCCCCACTGTCACCTATAAGTGAAGTCATGGCATTTATAAATAAGTCATGACTTATTTGGGGTGGGGTGGGGGCATGGGGCTGCTATGCTGAGGGGTTGCTCTTGGAGGTGATGGGGGAAGGGACCATGCAATACCCTGGGGGGAAGGGGTGGGGTCAAACTGAGCCCACCACAGACAAGGCCTACTCCATAACCCCGGTATGATCTCTCCAGCCCTACTGATATACAGAAATAGCAGAGGCTCCAGCTTTCCTACTTACTTACTGAAAGGATATGACAGTGCTTACTCAGACAGATATGTGCATTTCTGTTTCTTCCACAGCATTATATCCCATTGTCCAAAATACGTAAAAAACTCAAATGCCCATTGAGGGATGAATGGATAATGGGTATGAAAAAAGATGGAATCTTGCCCCTTGTGACAACATAAATCTAGAGGACTTTTGTTGTTTATTTTGGCTTGCTTGGTCTTCATGTGGGATTTTTGCACTATACTCGGTTGTGGGTTGTGCTCAGGACCTGACTTGGCAATTGGGAGACCAAATGTGGTGTGTGTGCGGGGGGGGGGGGGTGGTACGGGTTTGGCGGCCACATGCAAGTCAAGCGCTTTATCCCCTGTCATATCTTTCCAGCTTTGGACTTAGAGGGTTTTATACCAAGTGAAGTAAGTCAAAGACAAATGCTCTAGATATTTGTCATTACTTTGCACACTTTATCTATCTTTTTTCTAAATGTACAGAGAGGGAAGGTGGAGGCAAAAAAAAGAAAACCTTGCTATTAGGTGAAATGTTCTCACTTTGTTCCTTTTAATTGGGATATAATTGACATGTAACGTTTTCAGATGTACAACACAATGCATTCTATATTTATGGGATTGGAGTGGTAGCTCAAAGGGCAGAGTAAATGTTTTGCATTCAGGAGTCCTGCGTTCAATTCCCAGCAACATATGATACCCTGAACACTGCTGGGAGTGACTTCTGAGCACTTCTGGGTGTAGATTCCCCCCCAAAATTTCAAATCCTCATATACATTTTGAAATGATCACAGTAAGTTCAGTTCATATTAATCACCATTTATAGTGATAACATTTTATTTCTTTTTTTTCATTTTTGCTTTTTTGGTCACACCCAGCGATGCTCAGGGGTTACACTCCTGGCTCTGCACTCAGGAATCACTCCTGGCTGTGCTTGGGGGACCATATGGGATGCCGGGTATTGAACCCGGGTCAGCCACATGCAAGGCAAACTCCCTATCCGCTGTGCTATCGCTCCAGCCCCAACATTTCATTGCTTGTGATGAGATCTTTCTAAGAGGGTCCAGTGGGGATGGAAGAACTAGTCTTGGAGCCATCCTGGCTGATGAGTGCTGTGCCCCGGCTGTGCGGTGCTCGGTGGCCACTTGAGCTATACCCAGTGGTATCGGGGACCCAACTCAGAGCATTGCAGTGCACGTGGTGTCTTCCATACCCCTGCCATGAGAACTGTAAAGATTTACTCTCGCAACATTTGAGTATGTGATATAGCATTAACTGTAATCATCATAGTACACTTATGTATTTATCTGTATTACATCCTTCTTGGACTGGAGAGATAGCACAGCGGGTAGGGCATTTGCCTTGCACATGGCCAACCAATTTTCGATTCCTCTGTCCCTATCGGAGAGCCTGGCATGCTACCGAGAGTATCCTGCCCTCACACCAGAGCCTGGCAAGCTACCCGTGGCGTATTCGATATGCCAAAAACAGTAACAAGAAGTCTCACAATGGAGACGTTACTGGTGCCCGCTGAAGCAAATCAATGAATAACAGGATGACAGTGCTACATAGTTCTTACAGTGCTTAGTTATTTTACAACTTAGTTTGTACCATTGGACCCTCTTTCCTACCTGCCTCTGATGGATGTTTTCTATGAGCTTCTTTTTTCCCTTAGTTTCCAGATATGAAATCACCTAGCATTTGGCTTTCTCTGTCAGATTTATTTCACGAGCATCATGCCTTTGAGTTATATCCATGGCAGAAATGGTAAGATTTCATTCATTTTTTGTTTTGTTTTTTTTTTTTTTTTTTTGCTTTTTGGGTCACACCCAGCGATGCTCAGGGGTTACTCCTGGCTCTGCACTCAGGAATTACTCCTGGCGGTGCTTGGGGGACCATATGGGATGCCGGGGATCGAACCCGGGTCGGCCGCGTGCAAGGCAAACGCCCTACCCGCTGTGCTATCGCTCCGGCCCCGATTTCATTCATTTTTTATGGCTGACTAATAGTCCAGAATATAGATACACCTCTTAATTTTATCCTGGTTCCTCTTTTTGTTCATTTGTTTGTTTGTTTGTTTGTTTGTTTGTTTGTTTTGAGCCTTATTCTGTTGTGCTCAGGGCTTACTCCTGGCTCTGTGCTCAGAGATCTCTCCTGGCAATGTTCAGGAGCCTCTTTGGGGTGCTGGGGATGGAACCCGGATCAGCTGCATTTAAGGCCAAAGTGCTCTGCCTACTGTACTATCACTCTGTCCGCTCTGCCTTTTATAGGTGCCTGAGAGACCCCAGACTTTCCCTTCCAGCTGAGTCCATCCCCCTTCAGATCCCTGCTTCCTCACCAGAATTACTTTCGTTTCCAAATGGACACTTTAGAACCACGGTCATGAAGTCACTTTGCCTTTTATGAAGTAATGAAGTCAGGGTCAGCGCCAGGTGCCTGGGGCCGCTGTGACTCTTTTCACAGAGTCACAAAAGACACTGAGGATATCTTTTTGGTCCGAAGACCCCCATGAGGTCCCAGTTCATTACTGTCATGGGCAGGATAGAGGCCAGTGGAGTCAGATATGCTCCCACGCTTCTAATTTATTGAATAACAATTCGCACAGTCAATAAATCACTAAAGTCAAACATATAATTAAGCAAATCCAGCTAAGAGCATTCATGGAACTAGTACAATATTCCAAATCATACGCTCACCTGTAGCTGGCTCAAGCCTCAACCCAGGGCTCTTAATATGACGAGTCTTAGGCATCCTGTGAGCTCCGCAGTCTCAGCTCAGGGCCCCCCGGTCCACCCGCCGTGAGGCTGGCAGAGGGACAGGGGTCATCAACCACATTGGAGACAAGTCAGATTGGGTCTCTCCCCTTCTCAGGCACGTTGGGACAAGGCGGAGATCCAGAGGTTCACGCTACATACCAGTCACATTGGAGACAGGGAGGAGATCCGGGGGTTCCCTCTGACAGGGGCTGTCTGAAGCCTGTCATTTAAAGGCCCACCGACCCATCAAATTGGAGTGTCGCCAATTGAACTGGCAAATCCGAGTTCAAGGCGGGAAGTATCTGCCCCACATTGATAATCAGATGTGTCAGGCCTGGGATCCATGTCTGAATATCCATGGCCTTTTAAGCACCTTACTAGCTAACTCTAGCATACACTCAGTAAAAGAAGTTTACAACATGGTGTCACTTTTGTTCACACGGAATGGATTGTCATCTGTTCATCATAGTTGCACTCAACCACCCTCGGTTATCTTGTTCTGTGACATCTTTGAATAAACTGTGTCAAGTAGGCCTTGGGAACTGGCACTGTGAAGCCGTACTCTGCCCAGGCTAACATATCTCCTGACCGCATTGCGTTCACTTGCACTTCTGTGTTCAGGGAGCACCCCTCACCCCCTGCCAGCACCACAGCCCTCTAGCCACCAACGGAGTTCCGGACCACCTGAACTTTCCTGAACTTTGCTCGCCCCTGACCTCTGGCCTCGCTTCTGTGGGTGCAAAGGCCTGCCCCCGAAGCTGCGCATAGCCACCTTCACTCCCGCTTAGTTTCAGAGTTCACATTGGCTTCCGCCTTTTTTTCTCCTCCCGGG
This sequence comes from Sorex araneus, assembly GCF_027595985.1. NCBI lineage: Eukaryota > Metazoa > Chordata > Mammalia > Eulipotyphla > Soricidae > Sorex > Sorex araneus. The sequence goes on along the minus strand of NC_073313.1, from coordinate 73,740,789 downwards.
CACTGGAACTTTACTTTTCATTTTCTTAAAACAATTTTGTTGGGACAGAGAGACAGTAGAGGGGTAAGGTGCTTACCCAGCACCCTGCCAATCCTGATTTGATTCTCGGGTCCCCCGAGAGTGACAAGGAGTGTCACCCTGGCAGTCAGGAGCAATCCCTGAACAGTGCTGGCGGTGGCACCAGATGCTGGGACCATTGGTGGTGGAGAATGGGCACTGGTGGAGGGATGGGTACTCGACCATTGTATGACTGAAAAACAAACACGAAAGGTTGTAAGTCTGTAACTGTACCTCACGGTGATTCACTAGTAAAAAAAAAGTGAACAGGAAAAACCCAACTGTATGGAAGTATAAATGACTTTACCAGTACATTGGTTTCCGGTGTACAGCACAGTGATTTACTACTTGGATTCATTATGAGATGATTAGTGCCAGAGAGAGAGAGAGAGAGAGAGAGAGAGAGAGAGAGAGGCAGAGAGGCAGAGAGAGCGGAGCGAGAGAGTGAGAGTGAGTACAGTGGTGCTATGGCATTTCCTTTGCCTGTAGCTGACCTGTATTCAATTTCCAGCACCCCACCAGGAGTGATCTATCCCCCAAATTAAAATCAAACAATAGGTCATCAAGCCAGCATCTCTCAGTGCTAGAGCAATAGTACAGCGTGTAGGGCATTTGCCTTCCATGCGGCCAACCCGGGTTCGATTCCCGGCATCCCATAGGGTTCCCCCGAGCACTGCCAGGAGTAATTACTGAGTTCAGAGCCAGGAGTCACTCCTGAGCATCTCTGAGTGTGACTGAAAAAGTAAAAAAAAAAGTCAACATTTCTCACTGATTCAAGGTTAATTACTGCATTTAGCCCACTGGAGCTTACTGGTCTGCTCTGCATTGTTGTTGTTGATGTTATTATTATTATTATTATTATTATTATTATTATTATTATTATTATTATTATTAGGCACTGTTGGAGGGAGACTGCCAGGCAATGCTCAGGGGCCCCAGGCTTAAATTCTTAGCCAAATAGGGTGGCAGTTCAGTGCTACAGCCTCGCAGATAAGGCGCTGTTCAGGGACCTCCCCAGGTCATGCACAGTATTACTTACTAGGGTATATCCATGTTGAAATTTTTACAAAATAATTTCCATGCTAATGCAAATTGGACTTTCCGTCTTTACCCGAAATTTCCTCTTCAAATTCCTGAAGGCAGTTGTCAGTATGTAGCTTCCTCTGCCTCCAGGGAATGAAAATTATTAAGTCTCCCCCAGGGATGTGTTTCCTACTCTCTTCCACATTCTTTCCCCAGGATGTGTCAACAGCTTCTGGAAGGGACCTGAGAGAGAGCCAGGGTTAAGGCACCTTCCTGGCCTGCAGCCAAATGCAGTCCCCAGCACCCTCAGGAGTGATCCCCAAACACCACCAGGTGTGCCCTCCACCCCCGCCCCCGCCCCCTGCCCCACCACCAAAGAAGATCTTCCTTATTGCAAGCTTGGAGAAAGCCTATTCAATAGTACACTTGACTTTTGTCATAAAATTACACTAGGGCATGGAGAGCTCCAACAAAGTTGGGAAGAAGAGATAGGACGGCCAGTAAAACATTTGCCTTGATCCCTGTGACCCCTTATAGTTGCTTCAGCACCACCAGGATTATTTCCTGAGCACACAGCCAGGAATAATCCCTGAGAACCACAGTAGAAATGACATCTGTACCTATATGTTTGTTGCAGCACTGTTCACAATAGCCAACATCTGGAAACAACCCACAAGCCTTTGAACAGATGAATGGTTAAAGAAACCTTGGTACATCTATACAATGGAATACTATGCAGCTGTTAGGAGAGATGAAGTCAAAAGATTTGCTTATAAATGGATATATATATATGGAGAGTATCATGCTAAGTGAAATGAGTCACAAAGAGCGGGACAGACATAGAAGGACTGCACTCATTTGTGGAGTATAGAATAACATAACATGAGGCTGACACCCAAGGACAGTAGATACAAGGGCCAGGAGGATTGCCCCATAGCTGGAAGACTGCTTCATGAGTGAAGGGGAGAAGGCAGATGGAATAGAGAAGAGATCACTAAGAAAATGATGGCTGGAGAAATCAGCTGGGGTGGGAGATGCATGCCGAAAGTAGATAATGGACCAAACATGATGACCTCTCAGTGTCTGTGCTGCAAGCTGTAATGCCCAAAAGTAGAGAAAGAGTATGGGGAATATTATCTGCCATGGAGGCAGGGGGAGGGTTGGAAGGGGGGGTAAACTGGGGATATTGGTGGTGGGGAATGTGCACTGGTGGAGGTATGGGTGTTTGATCATTGTGTGATTGTAACCCAAACATGAAAGCTCGTAACTATCTCACGGTGATTCAATAAAATTTTAAAAATCCCTGAGAACTACCGGGTGTGGCCCCAAAAACAAAAAAAAAATTAAAATTGGGGCAGAACAGTTTCATTCGATGGAAAACTGACTGTGTTTCCTGAAAGAGGGGCCACGTGTACCCCATTATCAGTATTTCTTAGATAACACTGTGGTAGGAACCACTGCCAATAAGAAGGTGACCCTTAGCTCTGCTAATGATTTTCTTCAAAGCAGCTCGGCTGCCCTTCTCTGCTTGGTAGATGAAATCTAGGTATTAATTCTGTGCTTCTTTTTCCCCTTTAAAGAATAAGTATTGAATTCCCATGAGATACAAGTTTCAGAATGGTTCATGATTGAGTTTTAATCGTGCAGTATTCCAGCATTCACCCCTTCACCACTGTCCATTTCCTTCCACCCATGTGCCCATCTTTTTTTCCTTTGCCTGGAATGCGGCCGACCTGGGTTCGATTCCTCCATCCCTCTCAGAGAGCCTGGCAAACTACCAAGAATATCCCACCCGCATGGCAAAGCCGGCCAGCTACCTGTGGTGTATTCGATATACCAAAAACAGTAACAACAAGTCCCACAATGGAGACATTACTGGTGCCCACTTGACCAAATTGATGAACAACAGGACAACAGTGCTACAGTGCTACTGATTGATCATTAGCTTGACTCTAGAATTTTGGAGATCTAGCCCAATCCCTTGAATGGATGGACCGCACCCACCACCAGAAGGCTGCTCTGCTCTTTCCTCCTGCCACTTCCCCCTTGCGCCAGTAACCACCATCGTTTATACCTGATCTAGGAGTTCTTTTGGTTGTGATTACTGTGGATTTTTTTTGGGGGGGGTGGAGGACACACCTAGTAGAGCTATGGGATTACTTCCAATTCTCTGTGCTCAGGGATCACCCCTGGAAGGGCGCCGGGAACCATATGTGGTGCCGGAGATCAAATCCAAGTTGGCTACATGCAAGATACGTGCTGTAACTCTTGTGCTATCTCTCTGGCCCTACGCGTTCTTTCTGGCTTTTGTCAGTTCATTTTCTTTACATATAGTTGACCTTCCTTATTTATTTCACCTAACATAATCATTCAGAGTTCCATTCATATTGTGCCAAATGACCCAGTTTCAGTTTTGAATGCAGGGTAATATTCCATTGATATATATGTATATATAATAACTTTTTTCTAGTTTTTAGACCACACCTGGTAATGCCCAGGGCTTACTCCTGGCTCTGTGCCCAGGGATCACTCATGACAGGACTATGGGGACCATAATCTCGAAATGCTGGAAACCGAACCCGGGTTGGTTGTGTGCAAGCCAGGTGTCCTACCCACTCTTTGGCCCCACAACTTTGTTTCTTTTATCACTTTTATCACTGTAGCATTGTCATCCCGTTGTTCATTGATTTGCTCAAGTGGGCACCAGTAATGTCTCCATTATGAGACTTGTTACTATTTTTGGCATATTGCATACGCCACGGGGAGCTTGCCAGGCTCCACCGAGCGGGCAAAATACTCTTGGTAGCTTGCTGGGCTCTCCGAGAGGGACGGAGGAATCGAGACTGGGTCGGCCGTATGCAAGGCAAATGCCCTACCCGCTGTGCTATCGCTCCAGCCCCTTCTTTTATCTATTCTTATTATTATTTTGGTCACACGCAGCGATGCTCAGGAGTTTCTCCTGTCTCTGCACTCAGAAATCTACCCTGGCGGTGCTCGGGGGTCCTATGGGATACTGAAGATCGAAACAATGTGGGCTGCGTGCAAGGCAAACACCATACCCACTGTACTATTTCCTCTGCACCCCCCCATTCTTTTCTTTTTTGGGTTTTTGGACGACACTTGGCTTAGCACAGAGTCTTTGTACTCAGGAGTCACTCCAGGAGGGGCTCATGGGACTGGATGTGGTGCTGGGAATCAGAATGGGATCAGTGACCTGCAAGGCAAGTACCTTAACCTCTGTGCTATGTCTCTGCCTCTTTTTAATAAAGATGTGGGAGGAGGCAGAGCCATAGCACAGCGGGGAGGGCACTTTCCTTACAGCTGATCCAGGTTCCATCCCCAACACCCCATATAGTCCCCTGAGCCCATCAGGATTGATCCTTGAGTGCAGAGCCAGGAGTAAGCCCTGAGCTTTGCCGGCTGTGGCCACCAAACAAACAAACTGTTGTAACCACCATGTCCACTTCTGGTGGTGCTACAGAGGCCAAGTAGTACTGCAAATAAAACCCAAGGCCTGGGGCCGGAGCTATTATAGTATGGTGGGTAGGTTGTTTGCCCTGTATGTGGCCAACCTGGGTTCAATCCCTGGCATCCCATCTGGTCTCCTGAGAGCCGCTTAAATTAGTTTCTGAGGACCAGGAATAACCCCTGAGCACCACCAAGTATGGCCCCAACACCAAAAACCAAGGCAAAGAACACCAAGGCCAAGTATTGGCCTTACCCTGTGAGCCCCAGTCCTGCTTCCAAGGCCACACTGTTTACCCAGTTGTCTGTGGACGGGCATACCAGGCGTCTTCTTTTTTTTATATTTTTTTGTTTTTTTGGGTCACACCCAGCGATGCTCAGGGGTTACTCCTGGCTTTGCACTCAGGAATCACCCCTGGCAGTGCTCAGGGGACCATATGGGATGCTGGGAATTGAACTCGGGTCGGCCACGTGCAACTCAAACGCCCTACCCGCTGTGCTATCACTCCAGCACCCCCACGCCCGGCGTCTTCTTGCCTGGGCAACTGGGCTGCTGTTGTGAGTGCATCCTTTCCAGTTCAGGTTTTCCTGGCCTTCAAACGAATGCCCAGGCATGCCACTGCTGGACCCATTTGTAATTATTTGAGGAGTCTTCACGGGAGCAACGCCGAGTTCCACCCTGGCCAGCGATGCCCCAAGGTTCCGTTATCTCCACCCACAGCATCTTCATCCCTGGGTATTTCTCGTCTTCCTGCTGGAAGCCTCTCTTGGGAGCTAAGCGTTATGCCAATGTGGTTTGCATTTGCATCTCCCTTCTAAGTGATGTGGAGCACTGTTTCACGAGTCTGATGTCCTTGTATCTGTCTTCTCTGGGAGAAAGCTCCATTAAGGACTCAGCTCACATTTGGATGGGGCTGCTGGCTTTTATGCTATTCAGCTGGGTGAGACCTTTCTATATTTTGCATAGTAACTCCTTGGCAGACATAACACGCCTTCTCTTCTTCCAAGAAGTAGGTTGTCTGTTGATTCGGTAATCATTTTTTTTTGTTATTTTTTTTGGGGTCACAACCGGCGATGCACAGGGGTTACTCCTGGCTCTTCACTCAGGAATTACCCCTGGAGGTGCTCAGGGGACCATATGGGATGCTGGGATTAGAACCCGGGTCGGCTGCGTGCAAGGCAAACGCCCTACCCGCTGTGTTATCGCTCCAGCCCCCGGTAATCATTTGTTTGGCCATACCCAGTTGTTGCTCAGGGCTGACTCTTGATTCCCTGCTCGGGGATCACTCCTGGAGGACTTGTGTGGTGGTGGTGGGGGTGCTAGGTAGCAAACGCTGGTTGGCTGCATGCCAGGCAATTGCCCTATCCCCTGTAATTTCACTTCAGCCCTGTGCTAGATATTTCCTTCACTGTGTACAAACTTTTACAATTCACATAGTCCTGTTGGCTTATTCCTGTTCCTGTTTTCCTTGTGGGTGGAGCTGAATTTCCAAACACACTTAGATTGTATGACTTTTTATTTTAGTTTTGAATTTTTCAATATTTTTTTCCCATCTGGTGGCCACACCCGGCAGTGCTCAGCGCTCACTCTCGGCTCGGTTCTCAGGGCCATCTCTAGCTCTGGGAGCCAACTCCCCGGTCCCCCAAGATGAGAAACACCTCTCTGACACTGTATTAGTCGCATGTATCCTCCAAATCTGCTGAGGGGTACACAAGGAGGTGAGGGAGGCCAGTAGGAAATGTCCCAAGTACATTGGGGTCTCATTCAAAACTAGCCAGTGGCAGAGGACCCTGATACGGGGGAAGGAATGGCTGGGGCAATCTGATTGTCTCCACTTTATCCGATGGGGTGTTTTCGGCCCCCCTTTCAGTACGAGCCACAGACTGTGCCTCCAGGATGTCCGTGGAACATGTGGAAAATCAACCCACGGTTTAGTTTGTTTTCATAGAGCTTGACAACCAGGTCGAATCTTTTTCCTTTTGCTATTTGCATCGAGTTCACTGAATAGACCTGTTGAGTTGGCCTTGGGGCTTTTGTTATGTTTCACACGAAATTATGTACTAATAAAAGGCCTTTTCACGCTTTCTTTTGTCTTCTTTTTAAAAAAGGGAGTTCTTGGGTTCTGGAGTGAGAGTACAGGGGTAAGGTGCTTGCCTTGCATGCAGTCGACCTGGGTTCTAGCTTCGGCATCACATATGGTCTCCTGAGCACTGCTAGGAATGATCCGTAGCACAGAGCCAGGAGTAAGCCCCGAGCACCACCAGGTGTGGCCCAAACGTCCCCGAAAAATTAAAAAGGGAGTTCTTGGGATGCTAGAGAAATCAGAGAAATTGCTCTTGCCTTGTAAGTTGCTCACCCAAGTTTCATGTCCAGCATCCCTAAAGCTCCCCCCTCCCAAAAAAAGTGTTCTGTTATGTCCTTTTAGTTAAACGTATCACTGTATCACTGTGTCACTGTCATCCCATTGTTCATCGATTTGCTCCAGCGGGCACCAGTAACGTCTCCATTCGTCCTTGTCACGTGGTAGTGTAACCCAATGGCATATTGGGGGCTCTTTCAGGATCACAGAAATGAGGACCATCGTTGTTACTGTTTTTGGCATGTCGAGTACGCTACAGGTAGCTTGCCTGGCTCTGCCGTGCCTTTTAATTAAAGGTACAATTAATTAACCAATATGATGATCAAAAATTATACCATGTGATAAGATGTGTAAAACTACATCATGTGAGGATTGGTTGTGAAAGCTTTCCTTCTGTCAAGCTCATCAACATGGTTTTCTTTTATTTTTTTTGGGGGGGGTACTCACCTGTAGTGTTTGGGGGCTACTCCTGGCTCTGCACTCACAGTTCACTCCTGATGAACTCAGGGGATCATATAGGATACCAGCTGCTTGCAAGGCAAGAGCCCAACCTACTGTACTACCTAGCAGGTTAGTACTGGTCTTCCATTTATTAAGGCCTCTTTAGTTTTTATTTATTTTGTCAGGGTTGGGGGTGGGGAGGCTGGATTGGACCACACCTGGCTCTGCTCAGGGCTTGCTCCTGACTCTTTGCTCAGGGATCACTCCTGGCAGTTCTTGAGATGCTGCTAAGTGGTGCTGGAAACTGAGCTAGGCTTAGTGTAGGCCAGGCACGTTGCACTTAACCTTGTGCTCTCTCCAGACCCCAAAGTCTTGTTTTGGTACGCCAGTGTTAACTGCATTCTACATGGAGCTCAAATCTTTGTTGAGGATAAAATTTGACTAGCATAGGGGTCTACAGTCGTGGAGAGTCTTTTCTGATGCAGTCCCCAGGGCCGTGGCTTGGCACCGTCATAATTGAGGTGAACTCTGGACATCAGAAGGTGCCTTTTATAACGCTGGGCAAGTTTTTACCTAATTCTCCAGTTGCAATAGCCAGTCGTTTAGGAAGAATTCGGCTATTGTTACGGAAAGGGCCAAGGGTGCAGAGTTTCTACCCACCATCCGCATTGATAGACACGGTGGAGAGCTGTAGAGTTGTGTCTGGACATCGTCTGGCTCCTTGACCTCAGTTGAAAAAGAGATGAAATCCAATTAGACAGCCTCTTCCCAATTCAATTCAGCATCACAAGCCATGATAGGATGCAGGGTCCTGTGCTCCCTTGTGCAAAGCATTTGGATTTTCTTTTACCTCTTGGGTTTGTTGAGACTTCAAGTCAGCACAAGTGAAGTGGGTCAACAGTGAGGTTCCGTTGTTCAGAAGCTTCAAGGACATCTTTCCTTATTTACTTGCAACTCTTGAAATGCTATTCTCTTGTGCTTGAAAGCCCTTCCTCGGAAACTCTTGCAGTGAAAATAGGCAGAGTTCTGTGAAATATATATCCGTGTATTTGGCTGCAGTTCTTTGTGTCATAGTTTTTAGGTTTGGGAATTCTGTTGGCCTCAAGATAGGATGGTGGATGGGATGAGATGTGGAGTAACAGTCTAGCGGGGAGAGCACAGCCAACCTGGGACACACCCCCCTCCTTGGCTGTGGTTCTTGTAGCATCGCTTGGAGTGATCCCTCAGCCCAGAGTCAGGTATAAGGCATGAGAACTGGCTTATTGGTGCCATACATAAGTATGACACCAAAACAAAAATCAAGCAAAAAATAAATAAAAGAAAAAGAGGGGATGGTGGTTGCACTAATTATTATTACCATGACATAGGTGTGGTGGTGGTGTTTTTTTCTCTATTTTTTTAAATGAATCACTGTGAGATACACAGATACAAAGCTGTTCATGGTTGGGTTTCAGTTATACAATATTCCAATACTTCTCCAGTGTATGCTTCCCACCATCAATGTCCCCAGTTTCCCTCCTGCCACTCTCTCCCCCACAGCCTTCCTCGATGGGAGACACTTTTCCTCCCTCCCTCCCTCCCTCCCTCCCTCCCTCCCTCCCTCCCTCCCTCCCTCCCTCCCTCCCTCCCTCCCTCCCTCTCTCTTTCTTACTCTCTCTCTCATTTTGGCCATTATGGTTTGCAATACAGGTACTGCGAGGTTATCATGTTTATTCCTTTACCTACTTTCAGCATGCAGTTCTCATCCAGAGTGATCATTTCCAACTATCATTGTCATAGTGGTCCCTTCGCTGTCCTAACTATCCCCTTTCCCCCACCACCACTTGTGGCAAGCTTCCAACCATGGACCAGTCTTCTTGGCCCTTGATTTTGCTGTCCTTGGGCATTAGTCTCATACCATGCTTCTTTTATGTATCCTGCAAATGAGTGCAGTCTTTCTATGTCTGTCATTCTCCTGTCTCTATCCCTTTGTCTCATGATGCTGAGATTATCAGCACGATAATCTTCATGTCCATCCATTTATACACAAATTTCATGACTTCATATTTCCTGGTGGTTGTGTAGTATTCCATCATGTAGATGTACCATAGTTTCTTTATCCAGTTGTCTGTTCTGGGGCACTTGGATTATTTCCATATTCCTGCTATTGTGAATAGTGCTACAATGAACACAGTGCAGATTTTTTTCCTGCAGTGTATTTTTTGGGCCTCTGGGGTAACGTAGGTTGTTTAATGGACAGATACCTTTTTTTTCACTTTGGAGGGGAGTGGGCAGGTTTGCGTCACACCTGGCTGTGCTCAAGGGCTATTCCTGGCTCTGTGCTCAGGAATAATCCCTGATCATGCTTGGGGGATCATTTATGGTTCCAGGGATTCAAACTGCGTGGGCCACAAAGCAAGCACCTCAATCTGTATGCTATTTCTCTGAGCCTGGGCAATCTTTTTTAGGAGGGATTCCAGTGTGAGTATTGTGTGACAAAAATATAATTCAAGCTATATATGCAACTCAAAATTTTTTAGTGCCCACATGTCAAAAATTCAAAGGCACGCGTGGCGGGGAGAGGGGGAGATGATATGTGTGTTGTGTTGTGTTGTTGTTCGAGGGCTCTTGGGGCAGCACTCTCTCTCTCTTTCTCTCTCGCTGCTTGTGTTTGGTGCTCTCAGCCACTGTATAGACTGGATTGGGTTGGCTCCTTCTTGTGCTCTGCTTCTGTGTGTGCTGCTGGGCTCTCTTCTGTCTGTCTCTCTATCTCTGTCTCTGTCTCTGTAGTCTCTCCTCTGGTCTCTTCTGACCTCTCTCTGTCTCTGCTTCTGTGTCTTCTCTCTCGATTCTGTCTTCTCTGCTGTTTCTTCTCCTGGGTCTTCTCCTTGCTTCTGTCTTGCCTTGTCCTCTCCTTGCTGTGTCTTCTGTCTGTGTCCTGCTGCCTCTGTCTGTGTCCTGCTGCCTCTTCTTCTGTCTCTGCTGTCTTCTTGCTTCTGTCTTACCCCTGCTGCTTCTGTCTTGCCTCTTGCCATTCTGTCTTGCCTCTGCCTGCTTCTATCTTGCCTCTGCCCCTTCTTCTTCACTTCTGTGTCTTCCCCTTACTTCTGTTACAGTCTTAGTTTATTTAGCAATCACATAGGGCAGTAACACAAAGGTGGGTTGAACATTAACAAATCAACAAAGAAAGGTAAGACCATTTCTCCAGGAGATTAACAAAATCTCATCTAAAGAGATTACTCCAGATTACTAGGAGATCTGCTCAAGGGTGGGATCCAAACAAGGATGTGTCACTTTCTTCCTTCCTCAGCTAGTAATCCGCTAAAATAGTTATAGTAAATTTACTTCTAATATTTCTAACAATGTAATTCTGTATGAGCACAGTAAGAGATATATCAGACTTAAAGTTTGGTTCTTCCTGAGGACATCTCACTATATATTCCAGACCACAGTCCTCAGGCCAGCTTAGTCTTCCTAACCCCAGCAGGGTACTAGTCTCTTCGTTACTTTTGGATCATGACAGCATTTTTCTATGACCCTGCTCTTAACTTATAGTTGAGTATTGTGGCTCTTTGGCCTGGCCCATTTTGATGCCAGGGTAGCTCACAGCTTGCCCTGGGTCCATTCTGTTCCTCGTCGGGACCGTACTTTGGGGGTTCTAGGAACTAAGGGCAACTGAGTCGAGAAAGCAGATGCCCAGGAGTAAATATTATTGGAGTCAATCGGCTCCCAAGTTACAAATCATAATATTAACTGTCTTCCGTGTCCATACAGAAAGGTCATTGCTCTAAGGAAAACTAGGTTCCCTGTGGCAAGGCTGAAAGGACAAATCCAATGTTATCCTACACCCACACTAAAAAGTTAAAATATAAATTAGTTTAATTAATGCATCTGTAATATACAAAATATGAATGCATACATAAATAACATAGCATTTCCTTTAACCTACTGTATCCACAATATTTTCATTTTAACATACAATCAATATAAAATGACTGCTACATTTTATATTGTTATTTCAATTTTGCATCAAAAGTTTGAATCCTGCTGCCTATTTTTTCCTTCACAGTAAGTCTCACATTCGGGCCTATTTCACCCACTCAGTAAGCACCTGTGGCTAGTGTTCCTTAACTACTACCACTGTCCCGGTGGTTCTTATCTCCGATTTGGATGGAGGTTTGTGAGAATTTTACCAATACTGCTGTACTCACTGCAGCCAGAACAAGAATCCCCTTTTTTCAGATCTGGTTGAGATCATCCACCGCTTGGTTTCAAGAACAGTGATTATGGTTTCTCTTTTTGTATGGGTATACACAAACGTATGTTTGTTTTGTAGCATTGATTTTTTTTTTGTTTTGTAGCATTGATTTATTTTACACACACAGACACATCCATTTTGTCCCACAGCCCACTCTCTTCTCAGGTAAGCTAGGTTTTAGTTTCAATAACCATTGTTTGGTGTTTCTTAAATTTATTTTATTTTATTGTGAAGTAACCGATTTTATTTAGAGGTTTCTGAGAGAAGGAGGAAGGGATAAGTGGAAAAGAAAAAACAGTAGGAGTAACGCGCTAAAGAGAGAACACGGGCTTCTCCAAGGGTGGAGGAAGCTCTACACACATCCTAGCACTGGACACGAAAGCATGAAAGTACACATCTCAAGGGGGGAGATGCGGGCGACACATGTGTTTGGGTACCACATGTGCTCGGCCACGTGCGCACAAGTAGCACATGGGCTTAGGCAGCATATGCGCTTAAATTTATTTTTGTCTGTTTATCCATTTTACACCATTAGTTTGCACACAGAGGTTAAATAATCCTAGGTTTTTTCCTTCTGACTTATTTTAATTGCATAATTCTTTGCTGAAGCGATAGTACAGCGGGTAGGCACTTGCTTTGCACCTGGCTGACCTAGGTTTGATCCCCGACATATTGTAAGGTCTCCTGGGTACTGCCAGGAGTAATTCCTGAACGCAAAGCCAGGAGTAACCCCTGAGCATCAACAGGTGTGACCCAACCCCCCCAAAAATGTGCATAATTTTCTTCAACTTCCATTTTGTTGCAGATAGCACATTTTCATTTTTCTAGGTCTCACATTCCATTACACAAATATGCCACTTGTTATTTTGCAGACTATCTATTGATGGGCACCTTGGCTGCTTGTATATTTTAGCAATTATCAATTCTGTAACTAACACAGGTTAGATCGGACTTTTTATGTAACTTTTCATAATCTTTGGAGAGATGTCCAAAAATGGGATTGATCTGACAACTTACCTTTAGTATCTTTCTTTCTTAAAAAGACAGGGACTGAAACCAGGACCTCATACACGCAAGGCCAATGCTGTTCCATTGCGCTACATCACCATCTCCAGTTATTTGTTTTGTAAGGAATCTCCATAGCCTTTTCCTAAATTGGTTGCCCCAACTTACGTTCCCAACAAAAGTATAGGAAAATTCTCTTTTCTCTATACCCTCTCAAACACTTGCTGTTGTTGCTGCTTTTGTCAGAATCCATTCTTACAGGTGTGAATAGTATCTCTGTGGGTTAATTTGTATTTCTCTGATGATCACTGATTGTGAGCACTTTTTCATGTGCCTATCAGCCATCTGTATGTTGAAAAAGTTTCTATTCACATTTAACTCCATTTTTTAATTAAGCTGATTTTGATTTTTGTAGTCAAATTGTATGATTTCTATTTTTTTTTTTTTTGCTTTTTGGGTCACACCCAGCGATGCTCAGGGGTTACTCCTGGCTCTGCACTCAGGAATTACTCCTGGCGGTGCTTGGGGGACCATATGAGATGCCAGGGGTTGAACCCGGGTCGGCCACATGCAAGGCAAATGCCCTACCCGCTGTACTATCACTCTGGCCCCCATCAAGTTGTATGATTTCTTAACATAACTAGGATATTAAAGGCTTATCCAAAATATGAGGTGCAAATCATTTTCTCCCATTTATTAGTCTGCCCTTCATTCTGTTTATATGTTCTTTTGCCATACAATCATTTTTAAATTTAACACAGTTCTAATTGTTTATTTTTAATTTCATTTCCCTTGCTGTTGAGGTCAAATTTCCCAAGGCATCTATAATACTAATGTCATGGAAAGTTTCACCTGTGTTGTCTTCTATGTGCATTATGCTTTCAGGTCTTACATCTTGTTCTTTAATAATCTGTTTTGAATTTTTTTATACAAGCTTCGAGAGTAGACCATCAGGCAAATCTTTTTGCTGGTGGCTCTCCAGTTTTTTCAGCACAATTTTTGGAAGAAACTTCCTTTTCCCATTGTATGGCCTTGACTTAATTGTCATAAATTAATTATTAAATAATGTTTGAGTTTATTTATGGCCTTTCAAATTCATTGCTCCATGTGTCTGTTTTTATTTCAATACCATGCAATTTTAGTCACTGTTCCTTTGTAGTTAGTTTGAAGATGGGTAACATGTTACTTCCCTTTTTCTTTCTCGGAATTGCCATAGCTATTGGAGGGTCCTTTATGATTATTCCCACATTTGAGGAACGCTACAGTTTAAGCGTTCACAGGCTGGGGCTGGAGAGATAGTACAGCAGGTAGGGCACTTGATTTGCATACGACGGACGTAGGTTCTATCCCCAGCATCCATATGGTTCCCCAAGCACCACTAGGAGTAATTTTTTTTAGTATGCACTGATTTTAAGAAAGTTAGGTATTTAATGTCTCAAACTCATTATGTTATACATACAAAGTCTTAAAAATTCACCATCATTTTAGAAATTTTCGCTGGGATAACATCTAAGAACACCATGTCACTATAACATTTAATTATGCTTTACTTGATTTCATGCAAATAGATTTAAATTATATATTTAAATATATATTATATATTTATATATAAATATTTATTTATATTTTATATATTTAATATATATTAAAATAAATATATTTTCAATAATATTTATTTTGCATATTCCACCAATGCCTTTTTACCTAATTGTATCTTATTTACTTTCAGTTCCCCTTCACTACCTTGCATTTGATGACTCTTCTACTTTTTGTTTCATATTCTTTAGAAAATTAAGTCTATAAATTGTTGCCAAGATTGAGTTGTCTTATGTTTATATTTTTCCTTTTTATATATATTTATTTTTTATTAAATCATTGTGATATGGATGCTTACAAAGCTGCTCATGATTAGGTTTCAGTTATAAAGTATTCCAACACCCATCCCTCCACCAATGTACATTTCCCAGTACCAGTGTCCCAATTAATTTTCCCTCCCATCAACCCCCACCTATGACCACCCAGCCTGCCTCTATGGCAGGCAATTTTCTTTTCTCTCTCTCACCTTTTGAGCATTGTGGTTTGCAATACAGATACTTAAAGGTTATCAGAAATATCCCTTTACGTACTTTCCACTCATATCTTGTCCAGCGTGATCATTTCCAGCTATTATTATCATACTTGTCCCTTCTCTATCGTACCTCCCTCTGTCCCCCACACACTTGTGCTTGATTCCAACCATTGACCAGTCCTCCTAGCCCCTGTTTTCCCTGGCTGTGGATATTAGTCTTCTAATATATATATATGTATTATATATAATGTATATTATATATAAACCACAAATCAATACAGTAAATCTATATCTGTCCTTCCTCTAGGAGTAATTCTTGTGAGTGCAGAGCTACAAGTATCCCCTGAGCATTGCCGGGTATGGCCCCCAAACATCAAAAAAGTCACAGGAAATTTGATTTGGGGTACATTAAATCTGTATATTCCTTTTGTTAGATACATTCTTTTTTTTTGGTTTGGGGGCCACACCCAGCAGTGCTCAGCCTTACTTCTGACTTTGTGGTCAGAGTTCATGCCTGGCAGGGCTCAGGGATCATACCTGGGTCTGCCATATGCACGGTAAGCACCCTCCTTGTATTACTGTCTCTCTGGCTCCTGCATGATACTTTTGGTAAAATACACTTTAACATTTGTTTCCCACTGACATATCATTGGTGTATAATAGTATGGAATTCCAGGAGTTTAACTTTAGACCTTAAATGTGTGTGACCCCAATCCACCAAAGTTCCAGTGCCACCTCACCACTAAAATGACTTCTCTGCTCATTCCTTGACCTCCCTTCCCTATGCTAACCTTGATAGTTTAAATTGAGTCTAGGAGTCAGTTTTGTTGTTTCTTGCCTGTTCATTTGTTTTAGTAATTCATATTTCACAGATGAGTGTCTTCATCTGTGAAAGACAGATGAGGGTCTTTCACTTCCTTGTTTATTTCACTTAGCACAATCCCCTGAGTTTCTATTTTCCTGCAAAAGCATGCTTTCATCTTTTGTACCGTCAGAGTAGTAGTTTATGAGTCTATAGACCATGTTTCTTTATCCATTCACATGTTGAGGGGCACTTGATCAAATGGACATGTTGATTGTAGTAATTCGACCCATCCAGGTATGTGGAATGTCTTTTGAACTCTTAGCTTCTTTTACTACGTCTTTTAATAGTGGATTGTTCTTTTTCTTATATCGGTTTTTCTTTTTCTTTTTCTTATATCACCTCTTATTAAATTTATTCCTAGGTATTCTTTTAGATGCAATTTTAAATGGTATTGATTTTTTAAATTTCTGAATATTTATTATTTGCATATAGGAATGCAACAGATTTTTAATACAGTGATTTGATACCCCATGTTCATTCACTCATTAGGTGATTCACTTTTTTTTAGTGGTTTATACCAGAGTACACCCACAGCTTACTCCTTGCTCTGCACTCAGGAATTACTCCTGGCCATATGGGATTCCAGGGAGAGAAACCAGGTTGGCCACTGCAGGTAAGGACTATCTGCTGAACTATTTCTCCTGCCCCGATTGCATTATTTTTCTGTGTGCTTAGGTCATGCCCAGAAGTATTTAGGAATGATGCTTGTCGGTCTTGGTGGGGACCATATGTGGTTTTGGATTTGAATTTGAGTCAGTTGCATCCAAGACAAGCACCTTAATCCTTCCTGATTGTGTTCTTCTTCCCATCTTTTCTTTTTTGGCTCTGTGGTCAAATCCAGCGTTACTCTGGGGTTACTCCCTAGTTCGATGCTCAGGTGTTGTTCCCTCAAATGTTTGGGTATCCACGTGGTACCATGGGTCAAATGTGTGGCTTCTGCATGCAATGCATGTGTGTCAGCCTTTTGACCCACCACTCTGGACCCTGCAGTGTTTTCCTTTTAAAACTCAGTGTCTAACCATGGTGTAGCACTGTCGTCCCGTTGTTCATCAATTTGCTAGAGTGGAGATGCAATAGCATCTCCATTATGGGACTTGTTACTCTTTTTGACATATCAAATATGCCATGGGTAGCTTGCCAGGCTCTGCTACGTGGGCGGGATACTCTCAGTAGATTGCTGGGCTCACCAAGAGGGACGGAGGAATCAAACCCGGGTCAGCCACGTGCAAGGCAAACGCCCTACCCACTATGCTATCGCTCCAGTCAACCATGGCGTATTTAATGAAAATTAATTTCTTTAGTGTGGAACTTTCGTGTTCTGTAGCAACTGATTCTACTTCCCATTGCTGGCTTAGGAAGAGGCATCTAATTCTTCTTATTTTAAGTTGATTTTAGGCACTGTGATTTATAATTTGTTCGAGCGGGCACCAGTAATGTCTCTCATTGAGAGACTTATTGTTACTGTTTATAATTTTTATACTATTTATAATATTGCTAATGAGCATGCACAAAATATTCCAACACCAAATCCTGCACCAGAATGTCAGTTTCCCTCTGCCATTGTCTCAGTGTCTGCCCCCTGCCCCCACACCTCCCAATAGTGAGATGCTTCCTATTAGAGACCAGTTCTCAGTTTTGGTTGCTTCAAACAACTAATATGTGTTGTTTCTGTACTATGGTACTTTATATACCACATATGAGGGAGATCATTCTGTGTCTGCCTCTCCTTAGGACTAACTTCACTCATCACGATACTCTCCAGATCCATCCAGGTAGCTGCAAATTATACTAGTTCGTCTTTCCGTACAGTTGAGCAGTATTCAGGTGTGTTCATTATTATAGTGACTCATCAACTTTGTCTAGCATTTCACAGTTTACCAGGTGCTTTTGCATAGGGGAATGCATTTGATTCTCGTGTTCTTTTTTGTGGAGAGCGGGTGCACACCTGGCACTACTCAGGGCTTATTCCTTACTCTGTGCTTAGAGATCACTTCTGCAGGGCTTGGGGATCCATAAGCAGGTATTCAGGAATTGAACCCAGGTCTGCTATGTGCAAAGCAAGTGCCTTACCTGCTGTACTATCTCTCTGGCCCATTCATGTTCTTTCATTTCATTCTTTCATTTTTTATTTTTTTTTCCTTTTTTTGGGTCACACCCGGCAATGCACAGGGTTTACTCCTGGCTCATGCACTCAGGAATTACTCCTGGCGGTGCTCAGGGGACCATAAGGGATGCTGGGAATTGAACCTGGGTTGTCCGCGTGCAAGGCAAATGCCCTACCTACTGTGCTATTGCTCCAGCCCCTATTTTTAAATTTTTTTTATGTGAATCACCTTGAGGTACAGTTACAAACTTATGAACTTATGAACTTTCATGTTTGTATTTAGTCTATATCCCTCCACCAGTGCCCATACTCATCCACCAATGATCCCAGTATCCCTCCCACCACCCCCACCCCACCCTGCCTCTGCGGCAGGGCATTCCCTTATGTTTTCTCCTGTTGGATGTTGTAGTTTGCAATAGAGGTATTGAGTGGCCATTATGTTCGGTCTATAGTCTACTTTTGGTAACCAGCTTTCCTCCCAACATTCTCTACTAGCTGTTCCCTTCTCTGTCTCAGATGCCTTTTCCCCCAGCATGAGAGGCCAGTTTCCAAGCTGTGGGGCAGACCTCCTGGTTTTTATCTCTACTACTCTTGGGTGTTAGTGTCCTATTGTGCTACTTTATAATCCATATATGAGTGCGATCTTTCTATGTCTGTCTCTTTCTTTCTGACTCATTTCACTCAACATGAAACTTTCCATGTTGTTCCACTTATGTGCAAATTTCATGACTTCATCTTTTCTAAGAGCTGCATAGTATTCCATTGTGTAGATATACCAACGTTTCTTTCACCAGTCATCTGTTTTTGGGCACTCCGTTATTTCCCAGATTTTGGCTATAGTAAACAGTGGTGCAATGAACATACAAATGCAGATGTCATTTCTTCTATACCTTTTTGCCTCTCTGGGATATATTCCCAGGAGTGATATCGCTGGGTCAAATGGAAGCTCAATTTCTAATTTTTTGAGAATCGTCCATATAGTTTTCCAAAAGGGCTGAACCAGTCAGCATTTCCACCAGCAGTGAAGGAGAGTCCCTTTCTCCCCACAATCATACCAAAATCGGTTGCTTTTTTTTTTTTGGATGTCGGCCAGTCTCTTTCTTAAATCTGACAATATTATAAGAAAGGAAACTGAAGTCCAGAAATCTATATTGGCTTGCCCACAGTACTTTGACTAGTAAGTGGGGAAGCTGAATTCAACTAAGGTCTTTTGGATTCCTGGCCAGTGTCCTTAATTTGTTCTACACTGCTTTGCTGCTTCCCCCGTTCCTATCTTTCAAGTGGAGCAAATAATATGCAGGTTAACTCTCCGCTAAGAAACATAATGAACAAAATTCTAACCTCTAAGCATAAATGAATTAGGGAGGGATTATTCACATTGCAAAAAGATTACTCCATTGGTGAAAAACGTGAGCTCCACTGAAAAGATCTGCATATAATTTCACATACAAAATTATTTTGTATATGCAACAGCTGTGGAGGACATTTATTTGGTGAAGTTAAAATACACATAGATCTTGGGACTGGACATTACTTGATGCTAGCAAGAGTCATTTCTTCACATTAGTCAGAAATTTCTGTTTCTAGAAATGTCTTCTAACCTGAAACCTCTGAAAATCAGTGCAGAATTTCAAATGAATTGTATATTCTCTTCTTTCCTGAGAAAACACATGCTCACAATTAAAGATTTTCACAGGAGGTAAAGCATTTTATTTTCTAAACTGTGAAAGTAATCACCATTGATTGCTCTGCCCATAGGAAATTTTGCTTCTAGTTCCTTATTTTGGTGAAACTCCTTCGAGTTCTCTTTTCATTGGTGTTCTGAAGAATCATCAGCCTTAACAATGGCATCGAAGAATCAGATCTGACATACAATGCAACCAATTAACAAGAAAACCCTAGAAACAGCAAAACCTACTGGCATGGGTCACAACCTTATATATTCTGTATCTTATTACCATTTGATATACATCGAGATGAGGCAAATAAGCAATTTTAATGGGAGAGAAATGAAACTTGGGCTACATTAACCATTGACCTATAACACAACAGGAAATGTTATTCATTTTCTTCCAAACTGCAATGTTAATGTATAGTTTTCATTGGCAAATAAAGATCAGCAAATAGCTGGAAAGAAATATAGGATTAAAGTGCTCTATGATGGGATTTCTCTAAATTTGGTATGGTTATCTAAAAGAATCTCCCTGTTAATTGAATATAGCCAAGCATTTTCAAATGGTAAATGGAAGCATGCTGAGTAAATATTTCTAGGGACTTACCATTCTGACATAGAGAGGGTTTGAGTGCTGTTTGCACCTACTATTAACAACATTCCATAGCAACATCTACCTCGGAATCTCTGGGGGAAAGGTTTGAGCTGAAATTATAGTATATTTCTGCCCATGGGAAAAAAGCAACATGTTAAACCTGGGGTAGGTGGGGTGGAGACTTTGAATTTAAGTTAGACCAAGTCCCTGTGTAACATGATTCACCTCCACTTCAGTTAAATATACATATTTCCGAGAGAGCATTCATCAACTGACACTTGTGCATGAGAAGTCTGGCCCAGAGATCAGGAATCTGGGTTCTGAACTGTGTCCGGTTCTAGCGAGCCCAGTTTCTTCTTATAGAAAATGATGGGAAGGTTGGCCTTAGCCAACTTTTGTTTTCCTCTCAAGATTTCTTTTTTTATTGAATCACCGTGAGATACAGTAACAAAGCTTTCATGTTCAAGTTTCAGTCATGCAATGATCAAACACCCATCCCTCCACCAGTGCACATTCTCTGCCACCAATGTCCCCAGTATCCCCTCCCCACTTTCCAACCCTTTCCCTGCCTCCATGGCAGACAATTTCCCCCCCGTACACTCCCCAGATTTCTTGATTAACACTGACAAACAAAATATCACATAAGGAATTTAAGATGTATGAGCTGGGGCTAGAGAGAGAGAGTACAGCGGATAAGACGCTTGCCTTGCACGTAGCCAACCCAGCTTCGATCCCCAGCACCACATATGATCCCCAAGCACCTCCAAGAGTGATCCCTGAACATGGCTGGGTATGACTCCCAAGCCAAAATTAATCAAGAAAGCATAGATGTTCTGGTAAGCATAGAGTTTGTAAGAGGAAACCCCCACCTCCCTGCCACTCTAAAGTTATGGGACAAATCCATGTCTCACAACTCAGGATGGATCGACTTTTTTTGTCAAGAGGTGAGCATATTTAAATGTTCATAGCAAATTTCACTGATAATACTTGCAATATGTTATAGACTGTAGTGTGCTGAGTACAATATTGTGTTTTACCTTTAAATTCTGCGCATAAGCCATAATCTTCATTTGTTCATCACATGAGTAAGAGTCCTTCAGTTTCACAGTTGTGGTAAAAATGCTACTGCAGGGGAAACATGTCAGTGTAAGGAAATTTCCATTGAGCAAACAGAACTGCAAAAGGGCAACATTTCCTGTGTAGTTTTACCACCCCTCCCCCAGATGCCCTGGGACTATGCAGCACTTACATATATTAGTGATGCAAATCTGAGAGAAGAGCAAGACCAAGCTGAGATGTTATGACCAAGACACTCGATTTGCATTGGAATGCCCCCTGAAAACAGCACAGCAAAACTCAGTAGTGGCATTTGGGGTGAACGTTTGAAAGACATGCCAGTCTACCAAGATTCCAAACAGTGAGCATTGTCCATTGTTCTGCCCTAAGGACAACTTGAACCTGCATCTATAGAGATGGGGAATAATAGGAGCGTGGTCATTTCGGGTTTGGTTTTTGGGCCATACTCAGGGCTCAGGGTTTCCTCTTGGCTCTGCATTCGGGGATCACTCCTGGCAGGCTTGGGAGACCATCTGTGGTGCTGGCGATCAAACCCTTGGCTGTGGGCAAGGCTCTACCCGCTGGACTGTTACTCGGGACACCGAATTTGATCATTTAACTAAAGTCATTCCCCCCCTGTCACCAACAGCACCGACCTCCTCCCTAATTAGAGGGCAAAATACCTCGAAATGGACCTTCCAGCTCTAACATTTAGTGTTTCTATTTGGATTCTTTTTAAAATTTTTTTTAAAAAAATTATTAATGAATCACCGTGAGGTACAGTTACAGACTTACAAACTTTTGTGCTTGCATTTCAGTCATACAATGATCGAGTACCTATCCCTCCACCAGTGCCCATTCTCTACCACCAATGTTCTCAGTATCCCTCCCACCACCCCCACCCCATCCCCCCTACCCCAACCTGCCTCTGTGGCAGGGATTTCCTTTTTCTTCTCTCTCTCCTTTTGGGTGTTGTGGTTTGCAATAGAGGGACAGACATAAAAGGATTTCACTCATCTGTGAAATATAAAATAACAGAATGGAAGACTAACACCCAAGGGTAGTAGAGATAAGGACAAGGAGGTTTGCTCCATGGCTTGGAAGCCAGCCTCACATGCTGGGGGAAAAGGCAGCTCAGAGAGAGAGGGGACCACCAAGTATGGGCATGTGAGATGCGTGCTGAAAGTAGACTATAGACCTTAACACGATGGCCACTCAATACCTCTGTTTGGATTCTTTATGTGCTTTCTTTTTACTCATTTTAATTGATTGAGAGTCTGTGCTTTACAATACTGTTGACGTTGGTTTCTCGTGCACATAATTCCGACATTGTACCTATCACAGGTGTACCAACTTTCCCCCCCCAAATAGGGATTCTTATTTTTTTTAAATTTTTAAAAATTGTATTGAATCACTATGAGATAGTTATAAGCTTTCATGTTTAGGTTACAATCTCACAATAATCAAACACCCATCCCTACACCAGTGCACACTCCTCACCACCAATATTCCAGGTATAACTCCCCTGCCTCGGGATTCTTCTTAAAGGAGTGCATTCACTTTTGCCCGGGGGTGGGAAAAGCAACTTAAATTCAGGAAACCTTTGACTGGATGAAGGTTCAAAGACAGACTTGATTGCCCTGCTGATTTGCCCATTGCTAGCCAGCTCTGCTCAATGGTCCTTTCCCCTTCAGGACTAGGAAGGTAATAGATACCTACTTGTCGTTCATGTCTGTAAGGTACTCAAGCAGTAAATGAGAAAAGTAAATACTGGCTTCACCGCCATCTTCCCTCCCTGACACCTAGTCGCGTTATCATTGTCTTGTAAAACTGGTTCAAAATTGGTATCAAAATTGGTAGCACTGTAGAACTATCCTCCTATTGTTTATCGATTTGTTCGAGAGGGCACCAGTAATGTCTCCATTGTGAGACTTGTTACTGTTTTTGGTATATCGAATATGCCATGGGGAGCTTGCCAGGCTCTGCCGTGCGGGAGGAATACTCTCAGTAGCTTGCCAGACTCTCCGAGAGGGACAGAAGAATCGAACCCAGGTTGGCCCTGTGCAAGGCAAACGCCCTACCTGCTGTGCTATTGCTCCAGCCCATCAAAATTGGTATCAGAATAAAATGCATTTTGTGTTCTAAACACCATCTGTAGGGTAGGGGGCGGGTGATTGGAAGGCAAAGCCCGTGCTCCTAGTTCAGTAAGGGATTTTCCCTCTTTCCCTTCCCTTTGTGTTGGTCAGTGTTGGGGACTTACACTCAGCAGCAATGCGGACAGATGCCAGGGCTCAAACTTGCAGCCTCACGCATGTCAAATAGACACTTTACCTCCCAAGACTCAACCCTGCACCCCAATGTAGGTCTTATTTGTGGGAAATCATCCCCCCAACAAAACCCCCAAGGTCTGGATAGTCCCCTGGCAAAAAGTTAAGGTCTTGTAGAATAAAATGGGCCAGCAAACATGTTCCAAGAAAGAATAGGAAAGATGAAGGGGCAGCAAATGTGAGCTTCCCAGGAAAGAGTAGAATGGAACAGTCTAGGGTCTTTCAGATGCTGAGGGCGACACAGGCAAAGATGGACTAGGAAATTGTCATGACCTCGCACTTCAAGGTGCCTGCAGACTGGCTGCGTGAACTATCCCAGCTTCTGCTTTCTATTCACCCATTGCATTTTGATGGGTTTACTAACTGTTCTGGGCTGGAGCGATAGCACAGCGGGTAGAGCGTTTGCCTTGCAGGCGGCCAACACAGGTTCAATTCCTCCGTCCCTCTCGGAGAGCTCGGCAAGCTATTGAGAGTATCCTGCCTGCACAGCCGAGCCTGGCAAGCTACCCATGGTGTATTCGATATGCCAAAAACAGTAACAACAAATCTCACAATGGAGATGTAACTGGTGCCTGCTCGAGCAAATCGATGAACAACAGGATGACAGTGATACAGTGCTACAGTGCTACTAACTGTCCTGAGTGTCTCTGTCAGCTTAAACAGTGACTCAAGTGCTGGCAACCTAGGTGGGGGAGTGGCATCGTGGTGAATAAATGTCCAGTCTGTAGGAGCTTACTGGAGGCTCTCCAGGCAACCCCACATCTTGGACAGTCCTGTGTGTTGGTTCATCTCCTTACATTTGTTCATCTCAATCTCGGACTATCCACCCGCGCTGGACAGAGGTCAAAGGTGCCAATCGGATTGGCTGTGTGATGGTAAATTGCCACATTATTTAGTGAAATTGACACCTTTTGTAAAACTTGTTTATGCTAGGTGGTCTAAGAGTTTTACACATACTTATTTTTATTACGCGGAGTATACATTTGGATCTCTTCCTCCTGTCTCCTGCTTTACAGAGGATGAAATCAACGCGGAGAGATGATCTGCATTGCTTAAGGTCAAACAGCTCCTAACAACAGAGATGAAAAGCAGGTGTTCTAACCCCGCAGGTCACGGTTTTAACCTAATGCCCACAGGAGATTTAAGTTCCTGGTGTGATTCTCCATGTTCCCAACTCCTTGAGTGCGGGTTGAGTGAGTGGCAGTTTGATGTGCACCCTGGCCTTCTAGTCCTATCAATGGAGTTTATTGCAGACCCCAGTAACGCTGTGTCTCCCTGATCTTGGGTTGATCATGGTTAAAGCCTTCATGCCCCGGGAACATGTGCTCTATGATCTCTGTCCTCTGGCTGTTCTTGAGTCCTTTGACTGTGTGTCCAGAATAACCCATCCCCCTGCAAGCCTCTTGGCATACTGAAGCAGCCAGTAAATCAAATGAAGAAAGGAGCCCATGCTATTACTACCTGGTGTTCACTCAACACTTACTATGTACCATGCCCTGAGATATTGGGTACTTCGGCCTGGATTTTCTTGTCAATTTCTCATTGGAACCTATGGGATGACTTTCATTTCTCTTGGTGTATTTCATTTTTATTTATTTTTTATTGAATCACTATGAGATACAGAGTTACAAAGCTGACCATGGTCGGGTTTCAGTCATACAGTGTCCCAACACCCATCCCTCCACTAGTGCACATTTCCCACCACCAATGTTCCCAGTTTCCCTCCAGTACTCGCTCTCTGTCTCTGCCTCTCTTTCTATCTCTCTCAATCTTTCAATCTCTCCCCATTCCACTCTGGAGCATTTTGGTTTGCAACGCATGTCCTGAGAGGCTATCATGTTTATTCCCTTACCTGTTTTCAGCATGCAGTTCTTATCCAGAGTGATCATTTTCAACTATCTTTGTCATGGTGGTCCCTTCTATATCCCAACTGCCCTCTCCTCCAGCACGTTAGTTAACCTATCTCAGGGTTCTTCTTTTATTTATTTATTTATTTATTTAGCTTTTGGGGTCACACCTGGCGATGCACAGGGGTTACTCCTGGCTTTGCACTCAGGAATTACTCCTGGCGGTGTTCGAGGGACCATATGGGATGCCGGGAATTGAACCCGGGTCGGCCGCGTGCAAGGCAAATACCCTACTCGCTGTGCTATCGCTCCAGCCCCAGTGCTCTTCTTTTAAAGATGAGGAAAACAAAAAAGGTCCAGTGGTCAGTACCTGGTTGGGATCGAATCTTTACTTAGGCTGTACCTCTTGAGTTCAACAATTTCCTCCAGTATTTTATTTTCTGGAACTGCCCTCCAGGCCTTGTGTACATCAATTCTACAGCTACTTGCCCAGGCTGTTACTGAGCTGCCCCGTTCTCTCTGGCTGGGTTGGGATTGCAGTGCAGGCTTATATCGTATTCTTAGAAAAACGATCCAATGTTTGTGGAGTCTGAAGACGCATTTGCCTTGCCTCCACCATACACTGTGTGATGAATCTTCCTAAGGGCCCATATACCCCGGAGCAGTTATAGAAAGAGAAGGTAAAAGGGTTTAACTAGACCAAGGGGATTAGGGCATCCTTCTCTTGTGGCATTTTCAATAGAGAACTTGAGTCTCCTGTTGGAATGGGCTTGGGTGTAAAGAAAATAAGAATACTGTCAATAAGATATAATAATTGTTATTGTAGCTGATGGAAACACCTCTCTTGCATTTGGGATTATAGACTCGGCCCAGGTATGCATCTTTCCCATCTTTGGGCACGAGGGGCTGGCAGCTGGGGCATAAATGCTCTTTGGTTGGAAAGCCATCAAGATGGCACGGAAGTGGTGAGTGATGCAAAAATCTCTTTTTTAGATCCGAGGAGGTTAAATGAACCAAACTGGGTTCTAAATCCCTTTGACTTTATTAATCTCTCTAACACAAGTGACTCCCAATCAGAAACCTTTGTGTTTCAGGTCTGACTCTAATTGCCAGTTAATAAAAATTCCAGGGTATCCTTAATCAGCCAATTAACTGACCTAACAATTATAAGAGGGGAAAGACGGTGGGAGGGGTAGAGAACAGGAATAACAGTCTCTCAAGGTGCGGCAGAATGCTTTAGAGATTAATGGCAGACTCCCTCTAAAGGAAAAGGTTTTTCTTCTACCTTGACTATTTCCTCATGCTTCTTTCCTTCCTACCTTTCCTGTCGTTCGTAATTATTGGAACCTCTGAGGGGCCAGTTAGCTGATTATGGGTTCGGGGGCCGGGCTTCGAGATATGTGTCGTGTTGTTTGGGCCAATGGCTCTTTATTCTCTGAAACAATATTTATGTGAGAATTGCGCAGTCACTAACAAATGGTTCATTATTATTTGAAATTTTGAGCATTGTTTTTGAAAACAAGAATGAGGAGGGACCTCCTAATTTATCCGGTCCTCCAACCTTCACCCTAAATTAAGCTCAAAACAGAGTTTACGGTGCATCGCTCCATTCTGGGGAAATCGCCCACATAGCCGTGCTTGGGATGTATACTTTGCTTTCTTACCCATTCTGGAGAAGCTTATGCTTTCTCTTGAGCACATGTTTCACTTCCCCTGTCTTTATTTCAAAAATTTAATGTATATCCTGCAAAGGCTGACATTAAGTGGCCAAGTTATTTGTTTACTAGAGCTTACCTTCATAAAAATTGTATATAACACTAAGACAAGTTGTCCTGATCTCATATATATATGTATATGTATATATATATAATTATATATCCTGCAAAGGCTGACACTAAGAAGCCCAGTTATTTTTTTCCACTGGAGCATTCCTTCATAAAAATTGTACTAAAACAATTTGTCCTGATCAAAATAATACATTCTTAGGACACACACATATACATATATACGTATATATATCATATATATATTTGGGGGATGGGTTTTTGTTGGTGGTGGTGGGAGTGAGACTCCCCATCAGCCAATTGGTCCATTGGTTCAATTACAAGGACCTAGGTATGCAATGGTGCTCAGACCCTGTGCAGCCAGTTACTGCATGTGTAACCACAGTGGTGCCGGGGTCCTCCAGGCCCCCAGCCAAGAATGCCTATGGGCCTCCTGGTCTGCACCTGGCCAGGCTCAGGGGACCCATGGAGCCCGGAATTGATCCCAAGTCTGGTGCACGTAATGCAGATGCTTTCTTTGCTCTCCTCTATTGGGACCCCTGGAATTAGATTTTCATTCGTATACTGAGAACTGTAATATGCTAAAAGTATTGAAAGTGTGTGTGTGTCTGTGTGTGTAGGCAAAATGCTCTTGTCAATCATGCACCATGTCATGAAATATTCCAATAAATTGATAAGAAAACAATTTAGAATACAAATAATTGTTTTTTGGTTTTGTTCCCCGTCCCCCCCTCAGCTTCTAGAAGCTCTCTGTTTGTGGGGGTTTTCCTCTGCGGATGCTGACACAGTTTGATCTATTTGGGAACAGTATGCTTTTTTAACGCTGCAGAGGAAGCTCAAGGTGAGTCTGGAATAGCTGCTCCTGAGTCTCAATCACAGAGTTTTAAACTCTCTTTAAGATTTTTAAATGTTGGACTAGAGCAATAGTTTAGCCCATAGGGCAGACATCTTGCATGTGGCAGACCCACGTTTGGTCGTCCCCAGCCTCCCCTATGGTCCCTGCAGCCTGCCCGACATGATTCCTGAGTGATGAACCAGGAGTAACCCCTGAGCACCACAGGCTATGGCACCCAAGCCAAAATCAACCAAAAAAAGAATTTTGAATTGTGGGGCTGGAGCAATAGTACAGCAAATAGGGTGTTTGCCTTGTACACAGCCAACTTGCATTCTGTCCCTGGCAACCCATATGGTCCCCTGAACTGACCAGGAGTGATCCCTGAGTACAAAGCTAAGAAAAAGTCTGGAGAGCTGCTGGATGTGCCCCCCCCCCATTTTTATTAAATGAGTTTTGAATTGCTGGTATTATTTTCTTCTTTCATTAGACTTTCGTCAATGCCCTAGGGGAAGGGAGATTTCAGAAATGGAAAGAAGCCCGGAGATCACTCCATTTTACATCCTCATTGAACAGAAGAGGAATCAGTCCAGGAGGGGAAAACGACTTGCCCAGGAGGGGAAAACAACTTGCCCAAGGTCACCCGGGCAAGTGTCCAAGCCAGGAGCTGATCTTCAAATTCCTCTCCTGTGTTCTTTTCCACCCATCGCCCCCTAATATAAATGCTACCAAAGGCCACAGGCCAAATGCCAATGACCCAATTCTGTTGGTTTTAACGCAGTGTCTACGGCTTCTAAATCCGCTTGCCTTTGTTTTTACTAATGTCTCAGTGGTCAACTCAGAAACCCTATGTCTTCGTTTCAGTCTCCGGAGTCCCATCCTTCTTGGACTAATGCATTATTAACATGCTTCTCCCTGTTCTGAAATGTCCAGGGCCAGAGAGTTGGGGGCTGGGATAACTGTGCTCTGAATTTGGAAGTGGAAGTGACTGTAGGAACTCTGTCTTTTCATCAGACGGCTAGGAGGTGCGGCCCTTTTTCGTTTTCCAAAATTCTGCCTAAAAGAACTGTTCAAAATAATTCTCCAAGGCAGTGACAAATTCCAAATACGGCCCTAGAAGATCTGTCTATATACCTAGAGTTTTATTTGTCTTCTGGTGGGGGGCGGGGTGGGGGAGGGTGTCTGTGTGTTTACTCAACTTATTTTGTTTTCATTCTGTGGGCTTTGAATTTTATTTGTACAGAGACTTGGCTTATTTTTCTCCTGAGGGCTACTTTCCCCCTGAGCTTAGAGTGTTCATCACAAATTGCTTGTAAATCAAGATCTGATTAGGAAGTAATATATTCATCTGTAACTCCTGTATAAAAGTTATTCAAGTATTGTGACAAAATAAGTGTTGTTTACTTTATACATTTTCTGCAAATTCTAAAGATTTCGTCTAACTTAAAGGCTTTCCTGGAATCTTAGGGATTGCGGCTTGCCCACAGAGACTATAAAGGCTTGCTAAATTAAGTTGATTTGCCTGTGAAAGAAATGCTTCCATTATTCATGTCAGAAGGCTGTCACATCAAATTGAGGGAGTGGAGAAAACCCTTTTTTATCAACATTTAGAACCAAGAAAAACCAACCATTGAGGGCCTGAATTTCAATTGGGGAAAAAGTCAGGCTGAAAGCAGGGTTCAGGGGGAAAAAAAAGGCCGGGTATTTGTCTAATGTTGAAAATCAGTAGAGGAGATTGATTTAACTTTAGCCGAAACTTTTTATATAGACAGACAGACTGAAACTTCTTAAAGCAGCAAGTAGTACATACAATCTTGCTGTCTTTCATGTGTAAACTTGTCAAAAGTAGTTAAGCTAATTCAAATTTAAATCTCCTTGAGTTCCTATTCTTGGACTCTTAATTTGTTTATCTTACAGGATTTAGAAATACAGTTCTTGGGGGTTACTTTTCAAACTCTGAGGAATGTATTTTGTTTTTCACAGTTTCAATTTTAGGTTTTGCTGTGTGATTAGAAGTTGTATTAATAAGAAAAGGAAGACAGGCCCTTTTGTTTGTATCCGATATGTGGGCATTTGTGTCTGTGCAGATGTATTGTATCTGTGTACGCACACACACCCACATACATAGTTTTAAGTGAAAAAACAGGTGGTCTAGAGAAGAACCAACTTGGAACATTAAAGGGAATTTACAGTTCTACATTTCCTAAATAAAAATATCCTCCTATACCGTATTAGTTTAGGAGGCTTCTCTTGTATTTGCCAGGAGAATGAATTTTGTTAAATTTTGCAAAACACAATGATAATACAGGAGAAATTCTTTGATTATTTGTGTTGTGAATACTAATGATCACTTCTAGGGCAATATTAGATTTCCATCACCATTGACATTTCAAATGATCCTGGACCCAGTGAAATCAGTCACAAAAACAAAATTTCTTACTTTTGCATATCAAATCCTTACCTATCCTTATCTTCCTAGATTATGTTTTTGTCATAGTCATCCAAGTGACAGTCCCAAAGGATAATACGGTAAGATTTTTTTAAGCTTCATGAGAAATGGGAAATATCATTTCTATATTTCTATATGACATTTTCTGTATGTCTTAGTTATATTTTTACAGATTTGAGCCTATATTTTGGAAAATTGTGCCATTAGTGAAAGATAGATGATGAAAAGGAAAAATGGAAGTGATTCTTGCATTTATCTCTCTCTTTAACATGAAAACTAAAGACAAGTCCTTGAGGTCCAGTTCAAAAAGAAGATAGCATCTTCAGTCCCTTTTATGATGCTAACACTTCAATCCTGAATTGAATTTTGACTTAATTGATATTTGGATATAGTGGAATGGAGAGTGAGTTGGGGTTGGGGGGGTTCCCTGTATAAAAATAACTGAAGGACTACAGGTCTGTACAGGTTAGTGATGGGGGAAGCGATGAATGAAATAGGGGATTGTACTGTGGAGAGCTGCCGGAGACAGGATTACTGGCCAAGAACGGAATTGTATTTTGGAGTTCTTTCAGTAAATGCTACAGTCTCTCGAAAATTGAGTAGGAGGCGTGGAGGACCAGAGTGGGATATTTGTGATCTGGTAAAAGCAGAACCGAGCCGTGACAAGGGGTGTTTACAAAAGTACAGTATAAAAATAACCAAAATATCACTTACAAATTTGTCTTCTGCCAGTGTTCAATTCATGCCTCTCCCATAGAATTGCCTTTGTTTGCTGGTTGCATGTTTCTAGTCACTGGAACAGGGATTCTTGTGTGTTTCTTTTTGCTTTGGGGCCATACCTGGCTGTGGTCAGGGCTTACACCTGATTCTGCACTTAGGGAACACTCTTGGCTGGCTCGTGGTGCAGTGGGGATCGAACTCCAGTCAGCCACATACCAGACTAATGCCCCAGCCACGGTAATGTTTCTCTGGCTGCTAGAACAGGGAGTCTTGCATGGTGTGGAACTCTGTAAAGTGTACACAGCCGCGAGGAAAGATTCAGAGCTGATTCTGTCATTTTCCCGGGAACGAAACTTGGATATGTAGAGTCAGAAGGGTAATGGCAGGTTAGAGCTGGGACACCTTTAGTTATTTGGTCTGGGGGCCACACCCTCAGGGATCACTCCCGGCAGCCTCAGGGACCATATCGGGGTCTGGGCATCGAACCCGGGCAACCTCCTGCAAGGTAAGTGCCTGACCTGCTGTAGTCTATCTCCAGTCTGCAACTGTATTTCTTTAGATACGGGGGTTTTGA
This sequence comes from Sorex araneus, assembly GCF_027595985.1. NCBI lineage: Eukaryota > Metazoa > Chordata > Mammalia > Eulipotyphla > Soricidae > Sorex > Sorex araneus. The sequence goes on along the minus strand of NC_073313.1, from coordinate 73,709,308 downwards.
ATTCAACTATTTAACAGAATACAAGCTAGCATTGCATTGGCCTGGATCAGAGAGAGAGAGAGCGTGCCAGGGGATAAAGCTTACCAGGTAAGCCTCTCACTAGGTTTCCATTTCCATCACTGCAGATGGATTCCCCAAGCATTGCTCCGAGCACAGAGCCAGGAGTAACCTCCTGAGCACTGTTGGAGGGGCCCCTCCCCACATCCATTGCATTATCCTGCAACTCACTACCAGCCATAGATTGTGATGGAGAACAGCTTGGGAAAGAAGTGGGGAGGGAGAGAAGGAAGGAAAATAAAAGGAATTGATTTAGTTGATCATCGTTCCCCTCCCACTTTTTAAAAACAATTCTTCGAAACTATCAAGTCTTTTTATGCGTAGTTCATTTCTGTAGATACCTTCCAAACTTGTACAAAATGAAACAAAAACCACCATTGAAGTTTATCAGCTGCTTTTGGGCAGCTAATAGAATGAATATTCTTTTTAACTCTTATCTAACGCATTAGTGTAATTAACTTTCTGCTGCCTTTCTTCTGAGTTTAAAGCTGTTTGGTATTGGGGCTGGAGAGACTACAGGCCATAGGCAGCTCTGAGTTGATCTCTGACACCCCTATGGTGTCAGAGAACCATCAGGAGTGGTCTCTGAGCACAGGGTCAGGAGTAAGACCTGAGCACTGCTGGGTGTGCCCCCCAAACAATTTTAAAGTAATTAAATAAAAATCAAGGAACTGGAGAGATAATACAGTGGGTAGGGCTGTATGTTTGCCTTGCATGGGGCCCACCTGCATTCAGTCCCTGGCATGGTCCCCTCAGCACCATCAGGAGTGACCCCTGAATCAGAGCCAGGAATAAGCCTCTGGTTTGACCTGAAAACAATAATCACAAACAAACCCCACAAAAGAGCAAATCCTGTTTGGTGATGGTGTTTGTTCACTTATCACACCACCTCCTTTGCATAGGCTAAAACTAGAAAATAGATGTTAGATGACGTTACTCAGGCTTGGGTACCAAGTGTCCTCTAAGTCTTCTAAATTTATCTACAAAGCTTTTTCTATAATCTGGAATAACTGACAACAATCATTTCCCATCTCTGCCGCAAATGAGAGTATGCAATTTTAAAAAACAAGTTGGTGATCTCTGTTAACACTTTTGAATTGTTATATGAATATTTTTAATATTTGTTGCTTTTTGAGCCAATTTTGCCACGTAGTGGATTCCCAGAAAACACAGTCCATTTATCTCATTTGTACTGGTGCAAAAGTGCACATATCATTTTCATATAATTTGAAGCCCCTTAGCACCCATTTTATCATTGGTCTACTTTGTTTTTTGTTTTTTATGTCACACCCAGCAGTGTTCAGTGGTTACTCCTGGCTCTTCACTCAGGAATTACTCCTGGTGGTGCTTAGGGGACCATATGTGATGCCAGGGATCAAACCCGGGCAGCCGTTTGCAAGGTCAATACCCTATCCTCTGTACTATCGCTCCGGCCCCACATTGGTCTACTTTGAAAGGTTGCTACACATCATATTTAATGTGGGGTGGGGGCTGGAGAGATAGTACAACAGATAGGGCAGTTAACCTTCTATGTACCAGAGCCAGGTTTGACCCCTGGTACCCCGAGAACTGTCAGGAGTGATCCCTGAGTGGAGAGCTAGGAAGGACTAAGTCCTGAGCACCACTGGGAGTGGCTCCAGAACCAAAAATCATTACTGTTAATGAAAAGCGTTTTTTATAAAATTTTTTGCGATTTTTATACATTTTATTTTCATAAAGTAGTTCACAATAGTTCATTACAGATGATATTCAAACACCCACCCAACCAACGAGCAGCTTCCCAACAAAATAAGAGGGAAGTGTATGAAGGTTGTATTTCATTCTGGGGTATCTAAGCCCATATATACAAGAATACAAGCAAATATGTTAAAACCAAACACACGTGTGCTACTTTAGGTACATCAGTAGGCTAGAGTATAAGAGATTGTGCAGCACTGAATGCTGCATGCTCCAGGAAATACTGCATTGCTCACTTCTGGGAGCTTTATTTTATAGTCTCTGGATCTTGGCCAGTGATGAGATTACATGGCGCTGGGGACAGTTTGTGGGTGTGACTGCCAAGCTACTGGAAAACTGGGGATCTGGGTGGAGGAGGCCCCGGCAAGATCCGAGCAGGCTTGGAAATCTCAGCCATGGGTCTCGCATATCTGGTTTCCTCTGTCGGTTCCTTCATGGGTGAGGCTCATGCGAGTGTGTGGAGAGTGGCCTTCAACATGGCTGTGGCTGTGTTCTGGAGGTTTTCGGCTGCCAGGGCTCTGCTTGGGGTGGGGAAGGAAACTCAACCTGACCCCATCTAAGGTGCTCTGGTGTAGAGAGCCTGGCACAGGGTCAGGAGATTCTGTGTCTCTCTCTTCCGGGAGCTTTATTAATTAAAAGCTTTTTTAAAAATTTATTTTTGGTCTCCGGACCAAAAGGAGTGCTGGGGATTCAACTGGTTTCAGCCATGTCAAAGGCCAGTGCCTTTCCTGCTGTACTACTGCTCTGGCCCTTCTGTTACTTTATTTTAAAGGAAGCTATTGTTTCCTATTTTTGCACTTAAATGAATACATTTGCTTCTTTTAAAGTGATTGCTTCTGGCTTTCCACTTTGTTTTTGTTCATCTTTTTGTGTGTCTTTATTTGGGTCACAACCTGCGATGTTCAGAAGTTAATCCTGCAGTGCTTGGATTAACTTGGATGAGATGCTGTAGATCAAGACCAGATCGATCTACAGCACCCTACCTGCTGTGGCATCTCTCCCTCTCTGGCAGGTGTGTGTGTGTATGTGTGTGTGTGTGTGTGACACCCAGAAATGACCAGACTTTACTCTTGGCTCAGTTTGTAGAGACAAGGGGGCGAGGGTACCATATGCAGTAAAAATGATTGAACCCAGGTCACAAACTGTGGTGCAGGCCACCAAACCCAGGTCAGCTGTGTTTCAGCCAAGTGCCATAGCAGCTGTACTAACTCTCCAGCCCCTGTTTTCATTTTGTTTTGGAGTGTCACCTGGCCATGCTGTGGAGCTACCCAGTGATGCTGGGGGATCAACCCATGAGCCCGAGCCCAGGGAACTCCCTTCACCCACTTGGTTTTCCTAGTTTAATTTTTGGTTGAATTTGTTGCTTAAGCATTTTCAGTGTTTCTTCTTGAAAAATAAAATAATTCTTAGCTTGGATTTTCCTCGGAATATGATTTCCATTGCATCTTGTAAGTAATCAGTTTTGTAGCCTTTAAATCGCAAGTCATTTTTGACTTCTTTGGCAAGGTTACATACAGCTTTACTTTTTTCAGGGGGCTGGGGTGTAGCTCACTAGTAGATCTGTTACCTCTTATGTCTGAGTGCTGGATTCAGTCCCTGGCACCACCAAAATAAAACCTTTTTTGATTCATTTCTTGTATTTTATTTAAATCGTGGTCAGGCAGGTAGCTTGCAAGACTTTTGATAAGTTTAGCTTTTCTTGGACACTGATCAAGTTTCAGAAGTATAACTTACTGCATTGAAAATAGAAACATTTTTGTGTTTATTAAACATAAGCTTATAGAATTCATTATAAGTCCTTATTTGGTGTATATATTTGGGTTGTGCATGGATGCTTCTCTTGATGGTACTCAGGGGACCACACTGTGTTAAGGATCAAATTCCAACCTGCTGCATTGAATCACATGTGCTCAAACTACTAAACTAACTCCCTGGCCTCTAAGCCCTTTGTATAATTCCATTTGGTCATAGATGAGAGATGATAGATGAGTGGATAAAGAAACTGGTACATCTCCATAATGGAATATTATGCAGCTCTTATGCAAAAGGAAGTCATTAAATTTTCTGATACATGGATGGACATGGAGAGTATCATGCTGAGTGAAATGAGTCAGAGGGAGACAAGACATAAAATGATAGCGCTTGTTGGCAGGATATAAGAAAATAGTATGAGATTAATACTTAAAGATAGTAGAAATGGGGGCTAGGAGGACTGGTCCATGGTAGGAAGCTTGATACAAGTTGTGGGTGGAGTGCAGTTAGGACAGAGAAGGGGCCACTATGATGATGATAATTGGAAAAGATTTCCCTGGACAAGAACTGAGTGCTGAAAGGAGGTAAAGGGATATGTATGAGGTAACCTTCCAGTATTGCGAACTACAGTGCCTAAAAGGAAAAATATGAGGTGGGGGGAAGAAAACTGTCTGCCATAAAGGCAGGTTTGGGGCTTGGTTGGGAGGGAAATTGGGAAATTTGGTGGTGGGAAATGTGCATTGGTGAAGGGACAGGTGCCGGAACATTGCATGACTAAAACTCAACCATGAACAATTTTGTAACTGTATCTCATGGTGATTCACTGAAAAGAAATCCATTTGGTGTTATAAGATTTGGAAAGAGTGCTGAAATTTTCCATAAAGGATCTGGAGATGTAGTATAGTGGCTACAGAGCTCAGCTGTGTTCAGGGATTACGCCTGACTCAGTGCTCACTTCCGAAGTTTCTTGGCAAGATAATGCAGTTCCTGTGGTTGAAATCATATAGGACACATGCAACTAAAGCACCTTCCCCACTATACAATCTCTCCGGCTCCCTTCTACCTTTAAAAGAACATGTCTTATATTATTCCCCCCTTTCTCCCCCTTACTTTTATTCCCTTAACTTTGATGGAACAAATTTCACGTTATTGTTCTTTAAAGAAAACCCTTTCAGGTAACTGAACATTATTTTAAATTCCCATTCTCTTATTTTCCCTTTAAAAGATCTGAAATACATTCAAACCTGTATTTCTCCTGGAATTGCAAACACCTATCCTTGGACATTCCTCCTCACACAGAACAGTGACAATGTTGCTACTTTGATTTTATCTTTGGTTTCCTCTCTCCAGTGTTGGATTAAACTGGAAAAGAAGACCTGGATTGACATGATTCTTTCTCATCGTAGTTCTTGTATTCCAAGAAATGCTTCAAGAATTGTGTCTAGGAAGAGGCAGACCGGAAGTGACATAAGAACAGTGGGGACTTGGTATAGTGGAGGTGAAATAACGTTATGCACTAAACACATGAACAGTACTACTAGGGCTGTCAGCACATTATTTCACCTGCAATTCAAAAACAAAAGTGGCTCATAGGGTTAGCTCACATGCTCCCTATGGAAGAGGCCTGGACTCACCTCTGTGATACGTAGGCCCTTGATCCCTCGGCAAGGTGCTGTCATCCATGACCCACCATCAAGAGGTAGGAAATGTTTTGAGCTGGAGTGAGAGTACAGTGGGCAGGGTGTTTGCCTTGCACGTGATGAACCCGGGTTTGATCTCTGCACCCCCAATCGTCTCCCAATTCCCATCAGGAGTGATCCCTGAGTGTAGCACCAGGGGTAAGCCTTGAGCACTGCTTGGTGTGACCCCAAAACAAAGAAAATAAAAGTATAGTTTTATACTTCCAAATCATAACTTAGAGTTATTTGCGTTTGAAAATCTATTAGTTTAGTTGCCTAACATGATCATCTTTCTTTGAGATGTTTACTTAGACTTTTTTTTTAGCTTGTGCTGGATATTTGGATAAGAATTTGTCTTTATTTGCCTTATTAGTATTTTTTTTGATGTTGGGGTTTTGGGCCATACCTGGCTAGGCGTAGGGGTGATTTTTGGCTTTGTGCTCCAGAGTGACCCCAGGCAGTGTTCAGGAGACCCTACATTGTGCGGGAGATTGAACCAGGGTCCGGGCCCAAGTGCCTGTCTTATCTCCTGTACTATCACTCTAATCCCCTTTTGCTCAATTTTTTCCCAAGATTTTAAAAGTAAAGGTGGATTTCATTTCTATGTAATTATTACGTGCATTGCTAACAAAAGAGTGGTTTTCTGCATATGATCACCTGTTTCTTACTATTGTTCATAATGCCCTCAGGAACTTTGTGCGTGGATTTTTTTCTGTGACATTTCTTTCAGTTCCCTAAGTATTTAGAAAGAACATTGCTGGGTCACTTAATATCTCTATGTTTAACCCTTGAAAAAAATGACAGGACTATTTGCCCAAGTTGCCGCACTATGTGCTATTTCGATCATCATCTGAGCGTTTCAACTTCTCCACAGCCTTTAGAATGCTGCTAATTGTGTCTTTTTGATTATAGCCATCCTAGTGGATGTGAAGTGGTATCTCATTGTGGTCTTGATTTCCATTTCCCTGATGGTTTAATGGTGTTGAGAGCCTTTTCATGTGATTATTGTTCATTTGTATATTTCCTCCAGAGAAATGTTTGTTCACATTTTTTTTGTCTATTTAAAAAATTGGCTTCTTTCTTCTTTTTATGATTGAGTTGTGAAAGTTCTTAATAAGCCCCTTTTCAAATTTATGCTGTCCAATTTTCCCCCATTCTGTGAGTTTTCTTTTCATTTTCTTGATTATGTCCTTTGAAGAACAAATTATTTTCATTTTCATAAGCCTTAATTTATTTAATTTTTCTTTTCTGACTTATTGGTGTTTTACCAAAGGAATCATTACCTAATATGGGAGCCTGGAGATTTTGGGGCATGGTTGGGGGGTGGTTCTTGGGACCTACCCAGTGATGCTCAAGGTCTATTTTCTTGACTCTGTGCTCAGGAATGCCTCTGAATGAACTCAGGATGGGTCATCAAATTTGACACTGAACTTTCCAGAATTGATTGCATGCAAGATAAGCACCCAAACCCCAGTATATTATGGCTCCAATCATGAAGACATGAAGATTTTATTTTATTATTTTTTATTTTTATTATTTTTTAAATTTTATTTATTTTAATTGAATCACCATGTGGAAAGTTACAAAACTTTCAGTCTTAAGGAAGACATGAATATTTTAATCTCTTTTTTTCTTTCAGGACGTTTATCACTTTAATTCCTACATTTAAACCTCTGGTCCATCTTGAATACATTTTTGTGTCTGATGTGAGGCATTTAGTCTTTTCTTTTGCATCTGGATACTTAGCACAACACTTATTGAAAAGGCTAGACTTTTCCCACTGAATTTTCATACCACTCTTGTCAAAGTCTATTGATCATAGATACAAACTGTGGAATTCCATTATATTCCATGGTTCTGTCCTCCTGTTCAGTGCCAGAGACCTAGGTGTGAAACTGGGAAGTACAAGCCCTACAATATTGAACTTTTCAAGATTGTTGTGAATATTCTGAGTTCCTTTCCATGTGTCTTTTTTGTTTGTTTGTTTGTTTGCTTTTTGGGTCACACCCGGTGATGCACAAGGGTCACTCCTGGCTCTGCACTCAGGAATTTCCCCTGGCAGTGCTCAGGGGACCATATGGGATGCTGGGAATTGAACCCGGATTGGCCGCGTGCAAGGCATACGCCCTACCCGCTGTGCTATTGCTCCAGCCCCGCCATGTGTCTTTTGGAAGCAACTTTACAGGTTCTATAATGCCAGATTAGATTTGGTTGGGGTTCGCATTGAATTGTTAGGTCAAAGTGGGAGAATATTGACATCTTAGCAATACTAACTCTCTCAGCCCATGCACAAGGGATTTCCCCCCTTTTATTTATTTGGGTCTCTTTTAATTTCATTCAATAAGGTTATATGGCTTTTAATGTACAGAACTTACTTTTCTTTTATGACGGGGGATGAGGGATGGTTTGGGCCACACCTGGGGATGCTCAGGGGTTACTCCTGGCTTTGCACTCAGAAATTACTCCTGGTGGTGCTCAGTGATCCATATGAGATGCTGAGGATTAAGCCTAGGTCAGTCACATGCAAAGCAAATGCTCGACCTGCTGTAGTATCACTCCCAACCCTCTTTTGTTAAATGTATAACTATGGTTTTTCATTATATTGCATATAGAATTATTTTCTTTTTCGATTGCTCATTGTCAGGGGATAGACATTTAATTGAAGGGCCAACTGATACTCCAGTGAGTAAGGCATTTTATTGCATACAGCTGACTGGGGTTTAATCCCTGGCACCCTATATGGTCCCTCAAGCCTGCCAGGAGTGATCCCAGAGTATGGAGCCAGGAGTAACCCCTGAGCATCACTGGGTGTGACCCCCAAACCAAAAATAAAAAAGGAAATTCAGTTGATATTGTATATTGATCTTGTAAATTTTCTTGCAATATTTCTAAACTAGTTTATTAGTGCCAGTGATTTATCTGTATATTATTTGAGACATTTTTTGTTTTTTTTAATGTTGGGTGGGCATCTGGGCCACCGCCAGCTGCTTTCGGGGATTACTCCTGACTCTGTGCTCTGGTATCTCTCCTGGTGATGCTCTGGGGATCCTATTGAGGTACCAGAAAACCCAGTTCAGCCACATGCAAGGCAAGCACCTTACCCCACAATACAATCTCTCCAACTCCTGTTCATAGCTTTTGAGTACATAGGATCATGCCATTCAGTAATTGGGGTAGTTTCTAATCCGGATGCCTTTGATGCTCTTTTTTTGTCTAATTGCCTCATCTAGATTTCCAGTAGATTTGGTAGAACTGGTGAAAGCAGATAACTTTCTCTTTTGTCCCTGATTTTTTTCTGGGGGGGTGCAGGGAAAGCATGCAATCCTTCACTGAATAAATAAATCCTCTCATTTACAGCTTTATCTCGGTTAAGTGTAGAAATTTTCTTTTTCTACACTTGACCACATGTGTAGACAACTGAGTATGGGAAACACTTCTGGTCCCGTGACTCAATGCTTGTTTGTGGTGAAATTGCAGAGGCAGTGTGTTGGACCAATCTCCATTTCCACCACCATTATTTGAATTTTCCCACCATCACCCAAGCCTGTCCCAAAGGCAGATCCTAAATAATTTATTTTGTTTTTCTTGTTATGAATAATCTACTAAAAATGAACCAAAGAGGGGTCCTTAAAGGAAAGTGTGTGAAAATTGTTGTATCTTACCTTGGAGCCATTAATTCCTTGTATAAAAAGTTACTAACTTGTTACAGGTTGAGCCTTGTATGCTATCTGTATATATACATATATATACACATATATGTGTATATATATATGAACTGTTGTCTTCTACTTCACACCCCATCAAATGTGTTGTGCAGTAGCATTTGGTACATTAGTGGCATAAATTATGAGATATTACATGCTCCAGGAATTCTGAAATTTTAAATAGGGTGATAGAAGTAGAACTAGAGTAAATTTTTAACTGGATGGTGACTTTAGTGTCTGGAGGGATCTCTGTAGCTTGCTGCACTCTTCCAATATTTATTTGTGAGTCTCTGGATCATGTCTGTTAATGATCTTATATGGCACCAGAGGCAGTTTGTGGGCATGACTGCCAAGGTTCCCGGAAGCACAGGGAGATGGGGGTAGGGCACCCATTCCCAATTCCATGAGAGCCTGGAGATTTCAGTCACAAAACCTACATACCTGAGCTTTTCAGCAGATTCATTGTCATGCATGAGGGGCGCAACCTAAGTCTGTAGAGATCAGCCATGAGGATGGCAATGTTTGGGTTCTGGAGTTTTAGGCTGCTGGGACTCAGTCGCGGTGGGTGCTGTGCATACCTGCCCTGGTCTGAGTTGCCCCAGATGAACCTCAGCCTGGCGCAGGGTGTGGAGACATCTCAGGATTCCACAATTTTAATGGCCATCTTAGAGAAGCTCAAATGCCTCCATTGAAAAGATGAGCTAAATTTAATTACCCCACATGCTGTTTCCCACTTTTGCAAAGTTGTCTTCCAAAGTGCCTTTTGAACAATGAGTCATCTTTTGAAAATGCAAATACCCACCTTTACAATAAGCAGCAAATCTTTGTAAGCAAACCTTTACCATATTCCCCTACACAGCGGTTGGACTTTCACCTTTCACGCGGCAAACCCATGTTCGATTCCTCCGCCCCTCTCGGAGAGCCCAGCAAGCTACTGAGAGTAAGGAACCCGCACGGCAGAGCCTGGCAAGCTACCAGTGCATATTGGATATGCCAAAAACAGTAACAATAAGCCTCTCAATGAGAGACATTATTGGTGCCCGCTTGAACAAATCGATGAGCAATGGGATGACAGTGACAGTGACAACACATCTATTAAAAGCAAAAAAAAAAAAATCAAAGTACTGTCTCCTGCAAACTCCAAATAAACCATACTGATTATTCAATACAGTAAAACTGTGTTCAGAAAAGAGCCAGATTGGGGCCTGGAGCAACAGTACAATGGGTAGGTTGCTTGCCTTGTAAAGTTCCACCCAGATTTGATCCCTGGCATCCCATACAGTCTCCCAACCCTCACCAGGAATGATCCCTGAGTGCAGAGCCAGGAGTAAACCCTAAGCACAGCCATGTGTACACCCCTCCCCCCAAAAAAAACAAAAATAAAGAGGGAGAAAATTTTATTTATTTTACTTTTCCCTAAAGGGTATGTATTTTTCTCAAGCTTAGAGGCACAAGATAAGCTGGGATCTTCTAGGTGGATAGGTTTCTGATGCCTCCCTCTGATCTTTCCTTTCTTGTGCTTGTAAGGCTAATCTTTCTTTATCTGATTTTCTGCTTTACTATAAAATTGTCATTCTTTTTGTCCAAGAAAGCAATTACCCGTCTCATTATTGGGCAGTTTGCCCCCTTGATAGAAAAGGGATCAAGGCCAGCTGTCACTCAATTGAAGACAATTGTTGCTGTGTCTTGCACATTGCTCGGTTCTGAAATGGTCCTGCACATTTCTTTTTATTTCTTCTGGGGGTGAGGGATATTTCTTGCCACACCTGGTAGTGTTCAGAGCTTACTTCTGGCTCTTTGCTCAGGGGTCATACTTGACAGTGCTTGAAAGACCATATGTGGTGCCAAGGGTTGAATGCTTGGTTTGCTGCATGTATAACCTCCCATACTGTCTCTTCAGAGATACTATCTCCTACTTAAAAATTTTTGGACCACATCTGGTGATACTCATAGTTTACTACTGTCTCTTTGCTCAGGGATCACCCCTGGTGGTGTTGGAGGGACATATTTGGTGTCCGGGACCAAATTAAGGTTGGCCATGTGCAAGGCAAGTGTTTTAATCACTGTCCACCATTGTCCTATCTCTCCAGCTTTTGTTTTTCAAATCAAAAATTTTTACTGAGGCATTATGGTTTACAATCATATTAATATGAGTGAGTTAGACTAATAGGTACTACCATACCCCCACAGTGCCAATATCCCTCCATCTTGTTCCCTATGCCCCTTCTCATCCCTCACACCCCAGCTTGACAGCCTCAATTCTGTCCAATCTCCACATTTCTAAGAGAATTAGAGAGATACACTTTTATTGATGAGTACCGGCTTATAATTGTTGACAACTGTGAGTTTTTCAATCTGCCAGAGGCCATATTTAATAGCGAGTCTAAGACCAAATGGAAAAAGTTTCAATTATCTAGTGAGTGATTTTATAAATAATTTAAAAATCAGTATTTACTCATATATTTTCTGTTTGGAGTATTCTTTCTTCTTTATATCCAAGTTTCCATCTGGTAACCTTGTCTTTCTGTCTCAAAGATATCTTTCTGCTTCTTTCCCATTTCTTGTATTACAGTTATGCTGGTGATGAAAAAAGTCTATGTTTTAAAATATTTTATTTTGAAAGATTTCAAACTTATAGAAAAGTAGAATTATGTGTACTTAAATACCACCCTCTAAATTTAACAACCTAATATGTGCTATATTTGCATGATCTAAGAACAGATTAAAAATAAACGAGACAACAGGATACATCACTAACAAAAGTGACATTTTCCACCTAAATTACCACATCAACAAGAGTAATAATTCCCTAATAGCTTTTTCTTTCCTTTTTCCCCTGGGTTGGGGGCCATGCCCAACAGTGCTCAGGCCTAGGAGACCATCTGCAGTGCTGGAGATTGAACCAGAGTTGGCCACAAACAAGGCAGTTGCCTTATTCCACAGACCCCCTCTGGCCACTTCTGAATATTTTTTAACATTTAGTCTGTACTTAAATTTCCTGGATCACACGCAAAATGTTTTTTTTTTCAAGCCAGATTCTAATCAAGGGTAATTTGGTAGTCATAGCTTTTAAGTGTCTTCGAATTTAGAGCAGCCTTGCTGTCTTTTGGGGAGGGTGCAGGCTGGGGGCCTCAATTGGACTACACCCAGCAGTGCTCAGGTGCTGATCTTGACTCAGGACAGAGCCTTGGTGGTGCACAGAGGGCCATATGACATGCTTGGATTTGGACCAAGATCTGTGGGATGCAAAACCAAGTGCCTTAACCCCTGTGCTCCTCTGGCCCCCAGTCACGCCACTTTTCCATCTTTTGTTTTGCCCCAGGACACCAAATTATTTTATTTATTTATTTATTTATTTATTTAAGGATCTGTGCTCTTTATTTCTAAATATTATTCAAAAATTAAACCCACTGTTCCAATTCATACATAAAGTTAGCATGCTTTTGACTTTCTTTTCAACTAATTCCCAAATAATTTAATTATACAAAGAACTAGTCAAAATCCTACAGTATTTGTATCTATACAGTAACCACCAGGGGCCAGTGAGATAGTATAGTGGCCTTGGGCGGCCAGCCTTGGTTTGATCCCCATCCCCCCATACGATCCCCTAAGCCCCATCAAGAGTGATCCCTGAGCACAGAGCCAGGATAAAACCCTGAGCACTATTGGGTGTGTTCCCCTCCCCCCCCAAATTAGCAAGAGCTACACAAACATTTTGGTTCTTGATAAAATTTCCTTAGAAAACTCGAACAGGAGACTAAAGTTTGTTCATACATCTTTTGGGATATGCTTCTAGAGAGTCAAGCTGAGGGCATTAGGTGTGTTTCTAATAAAACCATGACACAGGGCCATAGAAATAGTACAGGGATTAGGATACAAGCCTTGCGTGTAGTAGGATCCCATTCAATCCCTGGTGCCACATGGTTCCCAGAGCTTTGTTAGGAGAAGCCCTGAAAGCTTCTGAGTACAGCCATGACACCAACTTATTTTAGACTGCAAGCTAGCCATCCCATGGCTTGCCACGTTTTTTGAGTTTTCTTCTCATCTTTCTCATGCTGTTATTTATAATTTTTGTCAGATTTGGGGCCACACCGACAATGTTAGGGGGGCACTCCTAGTAGTACTCTTTTATTGCCTGTATTTCATTAAAACTGTCTACTAGATCTCAAGGTTGGACCTAGATCTGGTTCAGTGTTTTTGGTGAAAGGAGTAAGGAGATAGTGCTGGACAGTATTTGGTCTTTAGGTCCCACTGACTTTTGTTCATTTGTTTTGGGGCCACACTCAGTGGTGCTCAGGGCTTATTCTTGGCTCTGCATTCAGGAATCATTCCTACCAGGCTTGAGGGAACCATATGAGGTGCTGGGTATTAAATCCATGTGCAAGGCAAGCCCCCTACCTATTGCACTCTTTCTCTGGCCCCTAAGTCCCATTGTTAGTAATGACAAGCTTGAACAATAGGCTTGGTGGTGATACACAGATTCCTCTGTGGTAATGTTTTCTCCCTGGCTATAGTAGAGAGTGATACTTTGAGCCCATGGGAATAGTCAGTTCGCTGTCAGCTTTTTTGGGGAAGGGGGTCACACCTAGTGATGCACAGGGTTCCTCCTGGCTCTGCACTCAGGAATTACTCCTGGCAGTGCTCGGGGGACCCTATGGGATGCTGGGAATCAAGCCAGTTCAGCTGTGTGCAAGGCAAACTACCCTCTGTACTATCACTCTAGCCCCCGCTCTCAGCTTTTAATATAATTATTTATAAACTGATGGTTGACTTTGGCTTGAAAACGGGATTTCATTGAGGTGGGAAACATTGGGTTTTTCTCTTTCTATCAGTTCTTGGCTGGCAGTATTTGAAAGTAAGTTCACCTTATCAGCATGCGTGGCCACATTTGTGGCCACACAACATTTCCAAACTCTACAATACTGACATCCCAGCAGGAGTACACCAAATTAGATGGGAAAATATTATAGAAGCCAACGCAGCTCAGTAAACAAAGATAATAACATAGAAGGCTCAACTACCACCAACAGCTTAGTAAACCTTCAGAAAGAATTTAATGTCCCCTGGTGAGAAATAACAATTTTCACAAATTTTCTTTTAATTTTTTTCATAATTCTGTTAGCCATTTAGTTATAACAAGCAAGATAAAATAAATTATTTGATAGACTATGGACCAAACATGATGGCTACTTGTTACCTGTATTGCAAACCATAGCACCCCGAAGGACAGCGAGAGTAAGAGGGAATGTGCCACACAGAGGCAGGAGGTGGGAAGAGGTGGGGGTGGGGAGAGGGATACTGGGAACATTGGGGGTAGAGTATGGGCACTGGTAGAGGGATGGGTACTTGAACATTGTTTGACTAAAACGCAATCATGAAAGTCTCTAAGTCTGTAAGTGTATCTCACGATGATTCATTAAAATACAAATAATAAATAAACAAATGAATAAATAAATAAATAAATAAATAATTTGGGACCTGTTAAAGGAGTAGGCCTGGCGGTGGGGTGTTTGGGAAAATGGGGACAATAGTGGAGGGAAGGTCACAGTTGTGATGGGATTGGTGTTGGGATATTGAAAGGCAGTAACAAGTGCATCATGAACAACTTCGTAAAACATGGTGTCTAAATAAAGTGAAAAAAATTAAACAAATGCCTTCTCATCAACTGTATCTGTATGAAAGGTTAAAATTTGATCTTATGCTCACATTTCTTAAGACATTGCTCAATGATATCAGTCTCAGGAGTTAAGTGGAGTTAGGGTGGCAGGTGCTGGGTGGACAGCAGCGAGTCTTGCTGGTGTCCAAGTGTAACCAGATAATTCTGGTATACAAGGGTGTTTTTGAGAGCCTAGTATATAGCAGCCTGTTTCTTTGGGGGAGTGGTTTGGGCCACACCTGGCTGTCTGACTATTAAAGCTGAATGAAGGGAATAATTATATTTTTTTGGTTTTTGGGTCACACCCAGTGATGCACAGGGGTTACTCCTGGCTCATGCACTCAGGAATTACTGCTGGCAATACTCGGAGGACCATATGGTATGCTGGGAATCGAACCCGGGTCGGTCACATGCAAGGCAAACACCATACTCGCTGTACTATCGCTCCAGCCCCAGGGAAGAACTTTTTACCCAAGGCTATAGGGAAATCATTTTTGTGTGATTGGAGAAAGGGTATCACTTGTGTCACTTGTCATCCCGTTGCGCCTCGATTTCATTGAGCTGGCACCAGTAATGTCTCCATTTGTCCTTGTTGCATACTAGTGTAGCCCAATGGTGTCTGCTCGCTCCAGGGACACAAAGAGCCTCAAACCATTTGTTCAGGGTCTTTACAAAGTCTGACCATCTTGTAGGTGGGCGGCCAGGCGTTCTTTTGATGTCCTGTGGAATCCAGTTGGTAACAGCTCTAGTTCAGCGATCATCTCCAAATCGCATTACATGTCCGGTCCATCTGATTTTTGTCACCTTGGCAAATGAGACAGCGTCCCTGATTCTTGATCATCAATGGAAGTCAGAACTCTGGATTCCTTCTCTCACTTGAGTGAAATGTGATATTCCAAGCATAGCTCTTTCGATTCCTCTTTGGGATACCCAAATAGCGTTCTTACCCTGTTTTCATAGGGCCCAGGTCTCTGAGGCATATGTTAGTTCAGGAATAATGGTGGAGTCGAAAAGATGTGCCCAGAGCTGGAGGTTCTTTGCCCTCTTAACAGCTTCTTTGATGCTCTTGAAGGCATTCCACACTGTTCTCTTCTTCCTGTGAGTTCTCAACCTAGGAGAAAGAGTACCACAATAAAATAGATTATTTTCTTTTTGCGATTGAAGAAAGCAATGGCATTGGGCCTGAAGGTCAGATTATATGCCTCATTGTAAGTTTTATACAGCTGTAAAAGTGTGGATAGAAGAAAAATCGATGGGGAGGGAAGATGCTTTTGGAAGCCAACTCCTAACACTACATACATGAATTTGTAGTCTACAGATTTCAAAGCTTATTATAAAACAGTTAACATTCCCCCATAGCTATATGCAACAAAGATACACTTGTTCTCCTGTACTCAAATGTTCAAAAAATCATAGAAAATAAAATCTGAAGTGTTCAGTGAATGCCCTACTGTGTGCATAGTTTGCAAAGGTGCAGAGAGAGACACAGAGAGAGATGTTAGTATGATACATTTCACTTCTCCTCAGCCCTGCTGAGCTATTTCTGTACTTAAGAAAAATGGAAGTTCAGAGTAGAAATGTTCAATTAACTGTTAAACACCTTCGTCAATTAAGAGATCATTTCCAAATCTGATGGATGAGTTCAAAATATCCAATTCATTCTAATCATCAGGCGGAAGAACAGTCTTACTCTCAAGGAGAAAAGAGCAGATAAACATGTAAATGAACTCACAAATCTTTCAGAAGTGCTCTGTCTGGAATGACTGAATATTAATATTAAAAGTTTTCCATGTGTTAAATGATGAGTTGAATTACAGTGAGCAATGTTACATTCAATGATAATCTAATTATATTTTATTTTGTTACATATTTAAATAAGTACTAGATTATATGCATAAGGCATTGGGGACATGGCTAGGACAAAAATACTGTTGAAATCTGTGAATACTAAGTCCCATAGCAAATGTTTGACTTTACAAGTACCACAGTCTCCCATCTGCTCTCGTGTTGCTTGTTGCTTTTTGGGCTACACCCAGAATTTCTTAGGGGTGTGTCTCTGCCTGTATATCAGGGCTTGGCCACATGCAAGGCAAGTAAGTGCCTTAACTGTTTACTGTCTCTTCAACCTCTCTACATACCTCCTTCATTTTTATACCAGGCTTGATTTCTGTATGCTACCTCTTGATTTCTGCATGCTGAGATTATAATATACTTCCAGCAATGTATAATCTTAGCATGCAGGTTAAAAAGAAAATGCAAAGTTTGGGGCCAAGAGCCATAGTACAGCAGATAGGGGACAGCCTTGCACACTGCTCACACAACTTAGATCCTTGGTACCCGATACGGTCCCCCAAGCCCGCCAGGGGTAAGTCCTGAGCACCACCAGGTGTGGCCCTCAAACCAAATAACAAACCAAAAAAGCCCATCACAAAGGCAAGCAACATTGATGAAACTAGAGGATACCATGCTGAGTGAAGTCGGAAGGAAAGGATGATCTCTCACATGTGGCATTTAGATACACAGCAGGGTACCCAAAGAAGGCCAAAGGCAACAGAATGGGAGAACTGAAATTTGGGCGCTGTTGACAGGGAGTGGTACTGGGGAAAGGAAGTTGGCACACTGGGAAAGGGTGTGGTATTGGAATTATGCACCTGGAAAACCATCATAACAGGTTAATCGTATTGTCAGTCATAGAACCTCAATAAGTAAAGAAGACTTAAAAAATCACAAGGTAAGGAAGCCTTCCCTTCTCCTAAGCCCGCTGTGTTAGCTGGGAGACTGCGCCACGAAGATGACCGAGCATAGGGAGCACTGCAGAGCAGAGACCTGACTCTAGCATGGCTCTAGCTGGTGTGTCTCACCAGCTGCTCCTTGACAGTGCTTTCGAACTGTAAGATTGCTGAGTCTGGCCCGTTCCTGGGAGAGTTGGCTCTTCTTTGGTTGTGACTGTGTCAAACTTGCTATAAGCTGCCTTCGTTCTAGGGTGCTACCTCTCACCCCTTCAGTCCTCTCCTCTTTCTTTCACGTCAGAAGTCCACCTTCTCTTGGTGGTTTTTCTGGCTCCCCTCCCTCGCTCATGGAATCATCCCACTGATCAAAGCCAGGCTCCTTAATTCCTCGACATTTGAGAAGACTTGCCCTTATTTCCATCTTGAGTGGCCAAATAATATTTGGTCCTAGTTCTGATCTTCATACCTTCATACTCACCTGTGAGCATCTGGAAAGTAGGGATTTTTATTTATTTATTTATTTATTTATTTATTTATTTATTTATTTATTTATTTCGGCCTTTTGAGTCATACCCGGCAATGCTCAGGGGATACTCCTGACTCTGTACTCAGGAATTACTCTTGGAGGTGCTTGGGGGACCATATGAGATGCCGTGAGATCAAACCCAAGTCGGCCACGTGCAAGGCAAACACCCTACACACTGGACTATGGTTCTGGTTTCAAAGTAGGGATTTTTGTTTCATATTTTTCTCGTTGGTTGGGAGAAGGTGTGCTTTGGGCCATACCAGCAGTACTCAAAGGCTATTCCTGGCCCTGGGCTCAGGAGTGACCCCTGGCGGTGCTTGGTGAGCCATATGTGTGTTATTGGGATCTAAGGGGATCTCCTCCAGATAAAGGAAGCATGTTTTTTTTTTTTTAATTTTATTGAATCACCATGAGATAGTTACAAGCTTTCCTGTTTGGGTTACAATCTCACAATGATCCAACACCCATCCCTCCACCAGTGCACATTCCCCACCACCAATATCCCGGGTATACCCCCCCTTTCCCACCCTCCCCCTGCCTCTATGGCAGACAATATTCCCCATACTCTCTCTCTACTTTTGGGCATTATGGCTTGCAACACAGACACTGAGAGGTCATCATGTTTGGTTCATTATCTACTTTCAGCATGCATCTCCCATCCCAACTGGTTCCTCCAGCCATCATTTTCTTAGTGATCCCTTCTCTATTCCATCTGCTTTCTCTCCTCCACCCAGGATGCAGTTTTCCAGCTATGGGGCAATCCCCCTGGCCCTTGCAGCTACTGTCCTTGGATGTCAGCCTCATGCGATCTTATTCTGTACTCCACAAATGAGTGCAGTCCTAAAGGAAGCATGTTAACCCCTGCAATATCTTTCTGACCTATATTTATAATTTTATCCTTGATGCGTAGCATGCACTAGGTGCCTAATTAATGTTTGTGGAATGGGTTATCGGTGTATGAAGATTGTAGAATTGTTAGGAGCCTGACATGAATCAGAAAGATGTGATTTCTAATCCTGACTTATTTCCTTCAGTTGCCCTAGGACTTGGAGTAATGATATCTATCGTTTTACTTCATTCTCTCTTTCCTTGACTGTGAGATGAGGAGGTAGGAGTCATATTAGGTTCAACAATATGAAATGGGGCAAGAATGGGTATCCTTGCCTTGTCCCTGTTCTTGGGGATAAAGCATTTCATCTTTCGTTCTCATGTGTGCTGCGAGTCACGGCCTTTTCATAGGTTCCCTTTATCATTTTTAGGAAGTTCTATTCTTGCTTTCTGGTCAGTTTTATGATGAAAAGTTTTCAATTTTCGCAAGTGTTTTCATGTGTACTGAGATCATCATGTACTTTTTTTCCCCATGAATCTGATATACCATGTTGATTGATTTTCATAGGTTGACCTAACTCCACATTCCTGGAACAAATCCTACTTTGTCATGGTGTATAATCCTTTTTATAGGCTGCTAAATTTGCTTTTCCAGTATTTTATTCAGGACTTTGCATCTAATTATAAGGGATATTGCTCTGTAGTTGTCTATTCTTGTGATCTTTTTGGTACTAAAATTAGGTTCATATTGGTCTCAGATTAGTAAGGTTAATATTGGTCTCAGATTAGCAACTGTTTCTCTTCTAAATTTTGGATAAGTTTAAAAAGGATTGGTGTTAATTATTCTTAAAGTATTTAATAAACTCACCAGTGATTCCAATTGGTATGAGCTTTTAACTGCGGGATTTTTTTTGATTAATCATTAAATCACTTTTCTTATCTTGGAATATATTCCGGTTTTCACTTACCTTAGAAAATTTTGATAGTTTGTATCTAGAAATTTTCATTTCACCTATGCTATTGGCATACAATTGCCCATAGTATTTTCTTATAATCATTTTTGTAAGGTCCACACTTACTCCTTCTAAAATCTTGATCAGTCTAATGTGAACTTTGTCGATTTTGTTACTATTTTCAAAGAAATAACTTTTGGTATTGTTGACTTTTCATTGCTTATCTATTTTATATTCTATCATCACTCTTATCCTTATAATTCCCCTCTAATTTTGCTTTGGATTTAGTGTGGTCTTCTTTTTAAAGTTTCCTAACATGGTAAGTTAGGTTATGGATTTAAGGTTCCTTTCCTTTTAAAATTTCTGCTCTAGAAAAAATATAGTCTCCCTGCTTTCTGTTCTGTCTTTTAAGTTTCTATAGCACTGTAGCACTGTCGCCCCATTGTTCATCAATTTGCTCGAGTGGGCATCAGTAACATCTCCATTGTGAGAGTTGTTGTTACTGTTTTTGGCATATTGAATATGCCACAGGTAGATTGCTAGGCTCTGCCATTTGGGCGGGATACTCTCAGTAGCTTGCCGGGCTCTCCAAGAGGAACAGAGGAATCGAACCCAGGTCAGCTGCGTGCAAGGCAAATGCCCTACCCACTGTGCTATTGCTCCAGTCCAAATTTCTATAGGAAATGTTTTTTTTTTTTAATTTCCATTTGCTTTAATGTGTTTCCTAGTTCCCATGGATTTCTTCTTTGTCCTTTTGGTTATTTAGAAATGTATTGTTTAACTAATACATTTGTTTGTTTGGGGAGGCCACATCTGGTTTGCTCAGGGGTTATACCTGCCAGTGCTTGGGGGACCATCTGTGGTACTGAGGACAGAAACAAGGTTGACTGCATCAAGACAAGTACCTTAACCCCTGGACTATCCTGTTCCCCACTTCCACAAAAATTGAATTGCCAGATTTCTATCTACTATTTATGTTTAACTTCACGTCACTGAAGTTAGAAATAATTTTTGGTTTTGTTTCTCATCTGGTGACACTTGGAGGTCACTCCTGGCTCTGTGCTCAGAGACTGCATCTGGTGCTACTTGGGGAATTGTGTGATGCTGGGGATCAGACCCAGGCCTCATGCATGCCAAGCCTGTGCTCAGCCTGTTGAGTTCTCTCTCTGGCTCAGAAGAAAATTCCTTTAATTTTAAAAATATTAAAATTATTTTTTGTGGTCAAATACTGTGCGTGTGAAAAATGTTACATGTGTATTTATGCAGACTTAGTTATGTCATTTTTTTTTTTTGCTTTTTGGGTCACACCCGGCGATGCACAGGGGTTACTCCTGGATCGTGCACTCAGGAATTATTCCTGGTGGTGCTTGGGGGACCATATGGGATGCTGGGAATCGAACCCAGGTTGGCGCATATAAGGCAAAGGTCCTGCCCACTGTGCTATTGTTCCAGCCCCTAGATATGTGTCTTGAGTCCAGTTGGTTTATAATACTCTGCAACTTTTCTGTATTTCTTGTTAATCTTCTTCCTAACCTATTTATGTATTACTGAAATGTTTTTTCCCCTTCAGCTCTGTCAGTTTCTGCTTCAAGTGTTTCGTTGTTTTTGTGGAGTACATAATTATAATATCATCTTGGTAGGTTGACCCTTTTTTTCATCATGTAACGCTTTGTGTCTCTGACAACTGTTTCTGTTCTAAAGTCCATTTTGTCCCTGATTTGTATAGTCAGACATTGCTTTCATTGAAATAACTTTTTATAGATTTTAGGTTTAAATGGTTTTCAGTATATTGTAGAATAAAACTAAATAATTTCTCCATCTCATTGAAAATTGTGCTACAATAGTCAAAGGATGTTGTTTAATTCAAGATGTTCAATAGAAAAATCTGATCTGTATCATGGTTGCCACACCAGGGATGAGTGTGGGCAGTTGTCCAAGATTGATATAAAACCTCAGATGTAATGATAATTGTAAAGCACTAGAGCCTTGATTTTCCATTGGAAATTAAAGTACAAATATGAATGGTTGGTAATTACAACTGAAATGGAATATTTTCCCAGAATTTATATACCTTATTGTTTTGGATTTTTTCCATTGTGGTTAAAAACATAATAAAATTTACCACCTCAACCACTTTTAAATATAATACTCAGTAGTGTTAGTATAAGTCCATTACTATGAAATGAATCTTTTAAACTTTTCCCGCGTTTTTGTTCGTGTGTCTCACTCAGCTGTGCCCAGCGATTAGTCCTGGCCCTTTTCTCAGGGGATTATGTGTGATGCTGGCGAGTGAACCTGAGTCGACCATGTGCAAGGCAAGCCTTACCTATTGTGTTATCACTCTGGTCCCTTTTTCTATCAAAGAAACTTTCTACTTAGTATTTCTCCTTTGTCCCCTCCAGTCTCTGCAAATGAACATTTTGCTTTATGTATTTATGGGTATGATTGCTTCAGAGAACTCACATACATGGGCTCATACAGAATATGTTCTGAGAATCAGTATAATATCCTCAAGTTTCATCCATATTGCAGCATATGAAATATTCTTCTTTTTAAATACTGAATAATAGCTCATTGTATATGTAGATTATATTTTATTTTATTTTATTTTTTATTTTTTTATTTTTTTTGATACAATTACATAATTGTAACGGCATTACAATTCTCAATTTTTCACATACAATCACTGTTTAAATCATTTGTTACTGTGGAAAGGCTTAACCTTTTTTTTTTTTTTTACTGGTCCAAATTTTTTTTTATTTTTTTATATATTTTTTAATTTTTTTTTAAATTTATTTATTTTTAATTAGAGAATCACCGTGAGGGTACAGTTACAGATTTATACACTTTTGTGCTTATACTTCCCTCACACAAAGTTTGGGAACCCATCCCTTCACCAGTGCCCATTCTCCACCACCCGTAAACCCAGTGTCCCTCCCACCCTCCCCAATCCCATCTCCCCCCCACCCCACCCTGCCACTGTGGCAAGGCATTCCCTTCTGTTTTCTCTCTCTAATTAGCTGTTGTGGTTTGCAATAAAGGTGTTGAGTGGCCGCTGTGCTCAGTCTCTAGCCCTCATTCAGCCCGCAACTCCCTTCCCCCACATGGCCTTCGACTACAATGTAGTTGGTGATCGCTTCTCTGAGTTGACCTTTCCCCGGAACGTGAGGCCAGCCTCGAAGCCATGGAGTCAACCTCCTGGTACTTATTTTGTAGATTATATTTTAAATAGTAACTTGTCAATGGACTTTTGGCTTATTTCCACTTCTTAGCTATTATGAATAATGCTGCTGAATACAGTTATACACTTATCTATTTGAGACCCTGCTTTTCAAACAACCTTTTGGGAAGATATATATGCGCCATTATTCATTGCTTTATTAATAAAATAGCTAAGATATGAAATCAACCTAGGTGTTCAATGACAGGTGAGTGGATTATGATGTGGTATATATACACAATGGAACACTATGCAGCTGCAAGAAATGATGAAATCATGCAATTTGCTGAAACATGGTTGGGACTGGAAGATAGCATGAGTGAAGTAAGCCTAAAGAAGAAAGTCACGTATCTGTGGTATATAGAATACTGGATGAAGAAATACACTGTAGTCGAAGGAGGATGCGTAGGTTACCCTTGACCCCAGTGTTTAGAGAGGAGAAGGATGGAGAAGGAAAGAAATCAAGGGGGGAAGAAGAGATCAGGAAATAATGTGTGAACAGGCATCAGGGCTTCAGTCATTCTAGTGATATGGGAAGTGGTGTAGCCCAAACAGAAACCCAGTGGGATGGGAAAGAAATCAGGGAACACTGGTGGAGGGATCGGTGTTGAATTATTGGTTTTTTTTGTTTGTTTTGCTTTTGGGGGTCATACCGGCGATGCTCAGGAGTTACTCCTAGCTCTGACCTCAGGAATTACTCCTGGTGGTGTTTGGGGAGTTGAATCCAGGTCGGCCGCGTGCAGGGCAAGCACCCTATCCACTGTACTATCACTGTAGCCCTGGTGTTGAATTATTGTATGCCTAAAACTCAACTCTCAGTAACTTTGAAAATCGTGAGCCTTTAATAAAAGTTTAAAAAAGGAGAAAAAATCCTTTCGGAGAGGCCCGAGAGATAGTACAGGGGTTAAAGCACTTGCCTTGCAATGGTTGACTGGGGCCCATCCCTGGCATCACATATTTTCCTCTGAGCGCCACCAGGAATGATCCCTGAGCATAGAGTCAGGAGTAAGCCCAAAGAACTGCCAAATGTGGCACCAAAACAAAAAAAAAAGCTTTTTTGGGGGGCGGCGGGGGAAAGGAAAAGGTCTCCCAAGCAGTGCTAAGGACTCTGGGGACACTAACAGCAATACTTGGCCGACTGGGCCAGACAAGAATGTGCTGCTTCTTAGGCCCAACTGCTCAGGAACTCCAGGGTTAACCCCGGCGCTCCTCACTCCCTAGTAGGGACCATGAGGTGTCAGAGTTCCCAATCCTGGGGCTGGAGCGATAGCACAGCGGGTAGGGTGTTTGCCTTGCACGCGGCCGACCCGGGTTCGATCCCCGGCATCCCATATGGTCCCCCAGCACCGCCAGGAGTAATTCCTGAGTGCAAAGCCAGGAGTAACCCCTGAGCATCGCTGGGTGTGACCCAAAAAGCAAAAAAAAAAAAACAAACAAAAAACTGGAAATAAAAGAGTTCTCAATCCTTTCTCGGTGCGTGCAGGATGCATGCGCCAGAACACTAAGATATCTCCACGGTACCTGGAGTTTGGCGGAGTGAAACCCAGAAGTGGGATTGCTCTAACATATGGGAATTTTGATATTCATGTTTGAAGCTATTATTTTTGTATATATTTCATGTACCATAAATTTTCTATTTAATTTTCTTGTTGTGGGAGCCACACCTCCTGGTGCTCAGGGACAGAGAGAGCCACTTCCAGTTATACTTGGGTCCATGAGGATCACATGTTCAGTCATATCCCTAGTCCCTAGTCCACCTTTTGAAATTGAACAATTCAGTGGTTTTAAGTTCTGCAACACTGGTATCTTATATGGTTCCCCGAGCCCCACCAGGAGTGATCCCTGCACGCAGAGTCAGGAGTCAGCCCTGAGCAGGTGTGGTTCAAAACCCAAGATTCAAACCCTTGGACGAGTCTGGAAGTTGATCCCTCTCTCTGACCTCTTCCATCTGCATTGGTATTGACAGTGATCTCAATAAGGCTTTCAACAAATAGAGACCCCAGAGACCGTGGAGATGGCTCAATGGCCTGCAGTGCCTGCTTTGCATGCAGGAAACCAGGGTTGATCTTTGGACACTTAATGCCCCCCAAGCCCTATTGGGAGTAGCTCCAAGTGCAGCTGACTGTACCCCTAAACTAAACCAGTAATTTATATGTAGATGTAATAAGCAGCTGAACTGCCAAATGAAATTTGAATTTTAAGAATTGAGAGAGAGAGAAAAGAGAGAAAGAGAGAGAGAGAGATCCTGGAAGTCAAAGAAACAAATGGAGGCCCTCCGAGGCCACCTCAGTCGCTAGCCCCCTGAGCGGCTGTCCGGGCTCTGCAGGAGAGAGTGCCTCATGAGCCCAGGTCTCCCCTGCACGCTTCCTCACCACAACTGTGTGCACCCAATTACTGATTCAATGGGGGAGCGGGGGGGTCTAATGATGATGGTGTGGGGTGGTGACATCTGGGGCCCGGGGAAGGGAGTTTGAGGCAGGGGAGTCAGCCTAGTGAGTGCTACAGGTCTCTTGACGCAGCTCACTCCCTCCAACTCTGGCTAGCCTGCTAGACGGCTCATGGTAATTCTAGGTGCTTCATCAGCTTTACCTTCTTTTATTTTCTATTTAGTTTGGGGTGAGACTCATACCCAGTGGTGCTCAGGACTTACTCCTGGATCTGCAATCAACGATCATTTCTGGCGGGCTTGGGAGACCATCTGGGGTGCCGGGCGTCCAACCTGGGGTCAGTTGTGTGCAAGGCGACTGACCTACCTGCTATACTATTGCTCCAGCCTCCACCCCACCCCAAACATTACCTCTTAAAAATCCTGTTGCAGCTCCTTTCACTTTCTGAAAACCACTTTCATTGCTATTAAATTTATATTCCACATGGTTACATGCCCATAAAAAGCATAGAAGTCAATGATTGACTCTTTTCACACAGTGGTGTCATCACCATCCATTTGGAACATTTCCTCACACCAAGAAAAGACCGTTACCCTGCATGATCATCTTCAATTGCTCCTGCACTTGCACCTCTAAGTACCAATTCTCGTCTAAGCTTTGGTTTCCGATGGAAGTATTCTGGATATTTTTTATAAATAAAACCATAGAATCTGCACCTGCAGCCTGTTCTGACTGGCTTCTTTCAATTAGTATATTGTTTTCCAGATTCATCCTTATTCTATGATGTAGGGAAACTTTATTCTTTCACACCACTGGATAATATTTTGTTATATGTGTAGACCACATCTTTTTGTGCCCAGCATGCCATCAGTGATAGCCTTGTGAACTTTCTGAAAGTTCTCTT